>NC_068305.1:36761596-37126596 GCF_025860055.1 Xyrauchen texanus
GTATGAAAGAAAAAGCATTGCAATGAAAGTGACCGGTGACTTAGGCTGTCATTCTGCCTATCGTCACCTTTTGTTGCACAGAAAATAAGTCATGTGGGTATAGAAAAAAACATGAGGGTGAGTAAACAATGACAAATGTCAAAACAAAAACAATGACAAAAAGTTAATTTCTGTGTTCGGAGTAATTCATTTGACTCACGTGGTAAAGTGGAGAAAGGGTTTATGCGACATTGAGGAAGCTGCTTTCTTCGGGGATCCTGACTGATTTTCATATATAGAGGGAGCACCAAGACACTCCTCATCCTCGCTGTATGAGTCCTCCACCAACAGATGATTGTCAGTGTCTAAAGTTACAGAGAAACATCTCAAAGTGGTGGAACTCAACTGGTTTTGCTTCAGGACCCAGATGTTCAGTTAAACATCAAGTGCAACCGAACACAGCACCAAAATTGTACAAAAGTAATAAAAATGCTTTTTGAAATATATATATATATATATATATATATATATATATATATATATATATATATATATTTTAATTAACCATTTTAATGATTTAAATGTATATTGAAATTTGACTCAATCTAAAAACAATTCCAAGTCAGATTTTCAGCATTATATTATTTTTGACTTGTTTTGCATCTTTGTAATTGCATTATATTTTCATATTTGATTTATTTATTTTTTTAACAAAAAGCATAAAGCAGTAAAACAAATACTACCATGGTACTTCCATGACATTACAGTAATGAGAATGGGAGGACAAAAACTGCTTAACTGTCATGAAAAGAATTTCACAATGCAAAAACTTTCATTCTTTTGATTTTGATGTTGAAATTAACCTGAAACAATTTCTTGCCTAGTTTTATAAGATTCCCCCAAAATGGAAGAAACCACTCTGGTATGTTTATGCTTGACAGAAAACTTTCCACAATATTTAAAATATTTGACAGAAAAAAGAACAGCAAAATGTGGAGGTCGTACCGTGTGTGTGTTCCCTGTGCAGAGGCTCTGCATGGGGGAAGACTCGCATCAGACAGGCTAGCGTTTGGTCCAGCGTGGGCCCCAGCAAGGGCCTCAACACGCAGGAGAGAGCATGACCAGGCGGGGCAAGGGCCCTCTGGCCTGCAGGTACTATGGAGCGCAGGGCACGTCCAAAGTCTTGTGGCCCCAAAACAATGGAGCCCACGTCCAGCTTGTAACACTGGCTGCTGCCGTAGATTTGAGGATAGCACCGCCGCAGAGCCGCTAACGCAGCCTCTGTGCAAAGTGCTTTGATGTCGGCCCCACAGTAACCTGAGAAACCGGGAGATGTGTAAGAGTTACACGCATATGCATGAGAACTTTACTATGTAGGCACCTTTAACCATGCACAGAATAAGGTGGTGGCTAACAACAACGTTTAACTTCAGCTATAGCTAATAGTTGCTCATTACACACCATTCTACATTACTTCATTCTGATTGGAAAATTGTGGCATTCTGCGGTCCAAAATATTTGTATAATGACCGCTGTATTTAATCTTCCTTACAAAACAAAAAACAATCAATATTTCATTACCATTTATTTACTTAATTGGTAAGAAGACATGTACTGTTATAAGTGGCATAAACTCTTTTAGGATGATACAAAATTGGGTCCTGATCACACTGTTAGGGTTTATTTCATGGTAATGATTGGATGACTGTACAGTATTCCTTATATGTTTAGTTGCATAGCTAAAAAGTAAACTTAAATTATATAGATATATACCTTGATACAAATGAAAACATTAAAAAAGTGAAAAAACAGCATAATAAATTAGAAAGAAAATGTTAACATATCTTAACCTTGGGTGACACAATAAAAAGACAAGTTACATTTAATATTTTTCCCATTTTAAACTATTGGTTTGTCCTAACCAGCCATGACTGTCAATAGCGTGACAAAACATTTTGTCGGTCGCTTACTTTAAATGTGTGTCATGCTGAGTAGCTCCAGCCACAGTGAAATCTCATGTATTCAAAACCCAGCTTCAACACAGTTGTACACTCATGCTACTGTGTTCCATTCAACTTGAAAAGTGTAATCAAACCACACTTTAAATGGAACTCAGCTTAAACATCACATCATTTTGACTGGTAGTTGCGTCGAGCAAAAAATAAAAAAACTGGCACTTAAAACATGTTGCGTTGCACCATGTTAGGAAGAGGCATAGCGCTGAAGCAATAAAAAAATAATACTTTAAACCATCTTACCCACACATTTCTCGGCTAGCTCATCTATGAAAGGTTCTGCTAGCTTGGGGTTCCAGTCCCTGGTGTGGATTTCTAGAATGTGCTTTCGAGCCTGTCATTGAGAACAAACATAGAAACACAGTCAGTACTTGGATAAAACCTAATTTGATCATGTAACAGCAAAACGTTTTGATCAGATACACTTTAAACAGGTGCTTGTGAAAGCAAATGAGCAAACGCTTTGATTAGCCAGTGTCCTGCTGTGAAGACATTATACACAACCAGCAATTAGACAGACACAGAGCTGGCCTGATGTTACAACAACTTATAGCTACAAAGGTATGGTCTTTGAACCAGTAACTAAATAAAAGCAGCAATGCTACTAAAAATATATTTTTTTTAAATTCAGTAGGGGCATATTTTTCAGAAGAGGCTTTGCAGTTTTTAAGAGTAGGTTTCCCAGGAACAGGCTATTTTTTCAACAGTAGCAGTGTAACAGGAGAGTTTTATTGGTGGCATTTAATGTATGATCTGTTCAAATTTTGTTTTATACAGAGAAATATTGCTCTAACTGAACTAAAATTATAAAAAATAAAAAATGTACAAATTATTAAAAAATACAAACAAATAAAAAACATATATATATATATATATACACATACATACATCTCAGATATATTTTATAAGTATTTATAAATAATTCATAAAACTACACTCACCTAAAGGATTATTAGGAACACCTGTTCAATTTCTCATTAATGCAATTATCTAATCAACCAATCACATGGCAGTTGCTTCAATGCATTTAGGGGTGTGGTCCTGGTCAAGACAATCTCCTGAACTCCAAACTGAATGTCAGAATGGGAAAGAAAGGTGATTTAAGCAATTTTGAGCATGGCATGGTTGTTGGTGCCAGACGGGCCGGTCAGAGTATTTCACAATCTGCTCAGTTACTGGGATTTTCACGCACAACCATTTCTAGGGTTTACAAAGAATGGTGTGAAAAGGGAAAAACATCCAGTATGCGGCAGTCCTGTGGGCTGAAAATGCCTTGTTGATGCTAGAGGTCAGAGGAGAATGGGCCGACTGATTCAAGCTGATAGAAGAGCAACTTTGCCTGAAATAACCACTCGTTACAACCGAGGTATGCAGCAAAGCATTTATGAAGCCACAACACGCACAACCTTGAGGCGGATGGGCTACAACATCAGAAGACCCCACCGGGTACCACTCATCTCCACTACAAATAGGAAAAAGAGGCTACAATTTGCAAGAGCTCACCAAAATTGGACAGTTGAAGACTGGAAAAATGTTGCCTGGTCTGATGAGTCTCGATTTCTGTTGAGACATTCAGATGGTACAGTCAGAATTTGGCGTAAACAGAATGAGAACATGGATCCATCATGCCTTGTTATCACTGTGCAGGCTGGTGGTGGTGGTGTAATGGTGTGGGGGATGTTTTCTTGGCACACTTTAGGCCCCTTAGTGCCAACTGGGCATCGTTTAAATGCCACAGCCTACCTGAGCATTGTTTCTGACCATGTCCATCCCTTTATGGCCACCATGTACCCATCCTCTGATGGCTACTTCCAGCAGGATAATGCACCATGTCACAAAGCTCGAATCATTTCAAATTGGTTTCTTGAACATGACAATGAGTTCACTGTACTAAAATGGCCCCCACAGTCACCAGATCTCAACCCAATAGAGCATCTTTGGGATGTGGTGGAACGGGAGCTTCGTGCCCTGGATGTGCATCCCACAAATCTCCATCAACTGCAAGATGCTATCATATCAATATGGGCCAACATTTCTAAAGAATGCTTTCAGCACCTTGTTGAATCAATGCCACGTAGAATTAAGGCAGTTCTGAAGGCGAAAGGGGGTCAAACACAGTATTAGTATGGTGTTCCTAATAATCCTTTAGGTGAGTGTATATTAAAAATACAAATAATTATTAAATATAGTTCAGAGATATATATATATATATATATATATATATATATATATATATATATATATATATACATACACACACACACACACACACACACACACACACACACACACACAGGCGGCAAAATGTTTGGTCGACAAGTATCTAGAGAAAGCTGTTTCTTTTTAGCCATTTTTGCCATAATATTGACCTTATGACATGTCAGTCTATTGCATACTGTGGCAATACAAAAACAAACACAAAGACAATGTTAAGCTTCATTTAATGAAGAAAATAGCTTTCAAATGTGTTTGATATAATGGCAAGTGATTTTCTAGTACCACATTAGCAAATTAGCATGATTACTCAAGGATAAGGTGTTGAAGTGATGGCTGCTGGAAATGGGGCCTGTCTAGATTTAATCAAAATTGACTTATTTCAAATAGTGATGGTGCTGTTTACATCAGTAATGTCCTGACTATACTTTGTGATCAGGTGAATGCCACTTTGGTGAATTAAAGCACCAATTTTGTGCACCTTTTTATCGGGCAGGTTGAACAGAAATTCCCGGTCAAAGCGCCCGGGCCTCCTGAGTGCGGGGTCGATAGAGTCTAGTCTGTTAGTAGCACCGATGACCACTATCTCCCCCCGACTGTCCAAACCATCCATCAATGCCAGTAATGTGGACACTATGGAGCTAAAGAAAAAAAAAAAATCATACAAAAGAATCAACCACTAATCATACCTTTCATCTTTACAATGCTAGTCAAGTTATTTATTTTTTCACTAAAGAGGTGAACTATGAAATTTTTTATGCTAAAATAATATTTTTATAACAGCTTAATAAGCAGAGAAAACTATAAATAAGCCTTTCACAAGTTGATTCCACCAAAAAGTGTAACACTGTGGTGGTTTCAAAACATTGTTCTGTTTGATTAAGTGTCATGTCTACCTGACACAGCAACATAAGGTCAACGAAAGTAGATTGTATTGGGAGGGTCTAAGTGTGACAGATGAGAAAATGCTTAGGAAACCAGTTTGAAAATAGTAATTATTATGCCTTCAGAAGACAGAATCTGAACAACATTTCACTTTTTGGTGATTTTATATGCTTTAAAGCAAGTCAATAGCAACTGCTATAGCATGAAAATCAGTGGTTAATATATTATTCAATATATTCTTTAGATAATCCACAAAAAAAAAAAGTTAAATGGGTTTGGAACAACATGAGGGTGAGGCAACAATGACTGAATTATCATATTTAGATTAACTATTCCTTCATATGTCATCTATGTGTCATATGTTAAAGTAAAAAATACCATGACGATGAATATGAATGAGCAGTTTTTGAAGCTTTAGTTTCAATAAACACAAAATTAAACTAATCCATAAGACTCCAGTGGTTAATCAATATTATGTGAAGTGATCCAGTCAGTTTTGGGTGAGAACAGACCAAAATGGAACAGTTTTCTCTTATTCACTATATATCTTGACAGCAGTATCCTTGGTGATCATGATTTCAAGCTCAATTACACTTCCTATGGCGCCATCTAGTGCTCTCCGCATGAGTCAGAAGTTAAATCAAGCTCGAAATCATGATCGTGCCTAGAAATTGCAATGGCAAGATGTGACCTTTAGAAGACATTTAACAAGCCTTAGATTAAGACATTGATTAAACCATTAGTCGAACTGCTGTTGCCTTTATGTGCTTTTTGGGCTTCAATAGTCTGGCCACCATTCACATGCATTGAAATGACCTCCAGAGCTGAAATATTCTTCTAAAAATCTCTGTTTGGTTTCTACAAAAGAAAGTCATATACATCTGAGATTGAATGAGGACGAGTAAATAATAAGAGAATTTTCATTTTTGGGTGATCTAAATTTTAATTCAGTTGAATTACCTGTGAATTTGATCCTGTCTGCTGGAGCGCACAGGAGCGAGACCATCAATCTCATCAAAGAAGATGATGGAGGGTCTCATGAGGTATGCCTGTCGAGGGGGGGGATAAAAACAATACCTGCCTGCTTAATCACCCACCTGAAATTTCAACACAGCTGGCGAGTCAGACACCTTTTTAATGTGGCTATATGCTTTTCTCTAAATTTACAAAGATCACATGCAATATGCAAAAAGAATGAACAAAGAGATAAAGCTTTGGCAGTGCAAAAATACTTTAAAACGACAGTTTCTGAAAACATCTTGCACTGTCTAAAGAAGATCAAAAGGTATATAGTTAGGTTAGGTGTTTGTTAAACTTCCTGAACTCTAAGTTTGAGCAATTGTCATAGTGATGCTTATCTTTGCAAACACCAACCTTATTATTTCAGTAAAACAAACTTTTTTTCTGTACAACAAATATCTGTTTCATAAACAATCACTCCACAGTCTGAGAAACAGAAACTAGCTCAAGGTCATCTTGGGTTTGGGGGTGGGGTTGAGACTACCCTATTGTCTCACCTGGTCAAAAAGTAGGCGGAGCTGTCGTTCAGACTCTCCCACCCATTTGCTGAGGCAGTCAGCACCCTTGCGCATGAAGAAAGACACCTTCCTGTCCCCCTGACTGCATTCATTAGCCAAAGCCCGTGCCACCAGTGTCTTACCTGTTCCTGGAGGCCCATAGAATAGGCATCCTCTGTTAAGAGGGAAAAAAAACATGTTGAGGTTAAGATTTCACCTACTTCTGATCATATACAATGTTTTTAAAGGGGTCATATTATTAGTTAATTCATTTTATCTTTAATAATTCAATTATGGTTCATGATACGTTACAACAAACATTTAAAAAAAAAAATAATCATAAATATATTTACTTCACACTGTCTCAAAGGACATGCATGAAATTGTTTTTTCATCATTTAATTGAATGGGGGTAATTAGACTAATTGTTACAGGTATTAATCTTTGACACAAATGTGTATACATATATATAAAATGCATGTATATATGCATAAAATCAGTGGACAGTGAATTTTCACTTTCGAAATTCTGACAACTAAACACAAACGTGTCAAAGAGGGAGATCATTTTTAATTTTGAGATTGATTAAGTTGTGATTTTGAGGGGTACACTGATTGTCAGAGACGTCTCATAGCAACCAAACTGAAATATGACGCTGCAATGCTTTCGTTACCAATATCAAAAGAGAGTAATTAACCGTGTTTTAAAGGAAGAAAGAAAAGACAGATGCGTGTTGTGCACATTGTTTCATTGAGTTGGGCAGTGAATCTTTATTTAGTACAGGCTTAAGTATTCTGTAATCAAGAAGACGGCTAAAAAAGTGGGCGGACACTTTTGCGCTCTATAGACACCATAGACGTATAAATGTGGACAGTCATTTTAACAGTCAAATGTTGCAGCTTGGTTTTAGTTTATGCCCTTGTTTTAGGCTACGACTGACGTTTTAAGTTCTGAAAGTGACTGATCGTTTGAGATAGAACAAAGTACTATGAAAACACAAAGGAAATTTGATTCCTTGTGATATGACCTCTTTAAATACACAGTTACATCAAAATAGGTTAAGAACAAAGCTGCACCTTGGGGGCTGGATTTTAAACTTCTCAAACACTTCTGGATATAGTAGAGGAAACACAACCATCTCTTTCAAAGACTGGATATGATGGGTAAGACCTCCAACACTGTCGAACTTCACCTGCATTTGAAAGAGTCAATATCAAAAGCGAACCCATAAAACATTCATTATTTTTGTATGCTTACAATAAAGCTTCACAGACCTGTAGAATAAAATGTAGATAAGTTAAACCATTAGACTCACAGAAATGTCAAGATTCATGGGATCCACATCTGCCAAACTGGCACCCACTTTTACACGGTCCCGAAGTACACCGCTGGCCAGATCCTCTGCACGCAGGTTCATAGGTAGACACCTGTCACATATTTTAACCAACTCGTCAAGACTATAGACAACCTATGCAACCATCACCATCTTCCAAAATTAACCATTTGTGAATTTGTGATAAATGAAGAATTTAATGAAAATGAAGAGAATAAACTTAATAAGAAACTGTTGGCTACTTTGACCCTGTATTAAAGGGACAAATCGCTCAAGTTACATTTACTTTTTTTTTACATTTACTTTATTTCATCAATGAAACACAACAGGAACATCTCCTGTTGTGTTTCATTGATGATATAAAGTCATACAATAAAGGGATAGTTCATCCAAAAATGTAAATTCTCTCATCCTTTAATCACTCTCATGACATCCTATATGTGTATGACATTCTTTTCTCTAGTGAACATAGATTGATTATTTTTAGAAAAATATCTCAGCTTTGTTGGTCCTCAAAATGCAAGTGAATGGTGACCAGATCTTCGAAGCTCAAAGTTGCTGTGTCAGGTAGACATGACACTTAATCAAACAGAACAATGTTTTGAAACCACCACAGTGTTACACTTTTTGGTGGAATCAACTTGTGAAAGGCTTATTTATAGTTTTCTGACAAAGACAGGATAAAAGTAATCCACATGACTCCAGTGGTTAAATCCATATGTACAGAAGCGATATAATAGGTGTGGGTGAGAAACAGATCAATGTAAAAAGTCATTTTTATATTATAAATCTCCACCTTTGACCAGCCCTAACCAGTAGGTGGCTGAATTAGAAAGTGAAAGTCTAGGTTTAGAGTAAAAAAATATATATATAATTTTTTTTATTAAATATTGATGTTTCTCACCCACACCTATCACAAGACATGATTTAACCACTAATATGGAGTCATATGGATTACTTTTATACTGCCTTTGTCATTTTTGGACATTCAAGTGTTCTGGTCACCATTCACTTGTTTATGTTCAGCAGAATAAAGAAAGTCAGACACATCTGGTATGGCATGAGCATTAATAAATGATGAGAGCATTAAAAATAAATTTTAGTGAACTATTCCTTTAAGAGGCATTAGACACCATTACATTTCATTGTAATATGATAAGAGTGAAATGTGACTAAGGCTGTAATTCTACCTAACATTTCCTTTTGTATCCCAAAGAAAGAAAAATCATTTGGGTTTGAAATGTCAGGAAAGATTTAAAATTTTTGGGTGAATTTTCATAACAAGCAGTTGCATATTCTTGACAGCTGAAACTAAACAGATGTTCTGTAATAATTCCGCAATAGCTTTAACGTCACCTGTTACGAGCTCTGCTCATGCTTTTGCTTTTCCGCCTCTCAAAACGCTCTTCATCAGATGATGATGTTGATTCACTACTGTGAATTGCATGTTTCTTTATTCTAGGTGATTAAAAACCATAAAAGACAAAAAATTATAAATAAACCATTGACTTTCAGTAATGTACAACAGGCAAAATAGGATAAGAGAAGTCCAGATTTATTGAAAATTATTCAAAATGTTTGAGTTATTTTGTTTAAAAATAACTATTATTCACCTAATATGGCTTCTTCTTGCAGGAGATCTGTGTGTATCAAAGAGACTGCCCTTGCTTTGCCTCCTGTTCACTGGTTCTGAGATGACACATATGAAACATTCAAGATGCAAATTTGTAATTTATAATACTACATTCATTGCAGGAACATGGCATGAAAACCTGCTGATGACCTATTAAAATTATAGTATGACTTGAGTAATTACAGGACACAGAGCGAGGTAAGGACATGACTGACTTAAAACAAATAGCTCAGGTGAGTCCGATTATTAGTGAAAGCTCAGTTCTTAATAAGTACAGAAAGCTCAGGTGAGTCTAAGCGAGTACAGAAAGCTTAAGAGAGTGAGCGAGTACAGAAAGCTTAAGTTAGTGAGCGAGTACAGAAAGCTTAAGTTAGTGAGCGAGTACAGAAAGCTTAAGTGAGTGAGCGAGTACAGAAAGCTTAAGTGAGTGAGCGAGTACAGAAAGCTTAAGTGAGTGAGCGAGTACAGAAAGCTTAAGTGAGTGAGCGAATACAGAAAGCTTAAGTTAGTGAGCGAGAACAGAAAGCTTAAGTGAGTGAGCGAGTACAGAAAGCTCCGTTGAGTCTGAGCGAGTACAGAAAGCTCAGGTGAGTCTGAGCGAGTACAGAAAGCTCAGGTGAGTCTGAGCGAGTACAGAAAGCTCAGGTGAGTCTGAGCGAGTACAGAAAGCTCAGGTGAGTCTGAGCGAGTACAGAAAGCTCAGGTGAGTCTGAGCGAGTACAGAAAGCTCAGGTGAGTCTGAGCTGAGTACAGAAAGCTCAGGTGAGTCTGAGCGAGTACAGAAAGCTCAGGTGAGTCTGAGCGAGTACAGAAAGCTCAGGTGAGTCTGAGCGAGTACAGAAAGCTCAGGTGAGTCTGAGCGAGTACAGAAAGCTCAGGTGAGTCTGAGCGAGTACAGAAAGCTCCGTTGATTCTGAGCGAGTACAGAAAGCTCAGGTGAGTCTGAGCGAGTACAGAAAGCTCAGGTGAGTATGAATGCTCAGGTGTAATTGTGTTTGGAGTGTGTACCTATTGGGGGAGCTTCATAACGCTGCACAGTTTTACGCTGCCTGAGGTTATAAGGTCTGTCGTTTTCCTCTCCAGCTTCTTCGGCCTCGTCTCCATCATCATCGTCATCTGCCTCTACATCTTCATCCTCCTCTTCCTCATCTTGAGACTCTTAAAAAAAGGAAAATGGAAAAGAACCAAAGTAATTGAAACATTCAGCTCAAAGAGACATGTAAACAAATAAAGAGCATCTTTATTATGTTGTAATCATGAAACAAATGTTATTTTAAAGAGTTTAAAGGGTAAAGTTCACAAAAAATATGACAGGCAGTCTCAGTTGCTATGCACTTTCATTGCATCTTATTTCCCATATACAAATGAAAGTGAATGGAGATTGATGCTATCATTCTGCCCAGCATCTCCTTTTGTGTTCCACAGAAGAAATAAAGATATACAGGTCTGGCACAACATGAAGGTGAGTAAATAATGATAAAATGTTCATTTTTGGGTGAATTCTTCTTTAAATGAAGGCAAGTAAATAATGATAAAACTTTCATTTTGGGGTGAATTCTTCTTAAAATCCACATATACCTTCAGTTCCATCATCCTCTTCAGGGTCCTTCGATTTGTTGAGGGATTTGTGATGCGTCTGCATTCCAAATGTGTTCCTCCGCATCGATTTCCTCCTCTTCACGCGGGAGTACATGTCCATGTTTTCCTGCAGCAGAAAAATATAAACATCTGAATGAAAAATGTGGAAGAATCAATGAGTTTTGAATCATGAGTGGATTCATAGCCCACACTGAAGAGATAGGCCAATGCATCAGAGTAATAAAAAATGTAATAACTTGAATGTGGGCAACTGTTTGCCTAAAGGGATGGACAATAAGGTTGAATTGTTCTGCTGTTTAATCATCAGTATTAAAGGAAATAAAACTCCACCAGTTCAGTGTCCGTCCACATGCGAAGGCGCTCCAATTCCCGATTCTGCCGAATGCTGCTGATGTTGTCCATTTCTTGAAGAACTGCTTCTGCCGTACTAATAACAGACAGAAGAAGCATGCACGTTCAATAACAACAAAACAATCTCGACTTTTGATTGTCTTTTAAAACAATATTTCTCAGAGCACCCCAGATGGTAAAACACTCAGGAAATGTAAAATATTAAAAACTATCAAATGTACTTGTTATATTTTAATTATATATTTTTTATTTAATAATACTTTGTTCATCTGATCATTCTTGCGTTGGTAATACAATGCATGAATTGGCAACTTGTGTGCTAGGTGGTACTTAAAAGGTCTGATCTGATTAGATATGGCACATGGTTTGAAAAGTTTGAGAACCACTGAAATAAACTAAATACAACCCTTATTATGCTCTATCCAAATTATGATAAAGTTGTACATACAAGGAATTTGTCTTTGTAAATTTTATTGATAGACTGAAATATTGGCTGAGCCAAGAAATAAGCCAATATTTGGCCATTAAGAGATTATTAGCATTGAGCGATAACCATGTCTGCTTGGCCAATTCATAGATATCTTAACTCAACCTTGTGCAAGTTTTTCATTTTCAGATGTTTAAGGGAACTTTGAGTAAATTGGTATTGTGTAAAATAAGTGGTTAATTTCAGCTATTTTATTTGGTTTACATTTAATTTACTGAGAAATTTAAAATACATTTAAAATGCACTATATGTATTTATCAACATTACATCAGCCACCCTTTTAAATATGGAGTCAATTGAAAAATCCACAACAGCCATCCACTAGTGAATTGCTCCAAACAATAAAAACATATTATATAATTCAGTACAATTAAACATGATATGCACAATACTACACTTCTAAGCTTTGATATGCAGGATCATTGAGAAGCGTAAAGCAGCTCAGCCCATTCAAAACATAAAGCACCTTTATCAATTCCAACCCCAGCGGGTCTCCTCCCTCCACCACATTTCGCCCATCTGTCTTTGACTACCAGCAACACGCTACCTCACATGAGAAACTTGGTAATACAAAACTTTTGCAAATCCTTTGATTAAAAATGCCTTTTCAGATATATTTTGCAGTTGTATATGAATTCAATACAATGTTAAAAGAAAATACAGAAGAACTGTCTTCTTATCCACTGACACCTTTAAACAGACTTACTCTTCATTTTGCTGCTGCATTAGCCATTCATCCAAGGCTACACACTTTTCTGTTTTCTTTATTTTACAATAAAAGTGTAGCGAGAGGTTTATGCGTCTTCACACATAAAACAGTACTCCTAATCAGTTCCACACAGCGAGGTATGCAGTAGATATCAAGCACACTGGTATCATATCGGAATAGGCCGTTACGCAGAGTTTAGGTGTCAGAATTGGTATGGTAGAAAACAAGTGGCACCGGACAGTGCATCACTCTTCACTGTCTTATACATAATAAATATTATGCCATCTTTCAGACTACATGCTTGTTGCATTTGCATTGCATCAACTACCTCATGAACCAAGTGTTCCTTTTCATACGCAACCAAAACAATTGCGGTCACCACTTTAAAAAGCATGTAGTGAGCCCACTTCAAGTTTTAAATTCCTCTACCTAATTCAAAAAGCTCTTGAATGCTTTATATTTTTTTGTCTCTTTACTGTTTCTGCAACAGTAAACTATGTTGGCCCTATCAGCCATCTAACTAATTAGACATTGACCATTCAAAATCATGAGGGAATTATAACTTGTACACAAAATGTCCAAACAGCACATCACTTTGATAATATGAGTCGAATTATGGGGTACAATTCAAGTTTTGTAGCTGTGAAAAAAGAGAAAGTACACCCAAAATGACTTACTTTGGGACTGCCAGCCTCAGTCACCATTTACTTTCATTGTATGGAAAAAAAGATGCAAAGAAAGTAAAGTGGAGACAGAGGTTAATATTTTGCCTGACATCTCCTTTTGTGTGAGATTGAAGATAGATCAAATGTTGGAACAACATACAAGTGAGTAAATGATGACAAAATTGAAAAACAAATCTAACAAATAGACTAGCACCATCCTTCTTGTGGCAGAGAGTAACTACAATAAGACCTGCAGTTTTACCTGTTGACAAGCTGGTCGAAAAGTAAACTCTGATTGAGGTGTTCAAATTGGCTCTTTCTGACCCGGCGGCTTCTTTTGAGCTCAACATGACCGTTCATGTGACCGTGGTCCCCATCTGATCTAGTATCACCCCGCAGGTTCATTCGGCCTACAGGTTTAAAGAAACAATCATGATCTGATGATCATAAGAAGTGTCAAGACGACTGATATGAATGAGTGCTGAGCAGCAGTCATACAGTAAGATTTCACAAATGCATTTAAGAAATTAATAGACTTACGGTGTCCATTCTGCAAGGCACCAGTGGACAACCTGGAAGACAGTAAAAATCTATGAACAAAAATATTCAAACACTACAAAGATCGTGTTTCCACTTTAACCAAATAAATAATGCAACAAATCTTTATTATTTATCACCACCTTATATTTGAAACTAAAACATTTTAATTGTCATACAAGTTAGAGCAAGAATTAATGTTCTAAACACAATATCAAGGATAAAAAAAATTAATGGAATTAGGTGTGGGAATCTCCTCACAATTAAGCCCTATACGGACGGCAATTATTTTACATGGGGACCTGGTGTCATTCCAGCATTTACAGGGGGTAGTCAATGATTTTATTGCCATCTGAATCTGAAATGTCTGCGTTTTTCTCCCACCTCCCACGAGAAAATTCCCAGCTGAATTACCTACTGTTTTTTTGACAAGCACAAAGTTTGTGTACTAATTTAATTACCATCCGAATCCACATCTCTGAGTTTATAATCCAAAAGTGGTTTTGGAAATCCTTTTTTGACCAATGCTAAGTGCCGTATGTTTGCTGGTAACAGCTCTGGCAGCCATGTACACTGTGTAACAGAAATTTGTGAAATATTTTTTGAAATAATTCACAATAATAAAATGACGTTGCCACTCCACCACAGTGAGTTTTAATATAGAAACGTATACTATACCATTATGCTGTACATTGGGCTTGCATGACTACTTGTTTATATGGGTCGAATAGTCCTAGAAAAATTGCCAGGTCAATATCTATCTTATTTATAAGGTTTACTTTCCACCGCCACTTTTTAAACACCTACACATAATTCCAAATCAGTGTTTCCCCAGTATGCATTTAGCAGTGGCGCTGGGATGGTAGGATGGCAGGGGCTCACAACGTTTCCCTGAACAATCAGTTAGCACTTTCCTATTGAATATTAATGACCCTTCCCCTGTCAACTGGATGTTTTGGAGCACATTTTGTTTGCTTCAAAAGCGGAATTAAACCGCGCTACAAGGATCAATTATCAAGACGGCTCAATCACGGATAAAGCAGCACAAGCGTAGACCAGGTGAGGTCATTCGCGGACTGGGCTCAACAGAACAGACTATTTTAAATGCGCTTGTGAACATGTGAGATGCGCGGCGAGGATTGCAAAACCTGTTTGAATACAGTATAGAATTGTCTATTGCAAAAATCTTCTGTTTCGGTGATGAAACAAACAGACCCCACATTCTAAACGACACTGACGAAGAAAACAGGAGAAAACATAAATTAGCAGGCTTTTCAATTCTCAAATCACAACACTTACAAAAATTGTATTACCTATGGTAGTTGTGGCAGAAAACGTTTCTAAATTTATTTAGACTGCTGTTTTTTCATAACAAAAATGCCATAGTTCATTATACACAAACCCAATTCTGAAAAAGTTGGGACACAGTGTGAAAAATGCTAATAAACACAAAAAGGAGTGATTTGTAAATTATATGCACCCTTTGCTATATTGAAAGCACTACAACTAAACATTTTATGATGTTTTACCTTGTGAATTTCATTGTTATTTTTTTTTTGTTCTATTTTTTATTTTTATTTTTTAAATGTACAGTAATTTCAAATCAGATGATTGCAACACTCCAAAAAAGTTGGGACAGTCAAGTGTTTACCACTGTGAAACATCACCTTTTCTTCTAATAACACTTATTAAGCATTTGGGCACTGAAGACAAAAGGTCTTCAACTCCACAATTGTATGGGGTATTCGATGCTGTATGGCGTGCTTCATAATGCGCCACACATTCTCAATTGGAGATGGTGAGGTCTGCAGGCAGGCCAATCTAGCCCCCACACTCTCTGCTTCACAGTCATGCACTTGTAATCCGAGCAGTATGTGGTTTGAAGTTGTCCTGCTGGAAAATGCAGGGACGTCCCTGGAAAAGATGGGCTGGATGGCAGTATATGTTGCTCCAAATTTTTTACATACATGTCTGCATTCATGGTGTTCACACAGATGTGCAAGTTACCCATGCCATTGGCACCAACAAACTCCTGACCCATACAGACACTGGCTTTTGGATCTGATGCTGATAACACCTTGGATGGTCTTTTTCATCTTTGGCCAGAGAACACGACAGCTTTGTTTTTAAAAATAATTTTAAATGTGGACTCGGACCAAAAAACACAGTTCCACTGTTCTACTTTCCGTCAAAGATGTTGGCAGCGCATCTGGTTTGCATAGTAAAGTCTAAACTTGCACCTGTGGATGCTGCAGTGAGTGGTGTTGACTAAGGTTTACTAAAGTCCATGTTCATGATATCCATTACAATAAATTACGTTTTTTAAGATAGTGATGTCTGAGGGATCAGAGATCACGAGCATTCAGAAGTGGTTTTCGGCTTGCCCTTTATGCACCAAGATTTGACCATATTCCTTGAATCTTTTAACTATATTGTGCACTGTAGAGGGTGAAATGCCCAAAATCCTTCCAATTTGTCTTTGGGGAAAATTGTTCTCAAAGTGCTGGATTATTTGCTGAAGCATCTTCTGGCAAATTGACAAGTCTTGAATTCAAAATTAAATTTGATCTGTATTAACTGTCCTTAATATGTGTGGCTTCTATCTCTCCTTGCATGCACTTAGTAGAGAGTGGGCAACAGAAGTGATGCAGGTGACGAAACATGCATAACCCCATTGACAGATTTAGTTGTCTTGCGTGGTTAAACAGTCTTGTCCCTAATGCTGATGGGTGATTGAAGGCCACTTAGGATGCACCCGATGCTTCGAAAATATGGCAAATGAAGGCTGCGAAACGAGGGTGCCTTTCAAGTATCCTCACAATTGCGCTGGCCTTCGACAATGTTTGATGATGTGGCAGCAGATATATCCACCCTAACTAGGCTGCAGCCTTCCGACTTAGAAGCACCCAGAATCGTATGAGAGTCTGAAACAAGACCAAAGTTATGGGGGGCACCGGGAACAACCGCGCTCTGATTCGGACCACAGCAAATGTGCCCACTGTGAAAACCACCTAAGCCAGCTGTGACCCACCAACAGAAACAGAATGTGGATAAAAATCTTGTCTCAGAAACTTGAATCATGGTTTGATTGCTTGGACCGAACCAGAGTTTATTGTATTGCAAGAGATGTGAAGAATGTGAACTGCTCTTTTAAGTGGATTTATTTGGAGACAAGCAGGTATGAGAAATGCATTATACTTAAATAATTGCGATTGGAGGCCTGCAAAGGCTGTAAAATCCATGTGGATTTTACGTTATCACAAGTGGTTCCTTACAGCAATGTGGTACAATTGCATTCATATCAGCAGAGAACAGTCCTGAGGTTCACATGAACGTACCTCAGACCACCTTTTCAAGAAGTTCGGAAAAACAGCGTTCACATCTTTCAAACAAAAAACAAAATTTTACGTCTTTCGAACCCGGGTGCGCACCAAAAGAAGCTACTGTGAAAGCACCATAAATGAAATCCCATTTCAGAGCAACATTCAACTTTGTGTAAAATGTCTTAGCTATAAAACTAATCTGAAGGATTCCTCACTCTGTGAATTTCAGCAGTGTTAAGCATGGCACTTATCTGCTTTGTCTAGTGCATACTTTTTCAAGTGGATTTTTGTGGATCTATGTGGAATCGTTTGAGAAAGAAATGCAACGCATATGTAAACCAGATATTTTCCCCTCTCCTGATTGGCATATCAATAGGAAGACCTCACCTGGTACAGTGTCTGGGCATGTTCCATGTGCCTCTCTGGCCTTTACTCTTGGGGCTTGGGGAAGTGTCTGTTGAACTCGGGGGTGTCTGCCTGCGTGTCCGCTTGGGCGGTGGGGACAAACATGGGCTACTGCTGTTAACATCACTGCTGGTCTCCTTCTGCAACAGACCGAGGTCCACATTATATTACAATGCTTGCATAAGCTTGCCGAATAATAATTTGACAAAATAAACATCATGAAAGTATGTCCACCATTTGTATTCAATATTAATTAACAACTAAGGGCTTGAGTCTTCAAAAAGAACCCTACATTTCCTGTTCCTGTAGCTCAACTGGTAGAGCATGGTGCTAGCAACGCCAAAAGCATGGGTTTGATTAATTTCCAGAGAACTCACATACTAGTCAAATGTATACATTGAATGCAGTGTAAAAGTTGCTTTGGATAAAAGTGTCTGCCAATGCATAAATGTAAAAGACACATTTTTAATGCCAGCAGAGAAATAAGACAAAAACTCCAGACATGTTTGTCAGCTGGGCATTGAAATGTAGACTTCACTAATGGACTCCATTACTCAATACACCATATCCCGAATTCTCACCGCTGACTCAATAACACAACACAGCTACTGTTTACACCATCCAAATACACTCGATGTGCAAAAAGCAACAAACAAATTAAACAAGGCAAAGTTATGAACTCTGAATTATTTGCAGTTCCAAAATAAAAAATATATGTCTACCTAAAGAAAATAGATGTAGTGTAGTAGTAGTGCTATAAGTTTAAATAGTGGCATTGTACACTCAGTCAAAATCATTAAAGTAACAAAAAACATCAAACAATATTGCATTACGGTGCTGACAGAAACCAAAGCCATAAAAGTGGATGAGCCCAAATATTTTAGCCTGTTCAAGATCAAGTTTAATCAGCTGACAGCTACTACAACTCCATAAACCACTGAAAACTTGTACAGAAACAAACTTGACAAATTATTATGACCGTAAATCACTGCTTTGGCTAAAAGTGTCTGTCAAGTGCATAAATGTAAACTTATCAAATGATATCAAGGTACTGTGTCAAACACCATGATTCTGAATGATTACTACTGTACATTCAAGTACCACATTATTTGCATAGTAGTAAGCACTTCTACATACAGGTCCTTCTAAAAAAATTAGCATATTGTGATAAAGTTCATTATTTTCCATAATGTAATGATAAAAATTAAACTTTCATATATTTTAGATTCATTGCACAGCAACTGAAATATTTCAGGTCTTTTATTGTTTTAATACTGATGATTTTGGCATACAGCTCATGAAAACCCAAAATTCCTATCTCCAAAAATTAGCATATCATGAAAAGGGTCTCTAAACGAGCTATTAACCTAATCATCTGAATCAACTAATTAACTCTAAACACCTGCAAAAGATTCCTGAGGCTTTTAAAAACTCCCAGCCTGTTTCATTACTCAAAACCGCAATCATGGGTAAGACTGCCGACCTGACTGCTGTCCAGAAGGCCATCATTGACACCCTCAAGCAAGAGGGTAAGACACAGAAAGAAATTTCTGAACAAATAGGCTGTTCCCAGAGTGCTGTATCAAGGCACCTCAGTGGGAAGTCTGTGGGAAGGAAAAAGTGTGGCAAAAACGCTGCACAACGAGAAGAGGTGACCGGACCCTGAGGAAGATTGTGGAGAAGGACCGATTCCAGACCTTGGGGACCTCGCGGAAGCAGTGGACTGAGTCTGGAGTAGAAACATCCAGAGCCACCGTGCACAGGCGTGTGCAGGAAATGGGCTACAGGTGCCGCATTCACCAGGTCAAGCCACTTTTGAACCAGTGGCTACAGAGAAGCAGCACTGGACTGTTGCTCAGTGGTCCAAAGTACTTTTTTCGGATGAAAGCAAATTTTGCATGTCATTCGGAAATCAAGGTGCCAGAGTCTGGAGGAAGACTGGGGAGAAGGAAATGCCAAAATGCCTGAAGTCCAGTGTCAAGTACCCACAGTCAGTGATGGTCTGGGGTGCCATGTCAGCTGCTGGTGTTGGTCCACTGTGTTTTATCAAGGGCAGGGTCAATGCAGCTAGCTATCAGGAGATTTTGGAGCACTTCATGCTTCCATCTGCTGAAAAGCTTTATGGAGATGAAGATTTCATTTTTCAGCACGACCTGGCACCTGCTCACAGTGCCAAAACCACTGGTAAATGGTTTACTGACCATGGTATTACTGTGCTCAATTGGCCTGCCAACTCTCCTGACCTGAACCCCATAGAGAATCTGTGGGATATTGTGAAGAGAAAGTTGAGAGACGCAAGACCCAACACTCTGGATGAGCTTAAGGCCGCTATCGAAGCATCCTGGGCCTCCATAACACCTCAGCAGTGCCACAGGCTGATTGCCTCCATGCCACGCCACATTGAAGCAGTCATTTCTGCAAAAGGATTCCCGACCAAGTATTGAGTGCATAACTGAACATAATTATTTGAAGGTTGATTTTTTTTTTTTTTGTGTATTAAAAACACTTCTTTTATTGGTCGGATGAAATATGCAAATTTTTTGAGATAGGAATTTTGGGTTTTCATGAGCTGTATGCCAAAATCATCAGTATTAAAACAATAAAAGACCTGAAATATTTCAGTTGGTGTGCAATGAATCTAAAATATATGAAAGTTTAATTTTTATCATTACATTATGGAAAATAATGACCTTTATCACAATATGCTAATTGTTTGAGAAGGACCTGTATATCCAAAACATAACGAAGCACTCCAATAAAAGCTTTTAGGCTGTCGTCATTTAAAACAGTCCTCTGGTGTTCACAAAAACACAACAAAGGGCAACATTTGTCAAAAGCTGATAACACACCAGATAAAGTTTGACAGAAACACTGAAGTTCAGACTTCCTAAAATCATGAACAATGCCTGATTCGAGCCACAAGGGGTCTGTCTCAACTGAGATTGTCCCTTCCCCCAACACTAGCTTGTTTTATTGTTAAAAAGACACGGAGGACGAGCCGTTTTTAATCTGCCAAAAAGTGCCAAACGCGCTTTTGCTCTAGTGTTTTAATCGGACTGTTGGAGCGCGTGACAGAATGGCGCGCGCCGGTGCCTCTCGAGCGCAACAAACACACACGGCAAAAATATAACGTTCGATTCATTTCAGCGAGTCGATTCGTTCAAACTATTCATTCAGTGATTTGATTCGCTCAATTCATGACTCAAAAGTTTTCCCATAGGTTTCTATTGTTATTTATTTGACGTGAAACATCCAGTTAACTACTGCGTTTATTTTTCATTTTATGATACTACTTTTAAATTATATTTATATCCGTCTTTAGAGTAAATGCATCCATTCCAGTTTGATGTCGTCACTCTAATTGTTTTTTTTAAACATGAACATGGCGTTACAGGCATTGTCCTACCTTCTCGAAAACAAATGGTCAAACGCTGCCTTTTCTTAGGTTTCCAGTTTGATTGATATTTTTATATTACTCCAACAACAAACGAACTCATTGCGAATCGGTTCGCAAAAATCATTCAAAAGAACCGGTTCAACAGAACAAATCATTCGCGAATCGGACATCAATACAACAAAAGACAACTTGGGTGCACTGAGTGCATGAAACCTGCCAGCCGGCTTTGGTAAACTCATGCTATTATCAGTGTCAAAACATTTCAAACTAAACTACACGCCCGGATTAAGTGCTGCCGTGTCGTTATACTGTATATTATGCATCGTCAAGTGTCACTGAAGGCGAAATTTGGGAACAAAAGAGGTGGACATCCATCCATTTACACATATCTATACATTTATCCATCTCCAAGAGGCCAAAGTGAGAGCTCGCTAACCGGCTGGCGAAGAGAATAAGGAGCCGGTGTCTCTCTCTTCCTTACAGAGCTGTTGTGTTCGTCCAAGTTTGGGTTGTTCCTCTGAGACGACCGCGTCCGGCCCAAGACGAAGGGTCTGGAGGCCTTGTGCTCCGAGCTCTTTCTAGTGTTAACCATAATTGCTGTTGTCCCTGTTGATAGACGGGTTCTGTCCTGTAGCTCTTGTCAGTTGCCTTCGTTTTGACTGTATCTCAGCTAGTAGAGTGCCAAGGCGCCATTTCTCTTTCTCTCTCTCTCCCTCTACTGTCAGCCAGCAGAAACTCTCCGGCGAACCACTTCCGCTACAGACGAGTGTGTGAGCGCGCTTGAAAGAAGTTGGCGCCACGGGAATTTGAAAATAAATGTTAAATTGTTCACGCGGTATTGCTAAAGTGAATTTCGAATTGCTCTGGTTCTAAAGGTTTTCGTGTCTGTCGTCTTTGGGAATATTTTCACGGTTACACTGTCAACTCCAATGGATACGGACGATATAAAATAAAAAACTATTATTTTATCAAATTTCCATTGTTAAAATGTCTGTCTTTATACACTTTGGTTAACTCACAAAGGGTACCCAAATTAATATGATATTACTTAGGTATTTGAGCATGTAAACAGGATAATATTATATTTTTGAAAATGGTAAAACCATGGAATTCCTTTAAGTACCATGTAAACACAATGGTACATTAAAGGAATAGTTCACCCAAACATAAACATTATTTTCTCACCCTGGTACCATTCCAGATGTGTACAGTATGACTTTCTTTGTTCTGCTGTGCACAAATAAAGATTTTAGAAGAATATCTTGGCTCTGTAGGTCCAGAATGTGAAATGCCAAAAACACATGAAGAATGTGAAAGTGGGGATTTGTTGTAAAAAAAATTAAAAAAGGACTTAAATATTGATCCGTTTCTCACCCACACCTATTATATCACTTCTAAAGACATGGATTTAACCACTGGAGTTGGATGGATTACTTGCATGCAAAAAATGTTACCCGTTCACTTGCATCGTATGGACTACAGAGCTGAAATATTCTTCTAAACATTTTCATGTGTGTTCAGCTGATGAAAGAAAGTCATACACATCTAGGATGACATGAGGATAGGTAAATGATGAGAGAATTTTAATTTTTGGGTCATCCATTACCATTAATTGCCATTAATGGTAATTATTAAATTCCTATAAAAGTTCCATATACAATCTGATACCATCATGCCCAAATATATTTATTAGCACTTTTTGTATTATTTTATTTCATTACATTTTATCTAATTAATTATTTTATATTCCAGATGTTCTATTGGTGCATGCAGAGTGTTACTATTGTTATGCTAATGCATACAAAATATAAAGTCACATTTCCAAGATGGAAATATGAAGAATGTTCTTTTTATTGTTTGGCTATATTTGCATTTGTGGTAGGAATTTGCTTAAATACATTTATTTCAGTAAGTAATATGCTTTATTAATATGCTTTTTTATCCCACATAGAAATATGCTCAAATCGTTGTTCTCATATCAAATGACATGTGTATAGAACACGTATTTAAAATCATTACAACAGAGAATGTCAAGAAATTAATTTGATTACCATTTTTAAATTAACAAGCTCTGGCTTCTATAAACACTCTCATCATCTCCAATTGGTCGGTCAGACAGACAGTCACGCCCCAAAGTCGTACTATTAGTTGACAGCCTCATCAACGTATTCAGATTGGCTCAAATCCATGGGCTACATGTTATGTTTTTTTTTTTCTTTTTTTTTCTAAGCATATGACGGTCAATCACAAAGACAAGTGTAATTTCTCAGGTTTCAGTGGTTTCTTTCAGTACTAGGTGCATCATACATTCATTGCATTAATAAATCCCTTACAACTTTAAAGGGATAGTTCACCCAAAAATGAAAATTCTCTCATCATTTACTCACCTTCATGCCATCCCAGATGTGGATGACTTTTTTCTTCAATATTTAGGTCCTTTTTTTATACTATAAATCCTCCTTCCTTCCCAGTAGTTGGCGATATGCATGAAGAATGTGAATCACAAAAAACGAAAGAAGAAGAATGTGAAAGTTAAAGTGGAGATTTATCGTTTAGGAGCTTTAAGGTTCTGGTCACCATTCACTTGCATTGATTGGACCTGCAGAGCTGAGATATTCTTCTAAAAATCACATACACATCTGGGACGGCATGAGGGTGAATAAATAATGAGAGAATTTTCATTTTTGGTTGTACTATCTTTAATGTGTATGGAATGTTTGTATATCTGTACTGCTGAGCTCACATCTGTTACTACCCCTTTACCCCAAAACACACCAGCATTATTTTATGTTTGGGTAATGTAATTGAATGTGTTCAGTTTTTCCTTTTACAAACACTGCCGTCGTGCAATTTGTCAGAAAAACAGATAGCTTCGCCCTTTACTCGCACTATTGGTTGACAGCCACGTCCACGTTTTTTGATTGGCAAACATGCACGGGGTACTCAGTTATTTGTTATTTATTTACTTATGCTGTTTACAAAGCCTATAGCTGTCAGTCCCAAAGACAAGTGTTGGACACATATTTCAGTGATATCTGTCAGTAGGTACATGACTGTTTGTGTATATGTATTGCTTTGCTCACATCTGTCACTACTACCCCTTTTCTCCAAAACAAACACACACACACACACACACACACACACACACACACACACACACACACACACACACACACACACACACACACACACACACACACACACACACAATAATTATTTAATGTTTGGTTAATCTAATTGATTGTGTTCAGTTTATCCAACTCACTATACTCATATTATAGAAAGATATAGTACTAGATGGAAAGGTAACACCATAGCCAGATCATTTTGGTCTGAGTGACATCATAGCAACATATGCACAACTATTACGACAGACAACGGTGACGTCACATGAATGGTGGGCTTGTGTAGCGAAAGGAGCGGCATGACACTGTCAGAAACAGTTATACGACACCATTGAAGCTTTGTACTGGTAACGATCTACAGTTTCATGATCGGAATTATTATTATCTTGGCTCCAGTTGCGATGTGTTATGCTTATAGCGCTTGTTTACTGTCATAGATCTTCACAGTGCGCTTGCGTGGTCTCCATACTCTCCTTACGTAATTTTGGCGAAATTTTCATTTAGCGATTTTTACCTGTTTTAGTCCAGTGAATATGAATTTGGACCTTGATTACATGCCGAAAGTATGCATTCGGATGGGATTTGAATTCGGATTATGCTCTTCAGACATTTCATTGAATAAACTTAAAAATAATGTTTAAAGAAAATTGGGTTAAAAATAAAATAGTCACCTTGATGTCGTCAGTTACAATTGTCAGGGTATCATGACGTCATTACCCACTGTTGGTAATGTGGTGATGGTGATGGCATGTTTCATGGTATTTTTGTAGCTACAATGCCATGGCACATAAACATGTCATAGTTTATTACCATGTTATTACCACATAGTACAATCATTTTTCCAAGGTACTGGTACAGTATGTTGTTGTTGTTGTTGCTAAAAGCGGGAGTATAGTTTTTATTTCGTTTTCAATAATTATTCCTTTATTTTATTTCCAGTATATTTTAATCATTATTCCATAGTATCAAATAGCTAGCTACACGCACATTTGATATCAGTAGAATATTGGTTCATTTTAGGCAATGAAAACAATTTTGCACAGATTTACTTGGCAGGTATTGAAGCAGAAATGTTTGGGCAAGTTCAGGTCTTTCTGCACCTGTCAATCACACTGTGAAAGTCCTGTAGGAGCTCTATGAATGATTGAAGAAGCACTGATGCAGTGGTTACTTGGAGCTGTGCCATCCATCATAACTTATATATGCCTGCATATTATGTTTTTGTTGCAAGATGGATAACAGAAAGCGCCATGATGAAAGATATTGATTCAAGAGAGAGAGTTCAGGATGGCACATGGTAAGCCTTGAAACATTAATATACAAGTACCATTATTAGGGGTAATTGGAGTAATCTAAAATGATGTGCTCATTACTGCCTTCATGATCTTTATAGGTGTGCAGGGGCACAGAATGATGAGGAGGAGGAAGATGAGGAGGCGAGCCCTATTAGAGCCAGTTTCTCAATCGAGGACTTGCTAGATGAGGTGGAGAAGATCAGCAGTGTTGCCAGTAGCAGCAAAAAGGTCAGACAATTCATGAAAACTTCTTGTGTGCAGTTGTATTTAATGAATCCACTGTGCAATCTCCTCCGGACTGGGTGGGTGCAAGTGTGCAACCTGAATGCTGCAATAATTTTTTTAACCCTGTGTTACGTTTTAATGCTTAAATGGATAGTTCGCCCAAAAATTAAAATTCTCTCATTAATTGCTCACACTTATGATATCCCAAGTGTGTATGACTTTCTTTCTGCACCAGAACACATGTGAAGAATATGAAAAGATAATTTCATTACATATTTTTCTGAGTTTTATGACACAACCATTTTGGTGTTTCTACACTAGAGGGCACACAATACAATTTTTGCCAGTGAGAAATACATGAACTGGGTTTGAATGTTATTTTAGACTGTGATGAAATTGAAAGAACAGTAAATCACAGAATGTTATTCCTGTACCCACATTGTCATCTCATGTACCCCAGTTTGGGAAATACTGCAATAAAGGAATGAATAAAGGATAACAGAATGTGTGACTTTATGCAAACTAACAAAAACAGACAGTGAGTAGGGAGCTGATTATGCATAATAGATTTGCATATCATCATGGGAACATTTACTGAACCAATCATTTAAAAAAAATTATAATAATACGTCATCGATACAGGCAGATAAGTCTGATTTAAAACAAGCAGCCTTACAGAATTAAAAACATAATTACGTGAAACATATTAAGGACATAATTGAAATAAGAAATAATGATTGCATGTAAAAGCACAGTATCGCCTACCTTTCCAAGTGTATTTTTCAAATTCTCCACAATGTACATAATATATTGTTATTGGGGAAGAAAAGAATAACAGTTAACTTATTTTACTTTTATAGACATGCAAAATTATGAACAATGTGGCAGAAATCCAAACTAAACGTTCTTAATTTAAAGTCTGTGTTTTTCGCCCCGCTTCTGTTGCAAGAGTGTGCATATAATCTGAGACGAAACACATTGGGTATTAGTCATTATAATTTATTATTACATTTCGTATTTTGATGCATTAATATTGATACATTTTACAGCCCTTCTTACTGTTATTAAGCGTAAAAAAACCTCATTTAATTTGAGTGCACAAGCTTTCATTTTGGGTGACATTTGCACACCCTGGAACACTGTCGGAAGGGCATGTCAGCAAAAGAGCAGGGGCTGGAGCCCATAGAGCCACCCTCTCCCCAAGTGCCTGATATCAACATTGATTTTGTATTTCTATACACTTATACGTATGTGCTATTTAAAGTAAACATAACTAAGAGCTCAACTACATCCCAGGAACAATGGAAGAGTAACCTTTGAGCAATGAAATTAAGTATGATAACTTAACTGAAATGAAAGGTATACACAATTAATAGTGCATCAATTTGTTTTTGCTAAACATGTGTTTTTAAAGTGTGCTTTTTGGCAGATCTGTTTGTCCCTTTTGCAGGTGGAGATTGTAGTGAGACTATGGAAAAATGGCTTCACAGTAAATTATGAAGATTTACGCAGTTACTATCTGGAGGAAAACCAAAAATTCTTGGACGCCATTAAGAGAGGGTGAATACTGTCAAAGTCACTGTAGCAGTATTATAGCATTCATATTCCAGTGCATAGATTAAATGAAATGAGAGCAAACGTTGTAAATTCTTGCTTGTGTCAAAGTATTATCATGAAACATTTTTTTTAAATCTGTCCTTTTCTTTGTGTATTGTTGATGAATCTAAAATCCTCTGTTTCAAGGGAGCTGCCGCTGGAATTAGAAGAAAGAGCCGAAGATGAAGAACTAGAAGTCAATGTAGAGGACATGAAAGATGAAGTTTATGTCCCAAAGAAGAAGGCCTTCCACCCGTTTACAGGCAGAGGTTACAGACTAGGAAGGTAGTACATCCTTACCTATCATTTTTTTAATTGGACGATTTGAAGATGGTCTTTGTGATGAGATGACTGACATAGGTATATGTTTAGTGTCACAAGTCAGGAATAAAGTCGCAAATGTGGAGATAGCAATAAATGGGATTTATTGATAAACACAGGCAAACTGAGAAAACAGTCAAATAATCCATGCACAGGCTGCAGTGGGAGAGTGAAGATGATGTAGTGGGTAACACAGTCCAGTAATCACCACATTCAGACATGGCGGCCCAAGGGGAGATGGGTTGGTTGTTGGTGGCCACTGGGGAAGGGACTGACTATAGTCTATATCTTTATGCTTTAAGGCAATTTACAGTATATGCTGGTGTACTCCATTGACAAAGCATTGACAAAATTTGTTTTCAGAAGATATGAAGCACTTATTATCTGCAGTCTCTCTCTTTCGGCTAAACAGACCCACAAAAATGTATGACTCACAACTTACTGCATTCATTGTGTCAAATCAAATGCTTTTTAGAGCAAGAATGCACCCTCCCCCACATCTAATCAGTGCATCTGGCAGTTCTAACTGCCACTCATCATGACTTTGCTGGGCACTTCGAAGGGAGCACTATCCATCCTCTAGGTTTGGTAGGCTCTAGGTAGGCTCTAGAAACAGATTCTTCAATAAGAATCACCTAAAAAGTGAGTTTTAAATGACAGTTATCCCCTTTCAGCGCACTGGAACTCTCACAGTGGAGGTAAATTGTCTTTGTAGGGAATAAGGCATAGGGATGATCACTTCTGAATAGAATTTATACACGCTAGTGGCATCTTAGATTTTGAATGGGAATGAAAATGAGGCTGTGAGGGATAGACTTACCATCTGTTCAATGGCATGAACGGTATAAAGCTGTATAAAGCTCCTAGATCACATCTGATTTTCCACAACTCATGTTGTCTGGAGGTCTTTGTATACTGAATGTTCTTGGACAGGTATTTTATCAATGTTTTGTCCACGGAACGATCTAAATACACTTTAATTTGCAGTAAAGCCCATTGAAGAGACTGTAAGTCTATCCCTCACAGCCTCATTGACATTCCCATTAAAAATCAAAGATGGCGCTAACGTGAATAAGATCAATAGGAGAAATCTGAACTAATGATCTTTATATATATTTATATAAATTATATAGTTCATTATAATATATATATATATATATATATATATATATATATATATATATATATATATATATATATATATATATATACTGTTAAAAAGTTGACGAAAAATCAGCAGTGACTTACTGACAACAAATAGTCAGCAAGCTGCTGTATTCCAAACCTGTAAAACTATCTACAGTAGTTTACAGCATAATGTATAATGATTTACAGTATGTGCTGTACTGTAACATTAATTACAGTAGTTGTTTGTATGACGTATATTAAAATACAGTACATTAGCTGTACTGTAAAAATTATTACGGTAATTGTTGTATGTTGTATATTAAATTGCATTGTCTATACCGTAGAACTAACCACAGTAAGCACAGTTTTAGCTTTCAGAGTTAGATTAACTAACTTCTATCTATAACAAGTAAAACAAAATGAATTAAACAATTGACGCCTTTTTGCAAACAGAACAATTATTACACAAACACAACTCAAATATCACATAAATGTTACTCATAAAGGTAAATTAGGACTACACATAAAAGTCCATTCAACAACTTCCATATTAAGTTCACCAGATGTCCAACTGACTGAAAGAACACTCTCCAATTCTTATCCTGTCCAAACCTAGAGAACAAAATACAAAAAATCAATTCATATCATGTAACTTCAGTCTTGTTTTTATATCAACATAGCATTTAAACTACAAGGGTGAGAATACACTCTCAACAACCAAGGTTGTGCATCATTCAGAAAGGACTGAGATAGAAGTTACTTACATACTTATTGAATAAAATTCAGATTAAATCATTTACACGTGTTATATTTATACATGACATAACTTTATTTTAGATGGACGGATCAAATAAAGTGGCTGGTATAACTAAATAAAAAAATGTGGCGTTTCGCATGTTCGACCGGTGTATATTCCTCAACATTTGTAATTTGTTTACTTAGTACTTCAAAACGTAATTGTAAGCGCTTACCTCAATTCTAAACAGAATAGCCATTATAACTAATGCTAATATCTGTTTGAGAACGTAAACATTATCTTGATTCATGTTTAAAAAAATTTATAAACTGCTAAAAGATGTTTTGTGCGATTTTTGGTGCTCACCGGGTTCAGTCGGAAAGAGATCACTTTGCTTCTTGTCCTCTCAAGGCCGAAGTGACGAGGAGTCGAGTGCAGGCTCAATGGTCATAAGTTGCCAGATGCATTTATATACAGTTCTACTTTTTGTGCAATTGTATGACTAAATCCAATGCAGAGAAGAAATCTGGGTTTCGTAATACCACAAATGTCCTCTCTAAATTGTGTATGTGCAGGTTTGAGACTGGGCCAGTACTCATGCAGTTTAACAGTAAATTACAGTAATTATTTTCCCGCTCATTTATTCCTGAAGAATACAGCTCAGTTTGACAGTAATTGCAGTTGGAAATGCATCAATAATACTGTCAAAAGAACAATAATAATTTACAGTTATATAAAGATTAGTGTGTATATATATATATATATATATATATATATATATATATATATATATATATATATATATATATATATATAGCTTAAAAAGAATATGAACTTGTTTTCTTTGCATTATTCAAGGTCTGAAAACAATGCATCTTTTTTGTTATTTTGACCAGTTGTCATTTTCTGCAAATAAATGCTCTAAATTACAATATTTTTAATTGGAATTTGGGAGAAATGTTGTCAGTACTTTATAGAATACAACAAAAATGTTCATTTTACTCAAATACATACCTATAAATAGTAAATGCAGAGAAACGGATAACTTTGCAGAGGTCTCTTAATTTTTCTCAGAGCTGGACATCTATATATATTTTACCATGGTCATTCTTTTGAAATTAAAATATATTTTTAAAGTGATTTTCTCTTTTTATTTATTTATTTATTTTTTTTTTTTTATAAGTATTTTTATTAGAATTTTACATTTTACAAAAGAGCGAAAGAAAACAAAATACATTTCGAAAATGTATACAACTCAATGAATGATAATATCAGCAGAAACAACAATATGAATAATTATTAATATCATCCACCATTAATAACGATAATATATAAATAAAATAGAAAATAAAATAATTCAAAGAAATAATAATAAAAAAAATAAATAAATAAATACAAAAATAATAAAAAGGGATAAATAAAAAAAATAAGAGCAACCAGGGCATATGCAGTTTCAGTAAGGGAGCACAAGCAAAAATTCAGTAGAGGGCAGAGCAGGCGTTACTGATCAGAGTCAGTATTAAACTGTGTAAGATGATCCAGAAATGGTTGCCATATATTGTAAAATTTATCAAAGTTACTCATAATTCCATAACGCACTCTCTCCATGTGGAGTATTCCAGTGAGGTGAGTCAACCAGGTCTTGAACTGAGGAACAGGAACTGATTTCCAGAGTCTTAGAATGATGCTCTTAGCAATAATCATTCCATAAATAATAGTGCTTTGTCAGAGACATTATGGTCTGACAAAGAAGCAGAATATCCAAATAATGCAATCTCTGGATCAGGTTTAAACACAAAACCATACATGTCAGAGAACCACTTAAATATGTTACACCAAAACTCGTAAAGCTTAGGGCATGTCCAAAAGGCATGGGTAAGAGAGCCCTCTGCAGATTTATACCGATCACATGAAGGAGAAACTGTGGGGAAAATTCTATGTAATTTAGATTTTGAATAGTGCAGTGATTTTCTCTTTTTAATAAACTCGAGTCACGATTTAATGACAGACAGATAAACATCATCTGGGGTTGATTCACTCTACTAAAAATCAACCAATGTGACATTTATTGTTATAATAGGTTTTTCTGGTGTTTGATATTACTTTAATCTATAGAAGTTGCAAAATTATATATTTTTTATAATTGTTATGGACACTTTCCTACACCCCTCGGGACGTAAGAATAATAATCTTTTTAATTTGTTAATAAAAGGAAAATAAATAAATAAATAATTTGAATGGTTCTTTAAATGGTTAATTTTTTATATGACTTTATAAGTGTTTAATACAGAAAATGTCAATATTCTAAATGTACTGTGTATTAGATGGCTATCTCGAATGATGTTAACAGAGTAAACAAATGATACAAAATAGTGGAATACATTAAATGTGCACATCTAAGAGTGTCTTTGGGGCAGAGCCCCCCTATGATCGAAATCCTAGAATCGCCCCTGTGTTTAATGCTGCCATTTTTTTAAGGTTTGTACAGCACAAGCAAGTTTTTCTTTATTTGTATTTTTTTATATTTTTATTGTGATTGAAAACATTGATATATGGTTTACTTGCTTGTTTCTCATTCATATGCATTGATATGCACAACGGCTCGAGCCTCATCAAAAGCAAAGACTGCTTTGCGCTTTGTTTGTTTGTGGGCTGGTTATGTAGAAACAGATCATCTTTCGGTCCTAAAGTCACTGAGAAAATCCCCGGGTGAACAAAGACTCTCTCTGGCATCAGAAGCACCAGGTGTGTGTGTGTGTGTGTGTGTGTGTGTGTGTGTGTGTGTGTGTGTGTGTGTGTGTGTGTTTTTGCCGAGTGCTACAATGTAAGCTAAATTCTATTGGCTATTTTTTTAAAAGGCACGGGCTGTTCGAACATTCCCACTCAAGCTTCGTGTTTTAGTAGGAAAGACGTCAACATGCCAAAGAAACTTTTTTTCAAGGCACTTAAGTGGGCAAACTTTTGGGATTCTGTCTCAGTTCCACACATCCACTAGGTGTCCTTGCAACTCTTCCGATGTGTGATGTGATAATAACTGTAAATTTATTGAGGATTATCCAGATGTTAATGTTTATTAGATAACCCTCAAATCCCATATAAAATCCTCTGACACACATAAAATCAGTGCATCAGTTTAAAGTGACAAACACCTAGTTTTGTGTAATACAGCTGCCTTTTGAAATGTATGAATTGTTGAACTCATGTCTTCGGCAGTGTGGCCCCACGAGCTGAAGTAACCTCCCTTCAGATCTGGCTGGCCGACGGTCGCCGTCTTGTACAGAGGTTTAATTTATCCCATCGGTGAGGATCTTTAGGGTACTGGATGGGTGGATGGTTGGTGGGTGGGTGGATGGGTGGATGGATGGATGGATGGGTGATGGGTGGATGGATGGATGAATGGATTGATGGATGGGTGGGTGTGTGTATGAATGGGTGGGTGGGTTTATTGGAGATTTAAAAAGATTAAATCATGATTACATAAATAATATACAAACTATTTTATTTTTTTTTTAAATCTACCTGATCCCCAATTAATTTTTTACAGTGTAGGCATCATTTTAAGCTAAATTTAAATAAAATAAAATAATATTTTTCTCTCTTTTGGAAGCAGGAAAACTATGAACATTGAAATTCTTCTATGGTAAGAATTAAGAGGAGAAATTTCTTTAATTTATTTTAGTGGATATTATCAGAATTTGGAGGGCATGGAAACAGTTCATTGATATGTCTAAATGTGTAGATTGCATTGACCGAACTGGCCCATGCATGTTATAATTCTATAATTTTGAAATCCTAAACTTAAAAGCTTTTATATTATTCTAATTCATCATCTATGTAATATGAGCTCGCAAGGTAAAATGGAAGAATCATAAGCCGTCACTTTGTTGGAGATCAAATCAGATTACATTGGATTTAAAGCGTGCGTCACAACATGTAAGGATTGCAGGCATGTGACTTTAACATGATTGCTGAGTGCTTCCAAAGCTCCCAGTGAAGATGCATTCATGTTGGGTTTTATGTAATTGTTCCAGGATCAGCGATGTACAGGATTTTGTGGAGCAGGCCCAGAGAACAAATGCTCCGTTCATCCTGACTACATCCCTGCCATTCCGCGAGCTAAGAGATGAGGGCCAGAGTTTGGAGGGAGCCGACCTGTCTAATGCTGTCATCGTTCAAAGGCCGATCAACTCACAAGCTCCGTTTGGTCACTCCTGACTGTTTCTGCTTGAACCAGAGACTCAAATCTACTGGTTCCATCAACCTTTGGGCAACATTTCACAAACCTGATTCTTCAATTAGGGGAACTTTTCTGTCCCCTAGGATCATTTTAAATAAAAAGAAAATGCTAAAAAAGTCTAGTTTGGAAGGATAGGTTATAATGGTTTTAAACTTTAAAGGAATGTTCAGGGTTCAATACAAGTTAAGCTCAATCAACAGCATTTGAAGCATAATGAATGCATTAAGACATTTGCAATGGAAGTAAATGGGATGGTCCATTAACATTAAAATACAAATTGTTTCAAAAGTATAGCCACATGATGTAAACATTGTATGTGCTAACTTGATTTAAGTGTCTTATAATCATGTACAGGGTTCACAGGTATTGTATTGTCATGGCAACAAAGTAGCAATATTGGATATAACATTACTCTGATGATGTAAGCAAGCAACTTTATCACACTAAAACCATATGAGCATGTATAATGTTTACATTACGTCTTTTGGCTATACTTTTGAAAATGTTTGTTTTAATGTTTATGGACTGGCCCAATTCACTTCCATTAATTTGATAAAAAATGTAAATAAAATTTTAAAGTATTTTGGTAGAAATCAGCATTATGCCTCAGATGTTGCTGTTGTTACTAATTTTCCCCCAAACATTGTTTATCAACAATTTTAATAGGTTTTTTCACCATCATACATTTGTTATACACTATTTATGTGTATAATGATTTTATTTGAATATATCTAAATAAAAATCACACTATTTAAGTTGTCAAACGTGCCCTTAATTGAAGAATCACCCATTTACATCCCAAATTGACAGAGCCCGCCCCCTTCATTCTTCTGATTTTCTTGGTTCTTATGACTATAAATGGCCACTCTTTACAAGTGTCAATACACATAGCTTTAACACTTGAATCCATCATAGTAAATGAATGAAAGAAGATTACTCTTATCTCAGAGCTGGATACCTTGGCCTTTTCTGATCCAATGCAGTATGCGCAAGCCAAGTCTATAACCTTCACGACTGTTAATGTTTACATATAGATCCATAAAGATGTTAGTTTACCATGATGCTTAATTCTGTTTTTTGTTGTGCACTTATGCAACAACCTTTTGTAGTCCATGCTGTAATATCATGATGTGAACTGATAAGTTATAAATGTCAAATATTTTATGCACTTTGCATATGACAGAGGGCTTTTGTTGACAGACTCTTGCAATAAAAATACAGAAGATGGGAAGATTAATTTTCTGATTTTAAGGGGGGTGAATTGGGTTTGAATATGTCATAATGCACAAGCTGACAAGTACAAATATTAGGGGTAAATCTAGACTTTCCGACCCATATCCAGTCTTTTGGATCGTTCTTCACAAGGAATGACCAATTATGTCTTTTAAATATTTTATAAGGGAGACGCTTATGGGGAGATGGTTAGTCTTTAGCCTAGTCTAGTTGTAGGTTAGTGTATGTGATCTTATAATGTTTTAAAAGAAAGATGAATGTCTAGGTTTGCCCAGAAGATTTGTCATTAATTAAATCATATCATAAGTTGTCTTTAAACCACTTTCTACTGCCAATCTCACATCGCATTTATCACAGTATAATCAATAAACCATGCAAGACATGAATGGAATTATTATTCTAACCCCCACCATTGCTCCCAATAAAACTCCTGTGTTATAAACGCCCTGTCTATTTCCACGCATTGTTTATCATTACAAGCAATTCTAGCCATGTTTACTTATAATGGCAACCATATGGTTGATTTCCTGGTTGGCAGACAGAATGTTAAGAATTTTTTAGGTTACTTAAAGGTTGAAATAACTGTTTTGACCACATTGTGATCAGAAATTTTAAGTTACATTTTTTAATTAATGAAATATAAATATGTAGAAAAAAAAGTGGGTATAAAACAGGCTACATTCTAAGTGTTATACAGTTCACACTGTTTATATTAAAACAGAGTTATGGTCTTATTATTAGTGAGGTTATAAATGAATGTCAGTAGTTTTTTGTATTTTGAAGAAGAAAACAATACCTCTTATTTTTGTTTAATTCTCGTGGATGCTCATATAACCTCTCGCTGTCTAACAAAACATAATTATTTTATGCATTATGTTTTTGCTATGGAAGTCTTATGCTTAAAGGGACAGTTCACCCAAATATTTAAAGTTTGTCGTTCAAAACCAGTATGACTTTCTCATATGTCTTTCTTCCATCCAATACAAAATTACACTCTTAGTCACCATTCACTTTCAATGTATGGGGAAAAAAATGCAATGAAATTGAACGGTGACTGTGGCCAACATTTTGCCCAACATCTCCTTTTCTGTCCATGGAAGAAAGAAAGTAATATGGGTTTGGAACCACATAAAGGTGAGTAAATGATGACAGAATTGTTTATTATTTTTTTTTTTTTTTGGGGTGAACTAATCCTTTAAAACATCTGAAACACACACTTAAAATTGTCCTGATGTTTTTTCCTCTCTAACTTTAGATACAAAAAAATAGGAGACATCATCCTTTTGTATCTTGAAGAGGACACTGTGGGCTTTTATGTCAAACCAGCAATAACAAGGATAGGCTTGCAATGTGACAAAACCATATTTTTTTTAATTAATTTTCAGGAAAATAATATGTATTAAAATAATACATATACATATATATATATATATATATATATACACACACACACACTGTATATAAATTAATATATTAAGTCATATTTTATTTTTATATTTTATTTCATTTATTTATATAATTATTATATTTTAGTTATTTATTTTCCGTTCATTTAAATATTATTTTAAAGTTTCAGGAGTTCCGAAAATTACAACACAATAGCTAATCAGTTTGTTGACTTTGATGGGACAATGCTCTGTAAATCCGTTGGCCACCTGTAGGGGGTGCGCATGAGTGTTTGTGATTACAGACAATCCGTTGCTGCAGTGTGTGTGTGTGTGTGTGTGTGTGTGTGTGTGTGTGTGTGTGTGTGTGCGTGTGTGTGTGTGTGTGTGTGTGTGTGTGTGTGTGTGTGTGTGTGTGTGTGTGTGTGTGTTGGATTCAGTTCAGTTCATCCGCTGCTGCAGCTGCGGACCTTACACCATCACTAAGGTCAGATATACTCTATATTTCTCATATTTATTATCTATATTAATCTCCTTTAATAATTTAATTAATGAAATCAAGCAAGCATGTCACTGACATGGCATTGCAGCTATTAAGATCTAGTATATTGAGATATTGGCTATTTTATGCGCTATATCATTAGTGTGCCATCATCAGACCCCTAGAAAAAATACTCTGGCGGTACAATGGGATAGTTATGGTGTAAGATGCTATACTATGTTTCTGAATTACATTTTATACAAAAATACCTAGGTATTTAAATGGTACTCCAGGGTACTACAAATAATACCATAGTATTTACGTGGCACAATTGCCCAAAACATGGTAAAAACATGGTAATATTTGATCATTTGTGTACATGCATTTAATACTGTATTAACTGAAAAATAAAAATCATTATAATTAACATCCTTCAATTTACTTTGTAAATGTGTTTATTTAGTGGTTTAGTCCGTGTGTTTTTTTTATGTGACAAAAAAGGTATGTTGGTTAGCAGGTTCAGGTAAGGGGCTTGTTTTGGTGGAGTGAGCCATCTGATTGGCTTATATCTGTGATTGACAGCTGTGAAGCATCTGTATCTAACCCTGCCCTTCCTTTCACTGGTGCAGTATGTGAATGGCAGCAGGAACAGCTTAGCCAGCTCTGACAATCCCAAGAGTACAGCTGCTGTCTCTGTACCCTTCACACCGGGTGACATGTCCAAGGGGGAGAAAGCACCGGTTACATCAGGGGATAAACTCATGATGAAGCACCCTGATCCTGCTTTCACCAAAGTACCACCACAGGTAAGGTGATGTGATGCCTATTTTCTGTCCTATGTTTACTGTACCTTGAAGTTTTGCTGTATATTGCAATATGTTTTTAATTCTGTAATTGAACAGTCTTTAGTTTGGATGATAATAAAGCAAAATACCCCTTTTACTAGTTTTAGAAATAGTTTTAATAGTTCACCCAAAAATAACAGTTCTGTCATAATTTACTCATCCTCATGTTGTTCCAAATCCAAATTACTTTCTTCCACAGAACACAAAAAGAGGGATTTATAGTAGAATGTCCAAGCTGCTCTTTTCCATATAATGAAAATGAATGAAGTCTGGGCCTGTCAAGCGAATTAAAAAAAAAAAAAAAAGCACTTTTAAAGTATCATAAAAATTAGTCTATGCTAATTGTGTGCTATATATTCATATATATTCATTATATATAAAAGTGTCTTTTGGAAAACAGTGGCAAGGATGTGTTTAAAATAAGAAAGTTATATGGGTTTGGAACGTCACAAGGGTGAGTATATAATGGCAGAATATTTGTTTTTGGGGAAGTGAAACAACCTAAGTTCATGTGGTAACACCTAAATTACCTGGTGTAACTTTTTACAATGTGTTCTCAGTTAACACTTTGTTGATGTACACTCAGTTGGGGGTGACAGGTGCTGATATACACATATTTGTTGTACAGTTTTTCTTTTCTTTTTTTTTTTTTATGAATCTTTTCTTAACCTTTCTACATCTGTATAGCTATATGAAAGCATGTGGAATGGCATGTTTTAATTAGCATATGGAATGCTTGCTTGCATGTATGCTTCTCAAACACACATGCCCAAAGGCTGTTTAGGCATTGCAATGATAGGCAAAAAGTGAAAGCCAAAAGTATATAGTTGCAAAGACACAAACTGTATTTTTAAGTTGTATATTACAAAAACACATTTGAGTTGAAATGCTTGCACCAGTTATTTGACTAAACAAACCCACCTATTTGTCAGAATTACATTCCTTTGATATGCCACAGAATGATAGTGGGTTAGAAATAGACAGATTTACATAGAAAGAATTAGCATTGAAAGTAAAAGGGAAAGAATCAGAGCAACTGTGTATGAAAAGCTTTTCACTGTCAAAATGACAAGCTGTTCATACCCAGATCCATTTGTTTTGATCATCTTGTGTTCCACATAGAAGCTTAATCCCTATAGAATATGAATGAATGTTTTTCTCTAGAACTGCTAGATTATTCAGTTACTCAGACTGAGAGGTTGGTTGCATGCTCTTTGACAAATAATGTAGTTGATGTAAATTAACATAAAGGGCATTACCAATGTTTTCTTTTTCCCCCCAGTTAAAAAAAATATCATCTTCATAACAATTTGAGTGAAAAGTTGAATTGGAAAATTACCATTAATTTCAAAATCTCTAGTATTGGGTATGACCCTCTTTTGCTTTAAAGGGTTTGTTCACCCAAAAATGCACATTCTCTCATCATTGGCTCACCCTTATGCATCCCAGATGTGTATGACTTACTTTCTTCTGTAGAATATCTCAGAAGAATATCTCAGCTCTGTATTACAATGCAAGTGAACGGTGGACAGATCTTTGAAGGTGCAAAACGCACGTAAAGGCTTCATAAAAGTAATCCAGTGGTTAAATCCATGTCTTCTGAAGAGATATGATAGGTGTGGTGAAAAACATATCAATATTTAAGTCCTTTTTTACTAGAAGAAGTATGTGAGTCTCCACTTTCACATTCTTCTTCTTTTGTATTTGCCGATACGCATTCTTCATTCAGATCGCCACCTATTGGACAGGAAGGAGAATTTATAGTAAAAAAGGGCTTACTCTGTTTCTTCTGGAACTCACTGTAAATAGACTGCAAGAAATGAATTAATTCCATCAAAAATGTACATTTTAATCAAGATATTGTACACGTTGTACCACTAGATCTGGAAACAAGGTGACCTTCAGCTGTGGAAACAAATGTCAGGGATGAGCCGTCATGTGAAATGAAAGTCAGGTCTGTGCTGTGTTGTTCTTCTGCGGTGACCCTCGGGTTGAGTAATAGGGGAAAATGGTAGCTGTGTGTCAATAATGTATGGAAAATACACTAATGGAGCTCTTGTTCACACACATTCTGTCACGAACAGAGAAAGAGGGAGTCTCTCAGTTGAGGGTTTACAATTCCACTTACAATGGAAGTGAATGGGACCCATTTTTGGAGGATTTATGGGCAGAAATTTGAAGTTTATAATTGAATAAAAGCACTTTAATCAATTCTTCGGTTCAATCTTGTGTATTGTTTGAGCTGTAAAGTTGTTTAAACTGTCCTTTTTTTATGGTCGCTTTGAGGATTCGGTGGTGATGCGTCGTCATGGCTAACAAAGTAAAATTGTAAAACGGATATCATTGTACACAGAAAAAGTTTTATGCATTACAGAGGACAGAATTACAGATTGGCCCCATTCACTTCCATTGTAAGTGACTCACTGTAACCTAGATTCTTGCTTTTTTCTTTTTTAAAGAAAGGAGGGATGAGTCAAAATACATGTTTGTGGTAATCAACATTATGACACAAATACTGTCGATTGAGCTTAGCTTGTATTGAACCTGGAATATTGCTTTAAGAATGCATCACAGAACATTTGCCTAAACAATCCTGAAAGAAATGTCTCCACACTGACCAGTTTAGGTTTTGAGGGCGTGATGTTGTTTTTCGCACTCTCTGCACAAAAAGCAATCACATTCAGATTAGAGGTGCAAGTCCAGGGTGAATTTGACCTTGCAAGTGTAATGATAAAATGCGTTTTCAAATCCCGCTGGTTATAAACCCTTAAACCCCTTATTATGTCATCCAGTTTCATCCTCACACAAACATACAATTTTAAGATCTGCTTAGAGCTGCAACTGTGAAGCAATAGTCTATGCACAAATAGGTTTAATGCAACTGAAGTGGGGAAATGTTGAATTCTATTAGGTGAATATCACAAATGTGGCATATTGCTCCCAAAATCAAAGGAAATAAATAAGATATTATATTTTGTCTATTTATATAAGTCTATTGTATTGTGACATTATTTTAAAAACAATTCAACACATTATCCATGTGATTCTCATTACTGTAATGTGAAATATATCAGTCTCATTAATGTACCAAAAAAAAAAGACAAATTAGTTAAAGGAATAGTTCACCCAAATATGACAATTCTCTCATCATTTACTCACCCTCATGCCATCCCAGATGTGTATGACTTTCTTGAATAATAGTGAGAGAATTTTCATTTTTGGGTGAACTAGCCCTTTAAATTGTGAAGTATTACATAGTGTTTGTTGTATTGCCTTAAATGTATTCAGAATTTCTTGGTAAAATAAATAAATAATTTTGTGTAGAGAGGATGGTTTCTGTACTATATCACACAATATAAAAAGTGCAACAAATAGTACCACGATGTATAAAAGTTTACCATTCAAAAATGATATCTTTTGTTTTGCATAATAGGAATGAGAATGAGATTTTTCTGAACAATTTAGAAGGAAAATATGCATATTTGTCAAAAATAATATTAATGAATGCTCCTAAAGTAGGCTTCACTTTCTTAATGTAGAACGTACTGTTGTTTTTCCACTCTTTGGATTTTGGGGTGAAATGTGACCTGAACATGTTCTTGACGTTCTTTGTGAGATTCCCCTAAATACAGGTAAAGCATGTTTTATATATACCATCCAGAGGATTGCTGTTATTGATTATTTACAATATCAGAGTATCGCTCCATCCGAATATCCATACTTTCCTACATCCCATACAGTATGCCAAGAATAGTATGCCAATGTATTATGTCAGAATCCTCCATTTTCAATCAAGAAATACCCAGATGACCCACTATAAGTGATATACAGTGTTTATATATATATATATATATATATATATATATATATATATATATATATATATATATAGCTCTGGAAAAGATTAAGATACCATTGCAAAATTATCATTTTCTCTGGATTTGCTTTTTATAAATATGTGTCTGAGTAAAATTAAAATTTTTGTTTTATTCTATATAGTACTGACAACATATCTCCCAAATTCCAAATAAAAGTATTGTAATTTAGAGCATTTATTTGCAGAAAATGACAACTGGTCAAAATAAAAAAAAAGATGCAGTGTTTTCAGACCTCAAATAAAGTAAAGAAAACAAGTTCATAATAATTTTTAAACAACACAATACTAATGTTTTAACTTAGTTCAGAAATCACTATTTGGTGGAATAACCCGGATTTTCAATACAGCTTTCATGTGTCTTGACATGCTCTCTACCAGTCTTTCACACTGCGGACGGGTGACCTTATGCCTCTCATGGTGCAAAAATTCAAGCAGCTCGGCTTTGTTTGATGGCTTGTGGCATCCATCTTCCTCTTGATCACATTCCAGAGGTTTTCAATGGGGTTCAGGTCTGGAGATTGGGCTGGTCATGACAGGGTCTTGATCCGGTGGTCCTCCATCCACACCTTGATTGACCTGGCTGTGTGGCATGGACATTGTCCTGCTTGAAAAACAATCCTCAGAGTTGGGGAACATTGTCAGAGCAGAAGGATGCAAGTTTTATTCCAGGATAGTCTTGCACGTGGCTTGATTCATGTGTCCTTCACAAAGATGAATCTTCCCGATTCCAGCCTCGCTGAAGCACCCCCAGATCATCACGATCCTCCACCAAATTTCAAAGTGGGTGCGAGACACTGTGGCTTGAAAGCATCTCCGGGTCTCCGTCTAACCATCAGATGACCAGGTGGGGGATCGGTGATGATCTGGGTGTGCCCCATTTCAAAAGAGCCCAAGCCCTATAGTCTATGTTAAATTATGGTCACTAGATATTACCCGGGACTATTTTTCAATGTATGTCTATGAGAATGTTTTTTATTTGTTTGCTTTTTTGGTTTTATTAGCCCCCAGATAGAAATACTATGTCGTAAATGCTTTGAAAACTATTAGTACATCTTTTATCAACAGGCCGCAGAATTTGAGATATCATTCATGTCTGCTGGACAAATGGTGCAGAATGAGTTACCAAGTCTAATATTTAGAATTAGAAGTTAGTTCACATCTCTTACCTTTAGTATAAGTAATAGTGATGCTTGCCTTTAAGGGAAATCACTCTAAATGCCTGGTTCATTTTAGACTGTAGTATCAAATCCTCTTACTTTCCCTCTTTAGAGGAATAATTGTAGTTCAAAGAGGCAGCAAGATTTAGATGACTGTAAATTGACTTGGGCATACTCTCTAAATGAATCTTTTCATTTTCTTGCCTCGGTTATCAGAATAATTCGATTGCAACATCCTAATTGTGATTTCAGAAGCCATTCATCTTTTTTTTCATCCTGGCAAAGTTGAGAATGACAGAGAGAAAATCAGTGGCTTAATTATAGGGTCTTTTGAAGAGTGATCATGCCCTCTGTGGTGGTTTTCTTGCGAGGGGACCGAGAGTGCAAGTTGACGTGGAGACGCCAAACACTGGCTTTGATTGAGTGGATGAATGAGTTTGCTACTCGAAGGCGGAGTGTTCGAGATTTCAGTAGTATTTTCAACCCCAAATGTGTATCAGAATGTTTCCAAGATCTCTGGAGGAGAGTTCATGAAAATATGGCTTGCCAAACGGTGGTTAGACTTCCCTTTAATGTGTTAAAAGGATCTCCCTTGCGTCCTCTATACTCCCACACCACACATATGTGGGCACACACACATACACACCCTCAAAAGCACACATTTACTCTGCCTTATCCACAGAGCTTTCCAAAGGGTGAGTATGTTTTTTAAAGTGCAAAAGGCTTTACATCTCAAACCACTCAAAACACACACATGCACACATATTTTCTTTATTCATTACAAGTCACTTGCTACACCCATAATGTGTCCATTGTGTCATCATTGAGTCACATGTGTCACTTGTAAGCTATAGTTCCCCTCAAAATGGAATATTCTGTCATCTTCTCATCCTCAGTTTGCTCCAAACCTTCCTTTCTTCCTTTCTGTCTTTCTTTCTTTCTTTCTTTCATTCATTCATGGAAAGCTATTCTCCGTTTATTGAAAGTGAATGGGGACTGGGGGAGTTTAGCTCCTAAAATATCAAAAAGCACCATAACATTATCATCAATGTCAAGGATCTAGGAAGAAATTACTCAGTAGCAAGGCTGGGAAAGTGACAAATCTTTAATAATGATAAATGTGCTGGGGGGCTGGATAGCTCAGCAAGTAAAGATGCTGACTACCACACCTGGAGTCGCAAGTTCGAATCCAGGGCATACTGAGTGATTCCAGTCAGGCTTCCTAAGCAACCAATTAGCCTGGTCGCTCGGTGGTGCGCGTGGTGAGTTGTGTGTGGATCCTGTGGATAATAGTGTGACCGAATTGTAAAGTCAGGTAATATCAGAAGACAATACAAACAATAACAAATGAAACAAGTGTATATTCACAAAAGGGTAAAGGGGAACAGGTTAACCTAACAAGACAATCAAGGGCCAACAAGTGGGTGTGGCCGGGGAGCAAAAGTGAGGGAGGAGCACATGGCACGCAACAACAACAAACCATGTGCCCAGACAGAGACAGGTTAACCAAAAACACAGAACAAAAACAACAGGACTGTCAGGGCAGAATCCTGACAATGAATGTTGTCGACTTGATGACTTATGCTCTGTATTATAAGTGTTCTGATGGCATACAATAGCATTTTGTAAGGAACAGACTGAAATTAAAGTTGTTATTCACTGAAAATCTGTGCTATAGCTCTCAAATTTCAAATACATTTTTTCTAGTTCTTAAAAAAACATCTGTGTAGCGCTTTAAAGGTTCACTCAGTCATTTTTTGAAGTATGTTGAAGTGGCTTACATTGGCTCACACTGACACCTAGTGGCTTGGATGTTGCATCATTCAAACACAGTAGGCATCAAGGCAATGGGAGAAAGGTGCCATCCATTGTTCCTGGCATCTACTGCCTCCCAGAAACAAACTATGCCACCTTTGTATAATGGGCACTTTTCAGGTACCTACATTATTAATTGAATCCATGAATGAAAGTGTCCAATAACAGGGCAGTTACTGAGATTAAGAGAGTCTTTTTCGACTGGTCATGTGATGATATCAAGGCAGCCCCCATGAGGTCTCCCTGCTTCATTTAGAATAAAATTGTTTTTATAAGGTTACTGATATGACTGAACTCTTCATCTCACATGAGTGGTGATGATTTTATGCATAAGTCTCAAAATTACTATTCATTTCTTTAAAAGTAAAACAATTGAGGGTAAAAATGACTGAGTGCACCTTTCGAGAACCCACAAACCACTATGCTGATCTGCAGAACCTATAATAATTAACTTAGAACCTAGAACCCTTATTGCTTAAATATAGCATCAATAAATTATTAATAACATATTTGCATTTTATTTGCCTAGGAACTATATAACAAACTCTATAATTAACTCCATAGAGATGAACCTATAAAAACCTTAAAGGAATATTCTGGCGTCAATACAAGTTAAACCCAATCGACAGCATTTGTGGCATAATGTTGATAGCAAATAAAATGAATTTCGACTAATTCCTCCTTTCTTTTTTTCTCCCCCTTTCTCCCTAATTTGGAATGCCCAATTCCCAATGCGCTCTAAGTCCTCGTGGTGGTGTAGTGAATCGCCTCCATCGGGGTGGCGGAGGACGAATCTCAGTTGGCTCCACGTCTGAGACCGTCAATCCGCGCATCTTATCAATCTTATTGTTGAGCGCATTACCGCAGAGACATGTAGAGGCTTCACGCTGTTCTCCATTGCACCCACGCACAACTCACCATGCGCCCCACCGAGAGCGAGAACCACACATTATAGCGACCACGAGGAGGTTACCCCATGTGACTACCTTCCCTAGCAACCGAGCCGATTTGGTTGCTTAGGAGACCCTTCTGGAGTCACTCAGCACACCCTGGATTCGAACTCGTGACTCCAGGTGTGGTAGTCAGAGTCAATACTCGCTGAGCTACCCAGGCCCCTTCATTCCTACTTTCTTAAAAAAAAGGTTGAGGTTACACTGAGGCACTTACAATGGAAGTGAATGGGGCCAATTTTTGGAGGGTTTCAAAGCAGAAATATGAAGCTTATAATAGTATTAAAGCATTTAAATTAATTCTACTATAAAAATGGCATGTATTATTTGAGCTGTAAAGCTGTAAATTTGTTCAAATTGTTGTTTTTTCAGTCGTTTTCAGGTTTTAGGGTTTACAGCATTACGTTACATTTTCATCATGGAAACGAAGTTGTAAAATTGGATATAACTTTACACAGAAAAGTTTAATATCACACTAAAATCATGTTTACAGGCAAATAGTTTACGTATTGTGGCTATCCTTTTGAAACAGTGAGTATTTTGGCATTTACGGATTGGCCCCATTCACTTCCATAAGTGCCCCAGATTTGTACTTTTTTTAAAGAAAAGGAGGAGCCAGTCAAAATGTATTTTTGTGGTAATCAACATTATGCCACAAATGTTGTCCATTAAGATGAACTTGTATTGAACCTGGAATATTCCCTTAAGAACCTAAGGTGCCTCAAACCATTCAACATGTGGTCAAATCTCCCCTCACTCACTGCAGTGGGTGCATCTAGATTACATTTTACTCTAAGGTCATGGTCCCTTCACCACCCACATGCTTTTAGAAGAAACTATGAACTTTGAGCACAAAGTCATATGCCTTGATTTTCACCCAGAATTATCATTGAAGAACAATAAAAATAACTCAGCCTGGGGAAGTTCTTGCAACCTTAATCAAGCACTCACTAACTGCAACAATTCAAGATATATTAGACTGAATAAAAAAATACAACTCTCACATTTTCAGGAAACTGCTGTTTGTGTCAGCTACCAATCAAGAGCGTAGAACACATTTTACCATGTTTAAATCCATTGATCAGAATTCCACAAACGTCCCCCAAATTCAGTGCAGAAAAGTCACCAGATTCTGTCTGGTCATTATTATATCTCAATGAACAGTGTTGAATCTTATATTCTGACCCCAAATCTTTTTCCAGACTCATCTGGATCAGAAACTCACCGTATGTAGCAAACTATGTTTTGCGATCGGAGGAGCTCCAAATCAGGTCGCTGGGAGTGCAACCGCATTCTTTCTTCAGATATATCTTCTCGACATTGCGCAGGTGAGATCTCATTGTGCTATAATAAAATATTTAGTCACATAATGCCAGAGGATATGATCTTAGTAGATATTATTAATCATAGAAGAACACCCTCGATCAGCTATTTGATTAATGAACTAAAACAGGTCATGCATTTTCAAGAAATCTTGTACTTCTAGTCTTCTAACTTTCAAAAGAAACTTTCTAAATGCTGAATAGCCACTGAGGATTAGTTTGGGATTTTGTATTATTAAAAGGATAGTTAACCCAAAAAACGGTCATTATTTACTCAGTCTAATGTTGTTCCAAATCCGTATGATCTGTTTTTTTCCCTCTGTAACACAAAAGGAGATGATAGGCACAATGATAGCCTCAGTCACTATTTACTTTCAATGCATTTTATTGCATTGTATTCTCCATACAATGAAAGTGAATGATGGCCGAAGTTACTTTATGCCTAATATGTGTTCCACGGTGGAATAAATGTCATACGGGTTTGGAAGAACATGAGGGTGAGTAAATAATGACAGAGTTTTTACTTTGAGGTGAACCATCCCTTTAATGTAGTTGGCAACTTTCTCTTTTCCCAACAGATTAGCCCTTTTCAAGCTTCCATGGTGTTGTTCATCGGTAAGGCTTGGGGTGCAGTCACTGACCCCATTGTTGGATTCTTCATTACTAAGAGCAAATGGACAAAGATTGGACGACTCATGCCATGGTGAGTGACGTATTCTCTTTTTCAGTCAAAATTCAGTCAGACTGAATTCCCTTCAGCTAGTGTATGGAAAAGTTTTGCTATCACTAAAGAAATGTCACTCAAATACACTTCCAGGTTTTGCTTTCTGTTGAAAAAGACAAGAATATTCATTTACTAATGCTCTTTTGCCACTAGTTTGTCCACAATAACACTCACACATAGTAATTACATCTAAGCAGGTTCACAAACTGGTCAATAAATGTTCCTACTGTTAAATGACTTCTAAAAGCTTGTAGCATTCCCATATGGGCTTCTCAAGGGATTTAAGTGAGGACTTGCCCAAGATTGAGTGTCTGACAGGAAGTCCTCATTGGACTAGATGTGACACCATAGTATCTGGCAGGAAGGGGATTTCTGAGCATCACTGCGGAACATCTCTGCCATGCCCATGCGGGCCTTCTGGTGTGTCTCAATGTTTATTATTCCAAAGCTCTGCCAACACAAAGACAACATTTAGATTTACAGATTCTACAACATTCCCTCTACAATGAGGAAATTCCACTATTTCACTCATCAGCATGTTATCCAGTTATTGTGCCAAAACCCTGCTGTAAAAACTGCTTACACCAGCCTAAAATAGTTAGCTGGCCTTTGCTGGTTTCTCTGCCTGACCAGCTGACAAGGATAACCAAAACCCTTCTAGAAAACATCATACCAGATAAGCCTGCCCAGTGGAGACCGGACGACTAACACCAGCATAACACATTAGGCTGGTTTAAGCGTTATCTTTTTTTCATTTCTTTTTTTTTTTATCAGGAAGGACTCTTGAAATTTCTTTTTGACATTTCTTTTGTTTACAGTTACGTAATTAGTGATATTTTTAGCACACTGTTTCCTTTTTGTTTGTTTGTCACTACCTTTGAAACCGCTGATTAATTTTCAGAAGCTCTGTCCAGTTCCTAAAACTTAGCAGTTGCTTAAATCTGAAATCTCTTTCATTGACGTAATTAAGAAATGATGTAATACCACCAAAACATATAAAGTCTGTTGCAAAAACGTTTTTGTGAGGATTATATGATGTAATATAATATAAGGTATTAAATATCTTAATTATATATTCATTTAGTTTTTTTATGATTAATTGTGTGTACATAATCCAAAAGTCTGGGACCGCATAAAATAAATTTTAAACATAAAAATAAACCAAAGGTTTTAGGATTTTTGAAACTAGTAATTCCACCGAAAAAATATAAAGTCTTTTTCAAAGTGATTGTGAGGAATATGATTTCTCGAGGAATAATTAAAAACTATTTCATTTAATATAATAATAACATAACGTAACAAAACATAACATCATTTTTATTATTACATGTTTGTGTCACGAACCCCGCTCCTCTGCCCCATCTCCGCGTCCACGAGCACGCACACATGCACTCCGCGAGCGTGCTAGTCCCGTCTAGTTTTGCCCCTGCTAGTCCCGTCTAGTTTTGCCCCTACTCGTCACCTCTTAGCTTGCCAACTCGTTCCCCTGTCTTCGTTCCCACTTGTTATTGTTATTCAGATTACCCCGGCTTTTGACCCTACGCTCTCTCGTTGACGACTCTACACTGGATTTGCCCTGTTTTGCACTGTTGACCGCTTTGTTCAATAAAGCAGTTCTCACCGACATTGTGTCTGTCTCTACTTGTGTGTGTGTGTGTGTGTGTGTGTGTGTCGGGTTACAGTTTGAATGATCTTTTTATTTAACATTTTTTGTGTAATTGTGTGTATGATGGAGTCCAAAAATGTTTGACGACATTGAAATTTGGAAGATTTGTTTTTTTTTCTTTTAAAATGCATTTTATATTTTCACTTTTTCACTCAAATTATTATATTGATAATATAAATAATCAGATAATTGAATATGTAATTTTTCTAGAAAACTCATAAACTGTTTTCTTTTTATTATTAATGTAATATAATGTTTTCTTTTCTATTCATTATTTTAATATATTTGTATTTTTGTTGTGTGAGCAATTATGAATTTACCGATAATCCGATAAAGTTGTATTACATTTAAAAGACAATGCATATGCAAATAGAAGCATTTTCACTATAGTGATCTAAGACCTTTGGACCCCACGGTATGTACGGTATATCTGTACATCAGTTCCCTAAAGTTACTTGACTAAGATAAAAACGTCAGGTCATCTAACCTCATTCTGCACCTTACAGACCTTTCGGCTCTTTTGATTCACATTAACCTCTCTGCCCCCTCCCTTACCTGCACTGTGCCTCCTTTGTGTGGCCAAACAATCAGTAGGCACACAGGGGTTGCTCCACACGGCAATTGTGGCATCTGGACTGTGCCAGAATTGGCCACTCTCTGGTCCTCCCTGTTCTCTGTGTCGGGTTGTTTGCATGCAGTTGTTTTTTCTCTGTGAAAGTAACCTGCAGTGGCAGAGAGGTCAGTGTGTCCAGTGTAAATCAGCTGAGGAAAGACCTGGCCAAACAATTGTAAACATTCTAGAGTTGACCTGTAATGTCATGTATTTGGGATGAAGGCCAAGAACCTGAATGCAGAATTTAACGGTGGCTTAACGTGGTACAAGCCTTGCTCCTGGCTTAAAGGTGAAGTGTGTGATTTTTTTTCAATGTTAAAATACTTTTTCCTATCCCATATTAAAGGGATAGTTCACAAAAAAAAAGAAAAAGAAAAGTCTTTCATCATTTACTCACTTTCATGTCATTTAAACTGCATGACTTTCTTCTGTAGAACTCAAAAGACAGAATGTTAGCCGTAGTCACCATTCTGTTTTATGATTTTTGTTTCCCATACAATGAAAGTGAATGATGACTGAGGCTGACATTCTGCCTAACATCTCTTTTTGTGTAAAGCAGTTATAAAAACTACATCACAGCACATCAACAGTTTTTTATGTATATGACATTATAAGGGGACTTCACGGTAATGCAAAAGTGTAAAATAACTCCTTTTAAAACCAGGCTCAATGGCCATGAGCTGATGGTTTATTTCAGCATAAATAACCCACTGTGGATTAAAAGAGGCATATTTCAGTTTCATGTGCTCATGCCTCCAGCTGCCTCTCCCATAATGGAATGAAAGCCTTGTATCAGTATGAATTATATATGGCCAACACATTCCCCCACATCCTGAAAAGAGTGAAATGCAGCAGTATTTCTCCCAGTTGAGATCTGCTTCATCAAGACAACCTTGCTGTATAAAGAATGTGGTTTGGTGGCCTTGCGATCCTGTGGTGGAGTTAATAATTCCTTCAGTCTATGGTTGCATCCTAAATCAAATCTAAAATAAATGTGCACTGTAGCTTTAAGAAGATCCTCAAGTTGCTCTTTTTAGGTTGTATTGATTAATACAGAAGCTGAAATGTGAGATAGAGTCACAGGATAGCTATAGCGAAGGCAATGTTCCGTCTGTTTGGTTCCACTGACCAGATGTCTTGCTTTCTGTCTTTCAAGCAACTTTGGCCAGAAATAATCCCCCCAAAATATAGCTTAGTCTATGATTTTTTAAATGTTTTGTACTGACTATCATATTCAAATGATCTATTTCACTCTTATTAGATGAATAGACAATGTTGCAATATCAAATAGTGAATGTTTATTAAATAAAAAGTTCTATAAAGCTGCATGAATCTACTAGTTTTAATGTATCTGGTTAATTAAAGGAATAGTTCACCTAAAAAGTCAAATTCTCACATCATTTTGTCACGCTCATGCCATTGCAGATGTGAATGATGTTCTTCTGCTAGAAAATAATTTTTAGAAGAATATCACAGCTCTACAGGTCCATACAATGGAAATGAATGGTGACCAAAACTTTGAACATCCAAAGAGCACATAAAAACAGCATAAATGTAATCCATATGACTCCAGTTTAATCAATGTCTTCAAAAGCAATCCAATCGATTTTGGATTAAACAGACCAAAGTGTAACTTTTTTTCACTATAAATTTTGACATCAGTTGTCTTCTTGCGGATCATGATTTCAAGCTTGATTGCTCTTCCTAGCACCATCTAGCGTTATGCACATGCATCAAGCCTTAGGAAGTGTAATCGAGCTTGAAATCATGATCATGTTCAATTTTGGTCTGTTCTCACTCAAAACCGATTGGATCACTTCTGAAAACATGGATTTAACCACTGGAGGTTTATGGATTATTGTCATGCTAACTTTATGTGCTTTTTGAAGCTTCAAAATTTTGGTCACCATTCATTTGCATTGTTTGGACCTACAGAGTTGTGAGATTTTTCTAAAAATCTTCATTTGTGTTCAGCAGAAATAAGAAAGCCAGGTTGAGCATGAGGTTGATGGCAAAACCTTTTTTATTTTTGGGTGAACTATCCCTTTAACGTCACAACTGTGTGCTATATACAATACTTGCCAGCATTTCCTTTACAAAAAGCATAAACAGTAAAGTGGTGGTGTCAGATGGTAATATCATGGTACTTTGAAATATTGGTAGTTAACATGAATGACCTTTTTTAATCAAGTTTTTAGATTCAAATGTAAATTAATCTACAAAGTTGAAATGTATATATTAGGACCTGTAACAGGTCTCTACTTTAATTCCTTTAAGTGTTTCACTGTTTTGATCACCTTTCCTTCACTTAAGAAAATTGTCTAATATATTCCAGATAGTCTCTCAATTAATATGCATTTGTTTAAGCTACATTCACAAGCATTATAAATGAATGAGTAAAATACTTTTTAAAATAGTACAGTATTAGATGGAGTTTCGCATTACAGGACATGTCAAATTGCCAAAAGTATTTCATGTGAACTACCCATTTACCATAGTACTGAATGATTTCCATGTTCATATATAATTTGTACTTAAAGGTGCTTCAATACTGTATATAATATTATAAACATGTTAGCTGTAATACTGTTAGTTTCAAATCACTTGATCTCTGGATATAGATGAGAATTACATCTGTTCTTTCATCCTGTAGGATGGTGGGCTGCACTCCATTTATAGTGGTCTCATATTTCTACTTATGGTTTGTTCCACCTTTTACCAACGGGAGGTTCATCTGGTATCTGGGGTTCTACTGTCTCTACCAAACGCTCATCACAGTACGTATCCAGCACACTTTATTTGCTTTGATGTTTTTAAAGTTCTAAATCCATGTAATGCTACATACTGGGTATCACATTACCCAGAAACCACATTTACAACTCCATACATCATGTAGTCGCTGATGCCTTTTAACGGATTTTTTAAAATATAATGCTGCCTGGATTTTTGCCTTTGCAATGTATTATGGTTTCACGATCCCCCACTGTACTTGAATGAATTAATCTCTTAAGTGAACTGCACCACAGTACATTTCTGAAACAGTGAGACAACTTTCACCTGTAATGCTTTCAAGCAAGTGTTATAAACGTTTATAGACTCAGATTAAAATTAAATCCTATTTATTTATATGAATATATATTTCTATATGCCACATGTTTCAATCCACCACAAACCCCCTTCGGTACTCCACAGCAACCCTGAGTTTTAAAGTAAACAGACGTAAAGGCGCCCGATGACTAAAGTTGCCGTGGTTATCTATAGCATGGAGTTTTCCATGATTTATTTGTGTTGCTGTCCTTTGTTACTATGGTTTGGCGCAGACCTCTCCATACTGTCCTCTGTTAAAAACCTGCCAACATGTGCTGGAGTGGAGAAGCCGCTCTGACCACAGCATCCTACACTGTAAAGAAAAGTCAGTCTAGTTACTTGATAAATACATGGTGGAACCTGGCAGAAACCACCAGAGAGGATAACTGCTGGTTTCCTCATTTAGCGCTCTCCATTGTCTTATTAGTACAAGGCTGAGAATCACCAGCTGCTTCTTGTATCAGAGAAAGTGTGTGTACTGATTGTAGCAGTGTACATGATTGTACGGTGATCCTGCCATGGAAGAAAAAAAAAAAGTAATTCTGACTTATAGCTTAGATAGTAATTATGACATATAAAGTCGCATTTATGAGAAATAAAGTCCCAATTGCAAGATACTGTATAAAATCGCAGTTATGAGAAATAAAGCCTCAGTTGAAAGAAGTCGTAATTATGAGAAATAAAGTGTGAATTCCAATTGCAAGATATAAACTCACAATTATTTTAAATAAAGTTGCAATTGCGAGAAATAAAAGTTGCAATTGTGAGATAAGTCACAATTTGGAGAAATAAAGTTTTAAATCTGAAATATAAAGTCACAATTACAAGAAAAAAAGTGTACATTTTGAGATATGTAGTCGCAATTATGAGATTTAGAGTTGCAATTACGAGAAATAAAGTGGAAATTGTATGAAATAAAGTCGCAGTTACGAGAAATAAGGCCTCAAATGAGAGAAGTCATTATTATGAGAAACAAAGTGGCAATTGTAACAATTAAAAGTTAAATTCTCTCAATTACGAGAAATAAACTTTACATTGTGAGAAATAGTCACAATTGTGAGATATAAAGGTGCAATTACGAGGAGTCACAATAGTGTGAAATATAGGGACCATTTACACGACAACTAAAATAAAAAATGAAAACGTTTTATGCGTTTTGGTTGTTCGTGTACACAACAACAGCATTTTGGGGCCTGAAAACAAAAACAAGTTTCAATGTGCAAGTTTTTGAAAACGATGCCGTTATCGTCTCTGTGTAAACATACAAAAACTTCTTCAAATCACCGCGCAAGGCATTCAAAACTACAATGGCGGACTACAGGACTGTATTTGTGCTTCTTAAGATTTTGAGTTTATTGACGCTTCTCCAGAAAAGTAGTTTTAGTAATAAAACAACCTCATCGTCCGTCCAGACAAAATTGCTCGATGCTTTCACCATCTTCATTGTTTGTATTCACCGCTCTGTGGAAGAATGCTTATGTCCGCAGGTGCGTAGTGTTTCTTTACAAAGTGACATCGCCAACTACTGGCCTGGAATGCATAATACAGCGTTTTTAGTCGTTTTCGTGGATCCGTGTGAACGTGGATCGTTTTGACAACGTTGTCATCTGTACCAGTGGTGGAGCTAGGGGGTGGCCAGTGGTGGCCATGGACCAAAGTCTGGCCACCCCATTGGCCACTCCACTTGCAATTGCTGTATTAGTCATTTTTTTGGTCATTTTTTTGGCACAATTTAGTTCTTTAGAGGTGAAATCATCTCTGTACAAATGTACAAACTTAAAATGTGCGCACACCAAGGTCTCCGCACCTCTCCGTCCCGGGTGTCATTGTATATCCACTCAACCCCACACACATTCCGACGATATAAAAATGCTGCCCGAACATTTCTGTGCCACCACAGACTGATCGCTTGCCCCTGCCTGGCCACCCCTTTGAAAAACTGGCTCCGCCCCTGGTTTGTACGCAAGACTTTTAAAATACGCAAAGGAAAAATGCTTCCATTTGTAATACATCGTTGTCATGTAAACGTACCCATAGTTGAAATTGTGAGATATTAAGTCGCAACGACAAGATATTAAGTGGCAGTTGTAAGATATAAAGTCACAATTGAGAGAAATAAAGTGGAAGTTTTGAGAAATAAATTCATCATTGTGAAATATAGTCACAAAAGAAATCTTTACAAGATATAAACTTGAAATTGTAAGATATAAACTACAAGAAATAAATTCACAATTAAGGCAAGGTTATAATAGTTAATTTAGTTTTTATTTCTATTTAGTTTGAACTTTTTTGCTCCAACTTAGTTTAGTTTTTGTTTTGTTTGTTAGTTATTTGTTAGTTTTAGTTTTTTAAATATTTGATAGTTTAGTTTTAGTTTTTCATTACATTTAGTTTTATTTAATTTTTTATATAAAGTGATACATATAGGATAGGAAAAACAGGCATTTGTGGAACGTGGGTCATATAGCTGGACGGCCAAATGTAAAGTTTGTAAATAATACTTAAAAAAAGAGTGTGTGTGTGTGTGTGTGTGTGTGTGTGTGTGTGTGGGCATGTTTATGTGTTTTACAAGGACTTTTTTTAGGTTCATAATACCCTTGTAATTTGGTAATTACAAGGGTATTATGCTATAAATGTATGAGGACATTTTTAGTGTCTCCATAATTCAAATCACTTAAAAAACATACCAAACTATGTTTTCTTGAAAAAGTTTTTTGTGAGGGTTAGGTTTATGAATAGACTCTATAGTTCATACAGTATAAAAATCATTATGTCTATGGAAAGTCCTCATAATGAAAGCTGCACCAACATGTGTGTGTGTGTGTGTGTGTGTGTGTGTGTGTGTGTGTGTGTGTGTGTGTGTGTGTGTGTGTGTGTGAGAGAGAGAGAGAGAGAGAGAGAGAGAGAGTGAGTCATAAACTACATTCCAATAAAGTTTCAAATGTCCCATAATTGTGAGATGTATTTTATGTTTAAAGGTGCACTCAGTAACTTTAGTCTTTGTGTCATCTTAGTCTTACACTGACACTTAGCGACTTGGATGCAGCATAATTTAAAATCAATAGTTATCAGTTTCAGATGCCATTGTAGAAGTGCAGTATTCACAGTCAGCCATGATTACTTTAATCAATGAGTGAAAGTGTCAAATAACAGGACGGTTACTGAGATTAAGTGAGTAGTATTCGGGAGGTCATGTGATTCTAATATGGCAGCCCCCATGTGCAGACCCTCTCCATGAAGAATAAAACAGCTTTTATAATGTTATTGATATGACTGGAGTCTTCATTTGAATGTGAGTGGGCATGATTTCCTACACATATTCCAAAATTAAAATTCTTGACTTTAGTAGATAAACTTTTTTAATGTGGAAAAAATTACTGAGTGCACCTTTAAATAAACAAACCCTCCTAGAGCTAACTCATAGAAACAAACTTCCTCGCAAACAGAAGTCCAACAGGGCCTCCTAAACAACATGCAGAACATTTAAGCAACAAAAGAACCACATGGGAAGCACTCTGTAGTTAGATTTATTTTGGTAACCATTTGGGCCCTTGGTTTGCCACACTGCTGACTTGGCTTTTGTGTAAATTATAAAAGTTAGCTGATGGTAAGTGTGTAATGGAATATGAAAGCAAGTTCATTAAAGGTTTGCTGTACTTTGATAATATTGATTTAGCACTGCAAATGTATTTTATTTATAAGTACAAAGAACATGTTGTGCTCTAAATGAATAGCATTGATTTGGAGCTTATTAGTTGTTTCCTTTGAGACATACAATGGGTGCTTGAAAAAATTAGTGGTTAGAAAAAACACTAATAGATGTGCATGTGCTAAATTTTGGATCAATTTCACTGCCTTTTTTAGATCCTACATTTATGAGATCTCACAGCAAACAACATCATTTCTTACACTGCGGGTTGAAGATAAACGCTTTTTTTTAATCTCCAAGGAACCATATATTCACCAGTGCCCTATCAATTACAATTCTGTCATCATTTACATATTATTTGTGATATGTGTTCTTTGTCTAACCTGTCTTATAGTGCTTCCATGTGCCTTACTCCGCCCTGACCATGTTCTTGAGCACCGACCAACAGGAAAGAGACTCTGCTACAGCTTACCGTAAGCGTACAGATTTGTATATCTTTTTAACCATGCTTGGATTACTCTAGTCGATCCATAACATCAATAGCTCCAATAGTGCTAAAATAAATGCTTATAATGCACTCGCCCAGAACTACATGTGTCTGAAAATGACTTGAAATGTATATAATGATGAAAGTTTTATGCATCTTCAGGTATGACAGTGGAAGTTCTTGGTACGTTGGTTGGTGCTGCCATTCAGGGTCAGATTGTAGCGAGCGCACACACTCTGAAACACTGTCCACATCGCAACCTGTCAGCTAGTCACTTGGGAAACAGCAGCGGTACTGAGATCATCAGGAGCCTGGCACGGTCACATGACTTCATGTCTCATGCTGTAGGTATCAATGTCATCTTTGGATTAAAATATACTACACTGCACGAGTGGGTGACAGCACTTAATGTAGTTCCTCTGGCTCTAAGTCTCTTTCAAGTTATGTTCTCTGAATAGCATTTATTATTAACAATCTATATATTTTCATTTAAACAGCCTAGCAACCACTAAGAAACCACCCAGAACACCCTATAACTACCCAGAACACACTTGAAACCACCTTACTCAGAATGCAGTAGAAGCCACCTATCTACAAACCACCCAGAACACTCTACCAACTACATAGCAATGACCAATAACACCCTAGAAAGCACACAGAACACCCTAGCAACCATCTAGCAATGAGCCATATCACCATAGAAACCACCCAGAACACCCTAGCAACCACCTAATGATGACCCAGGACACCATAGAAACCATCCAGAAGTTCAGAACACCCTAGCAACAACCTAGTAATGACCTAGAACACAATTTAAACCACCCAGAAAACTCTATCATCCACTTATCAATGACTCAGGACATCCTAGAAACCTGGAGAACACCCTAGCAACCCCATAGCAATGACTCAGAACACCCTAGAAACCACCTAGAACACCATAGTATCCACTATTCAGACAAATCCATTCAGAATAGCATATCAACCAAAAAGATGTGCTCTGGAAACAAACCAAAACACCCTAGCATTGTTGCATAAGTGTTGTTGTTATTATTATGAAGCATTACAACCTTTGTGTTTCTGCATGGACAGAGAACTGCTATTAAAGTTATAAAGTTTCTAATATTTTGAATTTAATTTTTCAAAAATAATATTTTAAATATTTTGTGATAATTTAACTTCTCGTCACAAACCATCTTCAAACTAATAAGGTGGGGATTTTAGAGTTAGACTTTTATAAAAACGATTGAAATTCACCAGAGACCTCGGAAGGATTAAATCAAATTCCTTGTTTATGGTGCTGTTAAACTCTTTTTTTGGGCCGACAGCCACTGAGCTCCACATAAGTCAAGTTTGCATTGTGAGCGAGTTGACAAGCCTGGTTTGTGTATGTGGCTGAGGCTTCCATAGTGAAAACCCAGCGTGGAGAACCATGAAGGACCACAGCTATTTGGAGCTGGACTGCAGTGTCTCTCTGGTTAAACCTCTCTATGGTGGCCCAGGCGGCCTGCAACACGCCACACTGTCACTGCGCATTCCTCTGTGGCCTGGCTGAAACTCAGTAGGGCTGTTTGGGTGCGCCAACCAACTCCTCTGAAACAGCCCTTTTGATCTTTTACAATAATGAAGTGCTCAGCCACAGTGTGTGGAAAAATAGCAAACAAACCTGTGGTTGTTTAGGGCAGAGCAGTTCCTGTTTGGAGGAAATAGATTGAAAAGTTCATCTTTTCTGGGGTTGCACCTAATTTGAGATGGGTACAATTTACAAAACCATACAGTGTAAAGCACGAGGCAGCAAATGCACACAAATAAATGTAATGAATCTAGATAGTCGACGGAAAACAGAAACCATGTCCTGAAATAATAGAGCAACCAAAATTAAGATTTATTGAAAAGACAGGATTAAACGTTTTGTCCATTAAATAAATAAATAAATATTACAAGACATTTACAGCTATATAATATAATATAAAATATTATAAAATAATATAATGTACTATAATATAATATATATATATAAAATCATATGTAAATGTAATATATTATTATTATGATAACACACACACATCCACGCATATATGGGGTGAAAATAATATATATATATATATATATATATATATATATATATTAGGGTTGTCAATCGATTACAATTTTTAATCAAATTAATTACATGGTGTCCCGATTAATGACATGCTTGCGTCGCGTCTCGGGTGTGTTGCGTCATTAAAATAAAATGTTTAGGTCACTGTGTTGAGTTAAATATAGTTTAATACTCAATCTTTAAACACATATTAAGATCACTTAAAAATCGCATTTGCGCTCCATCAAGTGTTTTGAACGCAAGAAGAAACTGTTTTCTTCACCGTATAAACTGTGCATTGCTCACACAGCTGAAATTTCAATTACTGCCCTCTGCAGTAAACAGGTGGTACCACAAGCTCTGCTGTAAACAGGTGATACTACAAGCTTGAATTTCTCAGTTAAGCATTGCGATTAAAGTGCGTAAATGTTTTTAACGCGTTAATATTTGTCAAATTAATCGTACGTTAGTAACACGTTAAATCGACAGCCCTAATATATATATATACATATTATAAACAGGGTTGGGGAGTAACAGAATACATGTAACGGGATTACGTATTTAAAAAACTAAATATATGTAACTGTATTCTACTACAGTTACAAATTAAATATTTGCAAATTATAATACAGTTAAATTCAAAAATTCTTTTGATTACTGAAGAGATCACTCCATTCAGATGGAAAACATTTATACATATATATGATGCAATCTAAAGTGCATTTGAACAGCGATGAAACACTTTCTTATGATGTGTTACATTCATACGAGCAGACAGAGAAGTAGCGTTTGAAGTAAGTTTGGAGCAGAAGAAATAGAAATAATCCTTTTGTAAATTGTCAGACTTACGCTAAGCTAAAATGCTATTTCTAGCCATTGTACATGCACATGTTACCAGACACGATCATATTTATTGATCAAGAAAATTCACGTTTGATCGTAATTTCTTTTTTCTAGTAAGACCTTTGATATTAGTGCAAAAATCTTTTCTTGATAATAATTTTTGTATTGTTTTCCTGTAAAAAATACCTAAACATCCTTGAAACAAGATCAGTTTGATTTATCTTGTTTTCGAAACAACACTGTAAGATATTTAGGTTTTTCAGAGAATGTATTTTTAACATGTGCATTTTGTCTTACTGTACTGGCAGTTTTTGAGTTTTTATAGTCAACAGTTGATAGAAGTAGTAATCCAAATTATTTAGAATACGTTACTGACCTTGAGTAATATAATGGAATATGTTACAAATTACATTTTACAGCATGTATTCAGTAATCTGTAGTGGAATACATTTCAAAAGTAACCCTCCCAACCTTGATTATACATATATTATGTTGGTGCAAGCTTATTATTCAGCGCAACATGAGATGCAGTAAGATTTTTTGTTCTCTCAATGACATTTAATTATTATCCCCAGTAACATTGCATTGTTTAGTCAATGTGAATTTGTTTGTTCACTAAATTCATGTTGAGAGAACTACTAATTTCTAGTTCAGCCATCTAACAATACCAATATGAGAACTTTCGTTTTGTCACTACTTAAATAACTTTTATATGACGTTACTTGCAAACTTTGCCTCTGAAGAGAGGATGTCTTGCAAGACATTTTTTTACTGTGTGTGTGTGTGTGTGTGTGTGGTTGTGTAATTATGAAAATAATAATTTTAAAATGAATGAATAGAAGTAGGGACTGTTCCATCAGCTCTCATGGTCTGTGTGTCTTTACAGAAGGAAGTTTACATGATAGCAGCTGGTGTAATCGGTGGGCTATTTCTGGTGTGTACAGTCGTCATGTTCCTGGGAGTCAAAGAGAGAGATGGTGAGGACATGGTTTACTGGCATGCACTCATGTTTCACTAAAATGCCATTACCTGTTTTGTAGTAATCCATAAGTTCTTGTTTTGCCAATGCATACGAATGGAAAATTTAAAGGGACAGTTCACCCCTAAAATTACAATGCTGTGATCATTTACTCACACTCGTGTCATTACTAGCCAACATGTCTTTCTTTCATTTGTGAAAAACTATCCCTTTAATTAAAAAAAAAATCACTTTACCATCTCAGAAAACATGTCTAATGGATTTTCTTGCATCTATTTTACGGCTTTAGATCCATATGCACCTAAAACAGAGAAGGCCACTCCGTTCCATAAGGGCTTTATTTTGGTCATGAAACACGGGTCGTATCTCACTCTAACAGCATCTTTTCTGTTCATATCTGTAGCCATCCAGGTAACATTTCCTTCTAGTAGTTTGTTTTAGATGTGTTCAGTGCTTACTTCAGTATTTAGTTGATTACTTGAGGATATGCATGAACTAAAAAGCACTTATGGAACTACCATATACTGTAAGTTATAGCAATACTATAATGTTATACTATATAGTTATACTATAATGTTAATAGCAATGACAAATAAATATTTTGATTGTATACTTCAATAACGTAACCAAATATTCAAGGTTTTTGGGGCCAAATGTAAAAGTTTAATAATTGGTAAATATCTATGTTAATCAACCGACAACCGCAATATTAGGGGGGATGTGTACCCCTCAATGTACACTGGTGGCCAAAAGTTTGGAATAATGTACAGATTTTGCTCTTATGGAAAGGAATTGGTACTTTTATTAACCAAAGTTGCATTCGACTGATCACAATGTATAGTCAAGACATTAATAACATGAAAAATTACAATTTGAATTTTTTTTCAGAACTTCTTAAACTACTTACACGAGTTCTCATCAAAAAATCCTCCATGTGCAGCAATGACAGCTTTGCAGATCCATGACATTCTAGCTGTCAGTTTGTCCAGATACATTTCACCCCACGCTGCCTGAAGTACTTGCCATAGATGTGTCTTGTCGGCAATTCTCACGCACCTTACAGTCTAGCTGATCCCACAAAAGCTCAATGGGGTTAAGATCCATAACACTCTTTTCCAATTATCTGTTGTCCAATGTCTGTGTTTATTTGCCCACTCTAACATTTTCTTTTGTTTTTCTGTTCAAAAGTGTCTTTTTCTTTGCAATTCTTCCCATAAGGCCTGCACCCCTGAGTCTTCTCTTTACTGTTGTACATTAAACTGGTGTTGAGTGGGTAGAATTCAATGAAGCTGTCAGCGGAGGACATGTGAGGCGTCTATTTCTCAAACTAGAGACTCTGATGTACTTATCCTCTTGTTTAGTTGTACATCTGGCCTTCCACATCTCTTTCTGTCCTTGTTAGAGCCAGTTGTGCTTTGTCTTTGAAAACTGTAGTTACACCTTTGTATGAAATCTTCAGTTTTTTGGCTATTTCAAGCATTTTTAGCCTTCATTCTTCAAAACAATGATTGACTGATGAGTTTTTAGAGAAAGCGGTTTCTTTTTTGCCATTTTTGAACTAACATTGACCTTAAGACATGTCAGTCTATTCCATACTCTGGCTACTCAAAAACAAACACTAAGACAAAGTTAAGCTTCATTTAACAAACCAAATAGCTTTCAGCTGTTTGATATAATGGCAAGTGATGTTCTAACACCAAATTAGCAATTTAGCAATCAAGGATAAGGTGTTGGAGTGATGGCTGATGGAAATGGATCCTGTCTAGATTTGATCAAAAATAGCTTTTTTCAAACAGTGATGGTGCTGTTTTTTACATCAGTAATGTCCTGACTATACTTTGTGATCTGTTGAATGCCACTTGGTGAATTAAAGTACAAATTGCCTTCCGCTTTACATTATTCCAAACTTTTGGCTGCCAGTGTACATGGCGGTTGTGGCCCTGGTATACATAAAATATTTACATCTAATTGCTGAAACTCTGAATACTTTCCCAGAATTAGGTATTTTTAAGAATATGCTGGATTAACTAATGAATATCACCAGAACTGTATTGTGTTTCCATTTATTGCTAATAAGACAAATCTCTTCATCTTGCAGTTGATACAAAGTAACTTTGTGTTGTTCTGCACGTATGCAGTGGATCTACGAGAACACTTTCAAAACATAGTTCTGACCATTCTGGTGAGTACTCGACGAAGACACGAAAAGATCATCATCATTATTTTTTGTGACCAATTATGCCATATCTACTTCAACAGACTTGCCATTGTCATTAGTGATTTATCATGAATGAACACAAAGCTCTCTAGTTAGCTTCAGTGTAGCTATACTTAGATAGTTCAGTTCATTGTCAGTGCTGTTGTAGGTTTCTGCTTATGGCGAACAGAGTGTTCTTGCAACTATATTTGATTTACAGTCTTTAGAACTTTTAGCACTTTTTTTTCTTTTGTTTGTTTGTTTTAAAACTCATTTTTAGAATGCAGATTTATACACTCTTCCTCAATTTTGCCATGTTGTGTAAAGTGAATAACTGGCACAATATTTGCATATTTTTATACAGATATCGCTATCAGGTTCTATTAGTCAGAATGAGTAAATGCATTAGGGTTCATGAACTACTGTAACAAAAACAATATTATTTTAAAGCGTTTTAAAGTTTTGGTTAATGTTAATGTTTACATTTATGTTTAGTTCATAATGAATTTACTAATATTAACAGATACTTTCAATTAAAAACATTTATTAGCATGTGTTGTAATTAACATTTTCCAAGATTAATAAATGCAGTAAAAGTATTTGCTCATTTTAATGACTTCAACCTTATTGTATAGTGTTACTCAGATATCTATTGATTTTTAAGAAAATCTGTTTTTCAAATTCTCAGATGTCAGCTGCATTGAGCATTCCATTCTGGCAGTGGTTTCTTGAGAAGTTTGGAAAGAAGACAGCGGCTTTCTGCGGCATCACGGTACTTTTATAGAGTGTTTTTTTCTCCTTTTTTCTATTTCAAAACTCCGTTTTAGATTTCTTAACATCATAGTTTTCCAAAGTTTGTGATGGAAAATGTTTTCTATATACTTCTAGTGTGGATGAGATGAGAAAAATGAATGTGTTTTCAAACGGAACCATATCAGTGATGTGGGCTTAAACTTTCATCTACATTTGTATTGCTAAAGATCCTACCATAATGTAAACATTGAAATATATGAATATTACCATAAACTGTATTTGCCCAAAATGGCTGAATAGGAAAATTAACAATAATGCAGATGCATAATCATGGATTAAGCAGAGGTGTGATTGGCCACATTTTTCATGGAACAAAGATAGGGCCAAATATTGTATTAGTATTAGCCATTTTACAAATTGACTGATGAATTTGCACCAAAAAGTAGAGTTTGAGTAGATGCATGGCCTTTAACATCAACATCAAAAGTTGTCTTTTAATGGTTGATAAGCCTATTTATGTTGCTATCCTAACAATGTACAATTATATAGTTGCATGTATTTGCATTTATCACTGTCTTAATGCAGCTCAAATTTTGTGCGTATGCATTGAATAAAATGTAATTTTGGTCCTTTAAACTGTTGTCTCTCTTTTGCAGTGGATTATGCCATTCACAGTGATGCTAGTGTTTATTCCTAATCTGATCGTGGCATATGTTGTGGCCGTATCATCGGGGCTTAGTATTGCTGCTTCTCTCTTGTTACCATGGTGAGTCTTCCAAACAATGTAATACTACATTACAAAAGCAAAATGTTAAAGTTTAAAGGGAGCCAGCTGGTACATAACAAACCCCACTCCCCTGGCCTCAAGAGGCGCACAAGCGACTTTCGCTAGGGGCTGTAGCCTTTAGCATCTTTGTTAGTGTGCCCACCTCCCATGCTGGCTGACACTGCTTCGATTCTCGCTCGGAGCGGGTTGAGCAGGACTGGTTACAGTGGTGCCGTGACCCAGATGGGAGTGTAATGGGATCCAGCTAGTAGTTAGTGAGAGCTGTACGGTATGTGTAAACCTCACTCCCCTGACCTCAAGAGTGGTGGTGGTGTAGTGGTCTAAGCACATAACTGGTAATCTGGTAATCAGAAGGATGTTGGTTCGAGCCCCACAGCCACCACCATTGTGTCCTTGAGCAAGGCACTTAACTCCAGGTTGCTCCAGGGGGATTGTCCCTGTAATAAGTCCCTGTAAGTCGCTTTGGATAAAAGTGTCTGCCAAATGCATAAATGTAAATGTAAATGTAAGAGGCACACAAGCAACTTACACTGTAGCCTTTATCCTCCTCGTTAGTGCACCCGCCTCGGAGCGTGTCGAGCAGGACCAGTTACAAAAGCACAGAATGAACATGCTTTTGTAATTGCAGATTGCAGTGTCAATGATAAAGTTGTTATGAGTGGTGTTTGCTAAGGCAACCATTGCTCATACTTAGGTTGAGGGATTTTTTCTAAACCCCAAGTATTAAAATTTTGCATGCAACCTGTCCAACACCATATGTGCACATCATGTGGCTTTTTAAGGAGATGTTTGCTAGTACTTTTCTAACATATCATATGTACAATTTTCGCCTGGTGAATTATAGAACGGGCGAAATATTAGGGACTAGAATAATATAGACTATCATTGCCTGTATGCAATCACCTACGAACACCTCAGGAACCATCTAGTAAACCCTAGGAACTGCATAGCCATGCACTTAAACACTCAGAACACAACAGTAACTGCATAGAAATGCCCTGGAAACCACTCATAACACCATATCAACCGAATAGCAACATACTAAAAATGCCTTGAAAACCTCAGTAACTGCATAGCTATGCTCTGGAAACCACCCACAACAACAATTGTGTCGGCATGTCACACTTTCTTAGGAATATGTAAAAATCTAGGATATTTATTGTTGTTTATGTAACCATGCACTGACCCGGTCCTTGATGTCCTAGCACAGAGATTAAAAAGCCACAACGTGATCCATAAAGAGTTCATAATGGCTGCTTGTTTATATAAACCACTCTGCCTTTGATTTTACCCCTCGGATATAGAGGTTTAATAATCTAGCAGTCTTTAAATAACATGTTTCATGGAAGGGTCATGCTATTTTTTGGTTTTTAAAGATACTCTCTGGTTGATTGCAAAAGTCCCAGTGAGTAAATTGCAGTTTTATGTGCCGATGTTTAATATGAGATGATGCATGATGACTATGCTGTGTTGTGTTTCCTGTTGCCCAGGTCAATGTTGCCAGATGTAGTGGATGACTTCAGACTTGCAAACCGCAACTCAAAGGGGCACGAGGCGATCTTCTACTCCCTATATGCTTTCTTCACCAAGTTTGCTGCAGGCATATCTCTCGGAGTGTCCACGCTCTGTTTACAGTGAGATCACTTAAAACACTCTTTCCATCCATCCATCCATCCATCGTCAACCGCTTATCCTGTGTACAGGGTCGCGGGGGGCTGGAGCCTATCCCAGCTAACATTGGGCGAAAGGCGGGGGACACCCTGGACAGGTCGCCAGTAAAACACTCTTTCATTATCTGGAAATAATGAATCAGGACAAACAGTGGTGTTCGTCTGATTTAAACTTGGGTGGCAACAAACATGAAATATTCCTTACTATAGAGAAAATTTATTATAATAATTTGAGTGAAAATTTTAATTTTAAATTAATTTCATAATGTCTCATATGGTATGTCCACCATTTGCTTTAATGACAGCATGCACTCAAGCTGCTATGAACTCCACAAGTTTGTGCAAAACCTGATCATCCACGTTATCCAGCATAATTTAAGAATGTTCCAAAGAGCATCTTGTTTGCTTCAATGGAAATTAAGGAGGAGTTAACATGGTCAACGTCACAAATTAGCTTACGTTTGATAAGTGACATAGAAGTTCACAACTAAATATATTTTATTCATTTTTAGGAATGGGAATCGAAAATATTTTTGAGAAATATTGAATTTAAAATTAGGAATGCTATTCTTATTTTGTTTAATACTCTTAGAAATCTGTTACCAAATGATTAAAACATTTCAGATGTCAACAGAGAAGATATAACAAATCAAAAATACATTTGGTACATATATTGTACATTTACTTTACAATGAGGTTCCATTTGTTAACATTTACAACATTAGTTAACATGAACTAATGATGAACAATACTTTTATAGGATGCATTAATCTTGGTTAATGTTTATTGTAACATATACTAATACATTTTTTTACATTATTTAATGCACTATAATCTAACATGAACTTATAATTAACAGTTATATTTGTATTAACTAACATTAACAAAGAGTACTAAATTGTGAGCATGTAAACAATATTTTTTTAATTGTTTGTTCATGTTATTGTGTTGACTAATCTTAAGAAATGTAAAAGGTGTTTATACAGACTTTTTAGAGCCACATATGCAATCCTATATTTAATACTAACTGCATATTGAATACAAATTCTTAACAAACAAAACAATATAACATACAATATTTCATTTATTTTAATAAACTTGTCATATGAAAAAACAGTCAGCAACTGCATTTTTTGATTAAAATCGTACAAGCCTTATAACACAAATCTTATTTCATTTTGAGTTTGACATCACAAAAGGCATTGCTTTATCATTTGTAAGATTAAAGGAATATTCCGGACTCAATTCAAGCATTTTAATTGAATAGCATTTTTGACAATGTTGATTACCCCAAAAATGTATTTAGACACGTCCCTCAAAAATCGAGGTTACAGTGAGGCACTTACAATTGAAGTGAATGGAAACCATTTTTGGAGGGTTTAAAGACAGAAATGTGAAGCTTATAATTTATAAAAGCACTTAAAATTAATTATTCTGTTAAAAATAATGTATTATTTGACTTGTAAAGTTGTTTAAATCGTCATTTCTCAGTCATTTAAGGATACATCGTCATGGTAACGAATTTGTAAAATTGGTTATAACTTTACATAGAAATGGTTAGTAAGTGATTTTATCACACTAAAATCATGTTTAACACATATCGGTTACGTCTTGTGGCCATATTTTTGAAACAGTGAATATTTTAACGTTCAAAAATTTCCCCCTTTTCACGTTCATTGTAAGTGCCTCACTGGAACTCGATTTTTGCTTCTTTTGTTTTTTTTTTTAAAGGAAGGACGTGTCTAAATAAAATGTTGTGGTAATCAACATTGTCACAAACGCTATCGATTGAGCTTAACTTGAATTGAGTCCGGAATATTCCTTTATTTATGTTTCAAATGTAATGCAACAAGGCCTAAAAATATGCACGTTAACATGATTTTAGTGTGAAAAAATGTTTACTAACCATTTCTATGTAAAGATATAACCATATTTACAACTTTGTTGCTTTTGAAGGTATTTTATATCGTGTCCATATTTACATGCATAGTTGTTCAATGCATTGTCCATGCTGTTGTTGTAGATTTGCTGGTTATGACACAGGCGCGTGCAGACAGCCCCCTCCAGTGGTGTACACACTGAAACTGCTCATTGGCGCCGCCCCGGTGGCCTGTATCACGACAGGTCTCTTGATTCTTGTGGCGTACCCCATCAGTGAGGACGTCAGATTAAGAAACAAACTCGCCCTTGAGGAGCTCAGGTGACATTTCAGGTTTAAATGCAGTAAATACAGGTTCATTGGGACTCCTCTTGTGATTTTGTGATGATCTTATATAGTAAAATAATAGTTTTTAATTAATTAAAAAAAAAAAATATTCAGTTTTAATTCTTATGACTGTTGTTTTGTTATAGCTGGTTGATAATTGAGATTTTCAAGTCACCATTTGGGTGATTAGTGTTACCTCTACTACATATTACAGTGTGTGTGTGTGTGTGTGTGTGTGTGTGTGTGTGTGTGTGTGTGTGTGTGTATATATATATATATATATATATATATATATATATATATATATATATATATATATACATACACACACACACACACACACACACACACACACACGGTATATACACTGTGTGCCCAAATATGAGGCAAGTAAGTATTCTGATCTTATCATTATTTTAATGCACATATTCCAACTCCAAACCATATAAACTTGAATGCTTATTGGATTCAATCATTTTCAGGTGGTATGTATTTATGTAATGAGGGAGGGTGTGGCGAAAGTGATTAACACCTTATATCAAGGTGTGCATAATTATTAGGCAGCTTCATTACCTTGGGTAAAATGGGCCAAAAAAGAGATTTAACTGACACTGAAAAGTCAAATATTGTAAAATGCCTTTCAGACGGATGCAACACTCTTGAAATAGATAAACTATTGAGGTGTGACCACCGGACAATCAAACGTTTTGTTGCGAATAGTCAACTGGTGCACAAAAAAATGCATGGAGAAGAAATGGCGCTGCAAAAGGCTTGAGAAGAATTAAACGTGAAGCTACCATTAACCCATTCCTCCAGTGCTGAAGTGTCAAGTTTGGGCAAAGAAATACCCGAAGACAGATTTTTTAAAGGTTTTATGGACAGATGAAATGAAAGTGACTTTTGATGGACCAGATGGATGGGCCCGTGTCTGGATCACTAATGGACACGGGCACCACCTCGAGTCAGGCGCCAGCAAGGTGGAGGAGGGGTACTAGTATGGGCTGCTATCATTAAGGATGAGGTAGTTGGAACTTTTTGAGTTGAAGATGGACTGAAACTCAACTCTCAAATCTACTGCCAGTATCTGGAAAGTACTTTCTTCAAGCAGTGGTACAGGAAGAATCCTCAGTATTCAAGAAGGCTGTGATCTTTATGCAGGACAATGCTTCACATGCATCCAAGTACTCCACTGCTTGGCTAGCCAGTAAGGGCCTCAAAGATGCCCAAATAATGACTTGGCCCCCTTCCTCACCTGACTTAAATCCTACTGAGAACTTGTGGGCCCTTCTCAAATGTGAGATTTACTGTGAAGGAAGACAATACACCTCTTTGAACAGGATTTGAGAGGCTGTGGTGGATCATGAACAGATCAAGAATCTGACAGACTCCATGGATGGAAGGCTCATGGCAGGCAGTTATTGAAAAGAAGGGTGGCTATATTGGTCACTGAATATTTTTGAAAGGACAAAAATGTTATTTAATTGTCATTTTGTGTTACTTATTTGTTGCACCTACTCTACAAATTGAGAATAAACAATTGAGTTGGGAGAAATTCTTTTTGTAATTTAGTTGCTTAATAATTGTGCACACTAATATATTCCCCTGAGAAAAACTAAACTCACTTTTTCTTTGTTAAACATTCAGGTTTAAGGTTCAAAAACATTTTGGATTGTACTGAGAGCATTGTTTGTTCAACAATCAAATTAATCCTGAGAAATACAATTAAAACATTAAAACCACCTGCCTAATATTGTGTAGGTCCTGCTTGTGACCCCAAAACAGTGCCAATCCGCAACTCAGAGCAGCATTCTGAGATTATATTCTTCTCACCACAATTGTACAGAGTGGTTATCTGAGTTACTGTAGACTTTGTCAGTTCAAACCTGTCTGGCCATTCTTTGTTGACCTCTTTCATCAACAAGGCATTTCTGTATACAGAACTGTCGCTCACTGGATGATTTTTATTTTTGGCACCATTCGGAGTCAATTCTAGAGACTGTTGTGTGTGAAAATCCCAGAAGATCAGCAGTTACTCATACCAGCCCATCTGGCACCAACAATTATCCATGTGATTAACTAATTAGCCAATCGTGTGGCAGCAGTGCAGTGCATAAAATCATGCAGATATGGGTCAGGAGTTTCAGTTAATGTTCACATCAACCATCAGAATGGGGAAAAATGTGATCTCAATAATTTGGATAACACTGTATATTATTTGATGTACTTTATTAATGTTATTTTTTAATGAATAAATGTAATTTTTTTTAATATTACATTTACAATATATGCATTTGCATATGCAATATATGTATACTGTACATATATATATTATTAAAATAATAATATTGTTGTTTTTTTCCCCCTACAGAAACCAGAGCATGACCTGCAGAGTGCTCAGAGTGGATCTGAACGGCGTGTAGCGTCTTCAAAGTGCAGATCTTGAAATTCCAGCCCTGTGTTGGGATGAGTGTTAGTGTACATTACACTGTGAGAGAGCTAATATGTTTTCATGTAAACATTTGAGTTTGTACCTATATTCAGTCTGTTTCTTTCACATGAACGTTTAACCACATAAACAACACTGTATCTAATTTATACATGAGTGGACTGTACAGTATATCATTAGATATCAGGATTTATATTGTATAAGATAATTAATAATAATTATAAATATTATCGAATTACTTTATTCCAAGCTTTATAAAAACTTGTGCTGGTTCGCATATCTCTCAATGATGAAATTAATAAATATATATTAAACAACCAAGATCATTATTATTGAATATTAGTTATTCTATCTATCTCTCTATCTACATTTGTTTACATTAGCACACATGAATCTTGAAATTCTTGAATTATTTCCTAAATAAAAATCAAGAAATTTTCAAATGGACACACAGTTATTAGGCTGTTACTATGTACACATAACCTGACATGTGATTTGAGATTAATGGCTTGATGTGAATTCAATTAATGATGAAAACAAAAAGAATACAGTCATTGTGAATATCCTTTATTACCATTTATATCTTAATTTTATTGTCCTGCTAAAATATGGGACAGGTTTAAAACTAATTTAAGCACAATCAAGCAGGCACCCAAGAATTTCTTCAGCAAAATAAAAAATAGAACTGCCCTCACATTTCACATATTATTGTACAACTGTCACATTACACAAAGCTACCAACATCCAGGAAAGATCAAAGCTGTGAATATTTCAGTGAGAAATATTCCCTGAAAATAACCTTTCCTATTCTTGTGTCAGCCACAATATCCAGCTAACAAAAAAACATATATAAAAATATATATATCAAAGTTCTCTTCATTATGAAAAGATTATATGGGTTTTCATTTCTCTGCATTGGGAGACTGTGGACTTCCAGGGGGTAATTCATCCACGCCACTGGGTGGTCTTACAGGAGATTTCCTTTTCACATTTCTGATTGTGAGTTCATCCTTGTGTTTAAATGTAAGTGGAACAAAACCATCTGCATCGGCTACCAAGACAAGCCACATTGGACCTGTGACAAGAAGAAATCAGAGTGAATCATTTGACAAATCAATCAAAGAAAATGTATTGCTCAGAGGTTGCAATTTCATAGTTCAGTAGCATTCATTGAGATTTAAGTTAAGTCTAATTGAATTATCAACTCTGTCTTTGATATTCCCCCAATGGTTCCTGAGGAGACACAAATGAGACATACAGTAAAGAGTATAGAGCTATAAATGAGTGTTGTAATCTCTGAGATTTGATTGCAAACTTTGATATCTGAGCACAGTCTGAGACAGTTGAAATCTCTCCTGAAACTCTAGAGGGACATATGCAAGATTACTAGAGTCTTAATAATGACTACTCTATAGGAGAACCAATTGAGATATTAAAGAGATCTCATTTGTATTTTTTTTTCCTATGGGATGAAACGATTCGAGAGGTATTGGCATAAATGTGAGTGTTACAGCGGTTTGAGCATATATAAGCAGCAGAGACACACAACACAAAAGGCTGTAAGCTGATTCAAACTAAACCCCTCAAATCCAATTGCAGCTCATTATCGCTTCCTATTTTTGCCATTGACAATTAAACGAAGCCAAAGCACACCAAACTATCTGTCCTCAAAGGAAAAGAGAATCTGCACACACTTTAATATTAATAGATCCCATCTGCTCTTTATTAAAATGAGATTTTGGCAAATGCGTTTACAAATACTATTGGTGATTAAAGTGGTGGAATTGCCTGTTAGGAAGTTTTACTTGCACTCAGCAGAGTTTGGAATTAAGTATTATTATTCAGGCAACCATTTCTCTTAAAACTTTCTTTCAGACATACCATGCATCATTTCCACAACTGTCAGGCCGAAGAGTTCCTGCACTACACGTAGACAGATCCGGCCCCCACATAACAGCACAGGTCTTCTTTCGTCCGTATACACATTCTCTGACAACTGTTTCTGGAGACAGAGACAAACTTGTTGAACACAATGGCTTTTTGACTCACTTTGAGTACATATCAAGAACAATTCGCAATAGACACGGTCATGTGATCAAGGAATATGGATTAAGTATGACCAGTCTTCTAAGACAAGTATCAGTGTCACCTCAATCTGACATCTGCTGACAAAGTGTTGTACTCAAAAGAGTGAGAGGAATTATGAGTTGGTGTGATGCTTCAGAATGATAAGGAGCCTGATGGCTTGACTAAGAGTAACCACAGTGGACCAATATGGAAGACCCTATTTGGCCTGTTGAAGTTTCCACAGCTGCCAAGCCCCCACCAATACAACACAGGTCTTATTATTCTTTTTCCTGTGTTGGGTAACACTGAAATATGAAGGAACCCTTTTTATAAATCCAACTTACAAAAGTCTGCACAAACTACTTCACTTGGAAAAGACGACATTATGGCTGCAACTAATCGACAAACCAACAACGAAAATTGACATCCAGAGTCATAAGTTGGTTGGGTCTGTGCTCTTATATGGGAACTTTTATATTTTCACAAAAAATATGTTTTGCTTAATATATAGCTTGCATTTTTATTAGCCTTTTATTTGCATCCTGTAAGAAGATCATTGGACAAGAGGTGGAATAACATCCCTTTAAATACAATGCTAGAAATAAAATTAGCCTTATTTATTCGAATAATTGACAAATAATTTTCAGATTAACCAATTATCAAAATAGTTGCAGCAGTACTATAATATTGGTCTTTATTTTACTACAACAAAAGTTCGTAGACTTTCCTTAGTAAAGTTTAGATTTCATTGTACAAATGAACAAGGGAAAATAACAGATTATTTCATACCCGACATGTTATTTGCACATATTGTGGTTCACAAGCAGATGGATAATTGCATGTCATCTTCTTGCCATTTTGGGTTACGTCTCTGATTTCTGAGAGGCACTGCTGGACGTCTGCAAAACGGGAGAATATCCTCTCCATATTCTGTGTTAGCTGCTCCAGGTTCATGTCTTTGGATTGGTAGCTGTTCTTTGGCGGTGTGTCATCAGAGTACAGTTTTTCCGAGGCCTCGTACCTGGGCGAACATGGTCGAATCGAATCACGGCTGGCCTGGCCAGCTACGGCTAGCGTGGACATTCGGCTGATGTGATCCATGTCATAGGTTTCCAGAGTTATAGACGAGGCACTGGAAACAGCTCTGTCCGAGAAGTCAGCTGAGCTCGCCACAGGGCTCAGCTCTGAGCTGCGAACTTCATCAATTAGTTTCCTCCTACTTGTTGGTGAAGCAATTACCGAGCCTCCTGGAAGAATTAGATCCTTTATTGATAGACGGTCCTCTTTGCAGAAATTCTCAGAATGCCGCCTAATCCCATGATGCTGGCTTGGCGACTCTGGCTTGGGAACCACTGGGATTGCAGCTTCCTCGTCGAAGACCAGCTCCTTAGTTACCAGTCTCAAGATGTACTTGTCCGTGTTAGAGGAGGGGAGGAAAGCTGGATCATTGGACTTCTGGCGGCCAATCATGAAGAGAAGCATCTTGTTGGTGAAAAAGCACACCCCTTTGGGCCTTTCATTTTTCTGCAGCTGGATCTGTTGGACACTGGGCATGGAAGAATCCATGATGCAATAAACCAGGATCATGTTGCAAGTGTTCGAGGCCACGGCCATGGTGCTTCCACTTGGGTCAAAGGCAATGATGTCCGGAACTAGGATGCCAGGGATGCTGACTTTTCTCGTGGTGGTGACCTTGCGTTCGTATGTCACCAAAATCAGATACGATGAGTCCTGACCTGGCCCGGCCAAATGATCTCGCCGCCTTAAGTGAATGAGTGGGCTTGGGTCTGATTTTCTGTGTTTGGCAAGAATGTGGGTTAGATCTATGGGTCCGGGCGATGAGGCATGTCCTGAACGCTCAGAATCACACGACCTCCTCCGAGAGTCCAAATAATAGCCTGCATCCACCGTCAGGACAGGAGCTTGGCAGGACGGTGATGGTTCAGAGTTGTTCGGGAAGTCAAAAGCGATGCCTGCATTGAGCCCGCAAATTTTATCAAGAGGAAGTTCTGTAGCTACAGCGATTTGCGCATCATCGGTGGACTCAATGGCACAGATATAGCCACCAACATCAAAAACGGGGCAGAAGGAACATGCCACCAGGCTTTTTTGGATATCATTCCAAATGTATGAGTGCAACGCGATACCTATGGCAACCACAAGTCGGGTTCCATCTTTAGTCCAACAGGCACAATGGATCAGACCGCTGCCCTTAATGTCGGCTTTCACCCGACGATTATCAACCCGCACAGAAAACAGGACAGAGGCGTCTCGCTTCGTCAACACAGCTAAAATGTCCATTTTGGGATGCCAGACACATCCCTGGGATAATAGTGGGAACGGTTCGCTCATCTCGCAAGTTTGCGTGCACAAGAGTTTATTCTGTTCCAAAGTGCTCAGCTGAAGTTGCCATACCGTAACATGCTTCTTATGCTGTACGGCAAGCAAAGCTGGGGATCCAGCACAGCACAGGGGCCCCCAAAAGAGTCCCAAGACATGTTCAAACTGTCCAATAACATTTGTGTCGCCAAACTTGGGCTCGCCATCAAGCGTATACAAAGATGTGAGACAAACCTGTTTACCGTCCGTCCATGCTATTCCATGCACAGGGTGAATGGCTTGGTGCAGAGTATTTAAGCCTGTTCTCAGAAGCTTGGCTTTTCCTAACTCCATGCTTGGGTCAGTTTCTCCAATGGAAAGGGAGATGATATTCTTGATCATACAGCAAATAAAGACAAATCAAGCTGAGTTGAATCAAAGAGAGATAGATGCAACTCTGTGCTTGAGTAGGAAAAGACTGCCATTGCATACTCCAAGAATAGGTAAAGCCTCTTCCCTCTCTCTAATCCTATTGGCCAAAGTGAGGCTCCACTTGAGGATGACCAGATTAGTCTAACATGACCTCCAATGTCATAAGAACCTCTGAGGTTTGGATGGTACGTCATTTGACTTTGTTTTCCATGTCCTAAGTAAAAAACCCCCACAAAACTCTGATATGCAAGAGGTGTAAGGACATCCGAAGCATTACAAAAAAGTAACTTTGAACATCGGATGTTGAGATCATAAAAACACCTCTTACAAAAGGTTACCATAGCTACCATCAAAATACGATAGTTATTACAGTAACTGTTGCTGCAATAAAACTTGTTAACTTCATATAAGCCACCAATGTAAAGAAAATAAATACAAATAAATTAAACATAGGCCTAATGTTAAAAAGATTCTGAAACCATTTTAAACTGTTTGAAGGAGATCATCCCATATTGATGTATTATGATTTACAGCGGTAACAACTATAGTTACCGTAATATTGTTATTTTATAGGAATGAATACCATTTTGTAAAAGAGGTCAGTTTATTAAACCAAAATTACAATATAATGTATGTAATGGCTGAACATTACAAAACTGTCACTTTTAAGGGATCACAAAATAAGAACTGGAAAAAAGGTTACCATGGTAACGTATCGGTTACCTAACGTAACCTCGGTTCTCTCTAGATGAGGGAACGAGTATTGCATAAGCTAGCTTACGCTACGGGAAAGATTCATCTTTTCTGAGATATTGAAGCCAAAAAATGATCCTTAATTTTTGTATCCATTATCAACGCAGTGCGGCAGCTGCAGACCTTGAGCGGGTTAGCTAGCGAGCTCATAGGTTGCTCTGCGGCAACTGCTGCAGCCTATAGACGAGCTTGGGCGAACTCGCATCCAATGAGAGGCGTCCGCGCGCTCACTGCATCAAAGCCCGCCAAAATGGGCGTGACTTGAGTGCATATAAGCGTAGTTCGTAGGCTGGAACCCTGGTTTTCATTGACTGAAGCGAAAAGTCGCTCGTGGCGCGAGCACGGCCGGCTACACAATACTCGTTCCCTCATCTAGAGAGAACCGAGGTTACGTTAGGTAACCGATACATTCTCTTACGAGAGGTTCTCTCGTATTGCGTAAAATAGCTTACGCTACGGGAACCCATTGTCAACGCCGTGCGCGCCAAGCATCCACTGTATGAGCCCCAGGGAATTAAGGGGGACCCGGGGAGCCCTTATGAGTGGGGAAATAATATTTGGCCGCAAGAATGCGGGTCATTGATTGTGTAATACATAAGCACATAGTGGGAAGGGAACGACAGAGCGGCGGTGCCGGTCTGTGTGGAATGTGTCCCATCAGTGCAGCTCACCAGCGGAGCTGTAGCGTATTAAACCGCTAGTAGTTTTGCCTGCAGAGCGGGCACTTCCATATTGTAAAATCTGACAAAGGTGGAGGGGGAAGTCCATCCCGCTGCCACACATATGTCGTGAATGGAAATCCCGCTGGACCATGCCCACGAGGATGCCATGCCTCTAGTGGAGTGAGCCCTAATGCCCAACGGGCATGGCAGGTCTTTTGACGCGTATGCAGCAGCAATAGTGTCCACTATTCATCTAGATAGTGTCTGTTTCGAGGCGGCGAGACCTTTGGTGCGCCCTCCGAACGAAACGAAAAGATGCTCAGAGCGTCTGAAAGCGGCGGAGCGCGCAGTTTACAATCTCAGTGCTCTGACCGGGCAAAGGAGATTGGCGTCGCGTTTGCTATCGGGTGCTGGCAGCGCCGATAGGGAAATGACCTGTGCTCTGAAAGGAGTACCGATCACCTTGGGAACATAGCCGTGTCTAGGCTTTAAAATGACCTTGGAGTCACTTGGTCCAAACTCAAGACACGCAGCGCTGACAGACAGCGCGTGAAGGTCTCCCACACGTTTGACTGATGACAGGGCAGTCAGAAAAACGGTTTTGAGTGAAAGGTATTTCAAATCCACGGATTGAAGTGGTTCGAAAGGGGGGGCTTTCATAGTTTCGAGAATTACATAAAGATCCCAGATAGGAACCGATGGGGGGCGCGGGGGGTTCATCCTTCTAGCTCCCCTGAGGAAGCGGATGACCAGCTCGTTTTTACCCCATGACTGGCCATGCAGGGGTTCAGCGAACGCCGCAACGGCCGCCACATACACTTTGAGCGTGGATGGGGATCTGCCCTTATCCAGCAGCTCTTGTAGAAATACGAGCAGCGACGACACCCCACATGTCCGTGGGTCCAGGTCTCTGTCGGTGCACCATTTTGAGAACACAGACCATTTTGACGCATAGAGTCTTCTCGTGGAAGGGGCTCTAGCGTGTATGATGTGTTTATTACTCCTTCTGGCAGAGCGACGGGTAGTCGTTGATCACCCACGCATGCAGCGCCCAGCGCTCTGGGTGGGGATGCCAGATTGTGCCGCGAGCTTGAGATGGGCCACGGCGCTGTCAGTGACAGCGGCGTAAGCTCCGGGAACCATGTCTGATTCTCCCAACGCGGGCTATGAGGAGCACCGAGTGACGCGTTTCCCTGATCCTCTGCATTACCTGTGGCAATAGCGAGACGGGAGGGAAGGCGTAAAGCGGGCATCTGGGCCAGTCCTGGGCCAGCGCGTCCTCGCTTTTCGAGAAAAATATTGGGCAGTGAGAGTTCTCTTTGGACGCAAAGAGGTCTATCTCTGCTCTGCCGAATAGGTGCCATAACGTCTGGACTGTTTGAGCGTGCAGGGACCATTCCCCTGGGGGAATATTGTCTCTGGACAGTCTGTCCGGGCCGTCATTCAGGTGGCCTGGCACGTGCGTCGCCCTCAGCGAGCGCAGGTGGCACTGGGACCAACTCAGTATGCGTTTCGTCAGATGGAATAGGTTCCTGGATCTGACACCGCCCTGACGGTTTAGGTAGGATACCACAGATCTGTTGTCCGTACGGACCAGGACGTGGTGACCCTGAATGACCGGGAGAAAGCGCACGAGCGCGTACACGACCGCTATCATTTCCAGACAATTTATGTGAAGGAGCTTTTCCTGAACTGACCATAGGCCGAAAACCGGAGAGCCCTCGCAGACCGCGCCCCAACCCGTGTTGGACGCGTCTGTCGAGATGACTTTTCGGCGAGATACAGCTCCCATTGTCACTCCCCGCTGATACCATTCGGCCACTGTCCAGGGCTGCAGAGCTGAAATACAGGTCTGAGTCACCTTGATGGGCTGGCGGCCTGTGGCCCAAGCCGGCGAGATGCGCGGGTGTTTAGCCAATGCTGAAGTGGGCGCATGTGCAGTAAACCCAGCTGAAGTACTGCTGCGGCTGAGGCCATGTAACCTAGCACTCTCTGGAATTTCTTCAGAGGCGTGAGGCTGTTCATCTGAAAAGATGCGGCTAGTCGCTGAACACGGCGCGCGCGCTGTGTAGATAAGCGAGCCGTCATTGCCACGGAGTCTAGTTCTATTCCAAGGAAGGAAATTGTCTGACTGGGCTGTAGTGAGCTCTTGGTCCAATTGACTGCAAGACCCAAACTGTTCAGATGGCTGAGGAGAACTGCTCTGTGAGACAGAAGCTCCATATGTGACTGTGCCATAATCAGCCAGTCGTCCAAATAGTTCAAAATTCGCAAACCCTGACTCCGCAGGGGTGCGAGTGCCTCATCCATGCACTTCGTGAAAGTACGGGGTGCTAAGGACAGGCCGAATGGAAGGACGGTGTATTGATAAACCTGGCCGTCGAAGGCGAATCTCAAGAATGGCCTGTGACGGGGATTTATCTGAATCTGAAAGTAGGCATCTTTCAGATCGAGAGAAATAAACCAGTCCCCCCTGGCGCACATGCGCGAGGAGTTTCCTGATTGTAAGCATTTTGAACGGTCTTTTTGCAAGCACCTTGTTCAAAACCCTGAGATCTAATATGGGTCTGAGGCCGCCGTCTTTCTTGGGAACAAGAAAATAACGGCTGTAAAGCCCCGACTTGCTCAGAGAGGGTGGCACTTTCTCTATGGCCCTTTTGCACAGAAGGCTTGCTATTTCTGAACGAAGCATGCACGCTGCTTCCGTGTTCACAGTGGTTTCGAGCCGCGCTCTGAAGCGAGGAGGGCGGCGATCGAACTGTAGCAAATAGCCCTGTTGTATTGTGCTTAACACCCACTTGGATATCCCTGGAATAGCTTCCCACGCTTTGAAGCGTAACGCTAGAGGGTGAATGGCCAATTCGCTCTGATTGCCGCACAGAGCGCTGAACAAAATGTGTGAGCGCGTTTAGTGTGTTTATGCATGATTGCTCGCAGACAGCATGAACAGGCTGTTTTGTGAGTGACTTCCCGATTGGAATGAATGGGGAAAGAGTCACATCTGTTATGTGATGCGCAAGCATAGTCATGGGCACGGGACTTACACACAGAGGAATGTTTGCTGACCGTGTAACAGAGCGGGCAGAGAATGGGCGCGCGCACGTATCCGTGGGTGCCTTTATTGACTCTAGCGCTCGAGCGGTTCGTAACCGCTTTATGTGAGCGTGCTCTGGTGGGGACACGAGACATGCAGTGCTTGTGTGTAGAGGTGAACACTGGATTGTGGGCACATTTTCTACACATAGGGCTGGTCCTGTGACAGAGCGGCCAGAGAATGGGTGCGCGCACGCATTTGTGGGCGCCTTCATTGACTCTGAAGCTCGAGCGGTTCGTAACCGCTTTATGAGAGCGTGCTCTGATAGGGGCGCGGGATGTGTTATGCTTGTGTGTAGGGGTGAACACTGGGTTGTGGGCACATTTTCTACACATAAGACATGTTTGCTCTTTACAAGATTTATTTGGGTCGCCGTGAAAACGGCGTTTGATTGCAGGCAAGCGGGCAGTGTCACCGGCTTGTTGGCTGCTAAATTCACCACTGCAGTAGCCTGAGAGAAGGGGACTGACAGGGGGCCGGCCGCGGCGGGACTGAGCCGTCGTTTGTTCAACACAGTTAGGAAGACTTCGGCTGCTCGGGTTTCAGCGTTACCTTAGATCGAGGCCCGCGGGGGGGCGGCGGTCTGCGGCGGCTGTCTGAGCGCGATCAAGGGCTGCCGCCCTGTCGACGCTGAGAAGTCTGAGTTTGTTGAACTGGGCACTGTGAAGAGGCTCGTGCAGGAGGCTGATCACTTGAGCGGCCTGCAGAGGAGCTAGCGCGACGCGGCAGGAAGAGGTTCATGGCTTGGGTGGCTTTCTGGACTTCTGAGAAGCGGTCAACAATGCCACTCACCGCGGAGCCAAAGAGACCGGTCGGAGAGAGCGGTGCGTTGAGGAACGTGGAGCGCTCTGCTTCTCCCATGTCGGCTAGTGTTAGCCACAAGTGTCTCTCGGTCACAGTCAGCGAGGCCATGCACTTCCCTAGAGCTTGGGCTGCAGCTTTGGTAGCGCGAAGGGCGAGGTCTGTCGCGCTTCGTAGATCAGTAACAGCCTCTGGGTGCCTGCCTTTCTCATCCCACTCCCGAAGAAGGTCTGCTTGTAGGATCTGTAAAACAGGGGAGGGTGAAAGCGATGCTCGAGGGAGAGGCTCCGGCGAGGCAGTCGCTTAAACCACAGTTTCCGGCAGCCTTTGTGAGCGGCGCTTCTTCCTGCGCGGCTGAAGGTAAGGCGGCGCGGCGGTTTCTGCTTTGAGCGCTTCGAGTCGAGCCCGCAGGGTCGACATCGGTAGCTCCTCGCAGAAATCGCATCCGCCATCGGTGAGGGCGAGCTCTGCGTGCCCCAGTCCCAGGCAGAGAGCGCAGATGATGTGGCGGTCTCCTGTGCTGAGAAGGGCGCGACATGAGGCGCAAGTGGAGCGAGGCATCTTGAAAAAGACGCTCGTACTCTTTTGTGAATAGTTCGTGAGAACTAGCTTGCTGAATAAAAGGATACGTCGTCGGATGGCGTAGCTCGCAGGATGGCTGAAGGTGGCTGAGACGGCCGGCTTCTTCTAGCGCTGTCCACGCTTGCTTGATGCCCCTCGAACGGCGACGCGGCTTCCAGGTCAGCAATGCGAAGAGCTTCGCTGAAGAGATGAAAATCAGGGTTCCAGCCTACGAACTACGCTTATATGCACTCAAGTCACGCCCATTTTGGCGGGCTTTGATGCAGTGAGCGCGCGGACGCCTCTCATTGGATGCGAGTTCGCCCAAGCTCGTCTATAGGCTGCAGCAGTTGCCGCAGAGAAACCTATGAGCTCGCTAGCTAGCCCGTTCAAGGTCTGCAGCTGCCGCACTGCGTTGACAATAGATACAAAAATTAAGGATAATTTTTTGGCTTCAATATCTCAGAAAAGATTAATCTTTCCCGTAGCGTAAGCTAGCTTACGCAATACGAGAGAACCTCTCGTAAGAGAACCATGGATTTCATAGTTGCTACAGTTAGGCTACTATACTAAAAATTGTAATAACTTACCCACAATTACCCAACAGATTACCCACCACTCTCTTAAAAATGACAATACAATACATTACAATATTAACAATAACTGTAGTAACTATTATTATTTTGGATAAAAACTATGGTCACCATGGTGATTTTATGCAAGGGACATTGGGGAAAATCTTCCGCATTCAAATTTAATGAAACACACAACATGCTAGCCTTTCATGGCTGTCAAACTAACAGACAACAGTAAACAAAATATATATAAAAAAGAATCACAGACACCAGTATTTTTAAAAGTTAATATACATTATGCTATTCACAACACAGAGGAAACCATGGCAACTACACTCAAATTAAAATCTTGTGAGCACGAGTCACGTTTCCCCGCGGAGATGTTTGAAGTCACGCACAAAAGTGCGAACCAAAGCAAGGCATTCTGGGAATAGTAGTTCTATTGGGGCGTTCACGCAAGACCGTCCGCGCTGTTTTTCAATCGTTGAACGTTAATATACATTATGCTATTCACAACACAGAGGAAACCATGGCAACTACACTCAAATTAAAATCTTGTGAGCACGAGTCACTTTTCCCCGCGGAGATGTTTGAAGTCACGCACAAACGGAAGTGCGAACCAAAGCAAGGCATTCTGGGAATAGTAGTTCTATTGGGGCGTTCACGCAAGACCGTCCGCGCTGTTTTTCAATCGTTGGACTGTTTGAACGTGCGTCTTGCTGTTGTTTTTTTTTAGACACCGTGTCAAGTTAAAAATAACTACAACTGTTGAAAACGCACATTGAGACACCTACAGCTCAATTCCTTGCGCTGCGTTTAGCTGTTTTATTATGGAGCCAGAATTATGACAAAACTATTTGAATTAGAATTGTGTAGGCTACATTTGAATGACAGACTTTTGAATTTGAATTATAAGTGTGATTTTGCCAAATTTAATATTATGTTGTATTTTAAATAGGATTGAATTCGAATTTTTAAAACTCCAATCCTGGACATTTCATTTTTAACCAAATTTAATAGTTTTTTTTTATGGCACAATTTTATAAAGATGTATTTTCAAACAGCAAATTTTTGGTTTTGAATTCTTACACTGTAAATATCCCGTTTTAAAAAAATATAGCTTCATGTTTTCAAGATCAAGAAGAAACTCAGAACACCAAATTCAATATTCTAAAATTCAAACCGCAGAAATTCTGAACTACAGAAAGTGGGTCAGAGATCAAGCTTCCGTGTTCCACAGGGAAGAGTAGAGGATCTCGGAAAAGTCGAACGGAGCATTTTGGCCAATTACAGTTCGAGGTGCAATAATTCTCTGGCGTGAGCGTGATTCAAAAGGTCGCCATACTGACCATGAAGTGGTTCTTAAACTTTTATGATAGATATTTTTATGGTTAGCACCTTAGCACATTCTCAGCACATGAGACATTTGTCTAAGCGGTCTCTGGTATTTGTTTTAGTATAAAGTATATTTAGTATGAAAGTGATTAGTATGCATAAGAGTAAGCATTACACATAACTCAATAATGAATTCTGCTTGATTCTGTGATCGGAATCCACATCAGATCCAAGCCGGAAGTTATTTCAAACACTCGTTGGTGTTTGTAAGTGCGTTTTGAGCTCAAGACATGAACATCGCGAATGATCATTCAGATGTGTGTGATTTAGCAGGCGTGATTACATTATACGATTCATTTCATGCAAATCGTAGGCTTATTGTAAGGCATTTGATGGCTAATTTACACATCGAACTCCAACAAACGTTACAAACACAGCTGGATGGAGAGTGCACATCCCTATTGATGTTTAGTCATTATGCCATTTAGTTTTAATTTGACTCTCAGAATCATTTTAAATGGAACATTTCACATGTTCTTGTAATAAATCTTCAAAGCTGCAATATAAGTTTAAACAAGCAGCATAAAAAGGTTCGATTTTGGGTAATGTTGATTATTGTTAATAATAACAATGTAAAAATGTATAAGCCTTTTTACTGTTTCATAATTTTATTCATCATTATGAAGGCATTTCAACACCATTAATCCACGCACGTTATTGATGCTCGCACGCGCGATAGAGTAAAACTTGAAAACTTTAAAACGGGATATTTACAGTGAATTCAGAACCAAAAATGTGGTGTATGAAAATACATCTTTATAAAATTGTGCCATAAAAAAACAATTACATTTGGTTTAATATGAAATGTCCAGGATTGGAGTTTAAAAACAATTATAATTCAAACCTATTTAAAATACAACGTAATATTAAATTTGTCAAAATCACACTTATAATTCAAATTCAAAAGTCTATCATTCAAATGTACACAATTCTAATTCAAATTGTTTTGTCATATTTCTGGCTCCATATTTTAAGCGTAAACAAGCGTTCGTTGTGAACGGCCGCTAACACGACGTCGTAAAAACGCGACGCACGTGACGCGCTCGATTACAAAATAGCGCTGCTGAGTGAACGCTTTAAACGCTCTCTAAATAGTCGTTTATTTCAAAATTTGACATGACCACTTGGAGTCATACTATGACCATATTATGACCATATTGAGCTGCAGCAATGTGTAGGCTATATATTATTACAAATCCATTCTAACTCTCTTGTTTAGTTATGATTGAAAATATCGGTTATTCATTTATAATACAGATAATAGTAGCCTAGTTTGTAGTCAGTGAGGCATTTACACAGATTTTACAAAGCACACTCTCTAATATTCCAAAAGACTTTTGCAGATCTCGCTTAAATAAGTTAATAAGAAAGGAATCTTGTGTCCTGATGCCAGTTAACATTTCACCACGGGACGGGTTGACCATCGCAGTCTAGATCAGGGAGCATACATATTTGATTTAATATGACAGTGGGCGGAGAGCAGTAATGCTGCTCCTTCATCCCTGTCTCTCTCTCTCCCTGTCTACACACTGTCTCTCTGTCTGCAGTGAGTTCTGCTGGAGGATCTAACCGCGCGATTAGAATGGGCGTTGAAATTGAAACAATATCTCCAGGAGACGGTAAGACGCTACAATCAATGTAACACATTTTATAATTCGAATTCTAACGGTCTTCCGGGGAGAGGGATTTAGAACGTTTGTTTCGATACATTATATCACTAAATCGGCATTGTTGCAACATGCTGGCTTTTTTATTGCATAACACAGCTACATTCTTAATCTGTAATAGATTTGACATGAAAAGGAGTAAATATGATGATGACAAGCTTCTAATGAATGCCCAGCCAGCGTGGACTCCTCACTATGAGATCCCTGTCTAGTCTGGGATTAAACGTGTTTATGCCCAGTAGATAATATGAGGCATGTGTGCCAACTCATTGGATCCCTGTTTGAACCACACTCGTTATGATTCCTCAATGCAGCTGACAGAACTGTACAGAGCTGCTGGAGTTCTTCTACATGAAGCAGTTATCAGTTTTTTTTTTTTTTTATGAAATGTAAGTAAATAATGGCGATCATGTATCAGATGGTAGAACTGGCAAGACATGAGCTTTGATGGTTAATCCCTGGGGATTTGCAGGTTAATTTGGCACAGTTGACAGTTACTTGAGACTTGATCTGGTTTTATGGCAAAGTAATGTGTTGTTGTGTGTGCCACTTGTTGCATTGCCTGTTTGTAGGATGCATTAATTGCATCATTGCAGGCATTATGCATCACCTGCACAGTTTGGGATCTTTAACCATAAATAAATAAACTGTGTGATGATGATGATGATTATGCATGCCATTATATTTATACAAAGTTTTTTTCTATCTACAGTAAATGTCTGGACATGTATTTTGATCTTTGTTTTGGTCTATGTCTTTTAAAGGGATGGTTCCACCAAAAATGACAATTCTGTCATTATTTACTAACCCTCATGTTGTTCCAAACCCATATAACTTTCTTTCTTCCATGGAACACAAACAATATAGGCAGTAAGTTAGTCTATATCACCATTATGTGGTGAATGCGATGAATGCGAGTAGTGACTGAGGTTGTGATTTTGCCTAATATTCCCTTTTGTAGGAGCGTGATGCATGATAGAAGAAAGTAACAACATCAGAGTGAGTAAATTATGAGAGAATTTTCATGTTTGGGTGAACTATCCCTTTAACCTTAAAATGCTATCTGTTACTTAAAGGTGCACTCAGTAAGTTGTCTTGGACTTGGGCACTGACAAAGGTGCGTAACTACAGGGAGCGCAGAGTGGACAGCCACCCTAGAGCCCAGGGTGAGAGGGGGCCCACAACAGTATGACAGGCGATGAAAAACGACCAAGGCCCTCCAAGGCAGGGGCACAATATGTTCTTTGCACTTGGGCCCGTAAGATCTAAGTTACATAACTGCACTGACACTTAGGGGCTTAGACCTTATTCACACTAGCGCCATCTTTGATTTTGAATGGGAATGACAACGAGGCTGTGAGGGATAGACTTACTATCTCTTCAGTGGCCCGAACAGTATAAAGCTGTGTAAAGCTCCTTGATTACATCTGATTTTCCACAACTCATGTTGTCTGGAGGTCTTTGTATACTGAATGTTCTTGGACAGACATTATATCAATGTTTTGTCCACAGAATGATCCAAAAACAATTTAAACTGCAGTACAGCTCATTGAAGAGATGGTAAGTATCCCTCACAGCCTCGTTGTCATTCCCATTCAAAATGAAAGATTGTGCTAGTGTGAATAAGGTCTATATACGCAGAATCATTCAATTTCAAACACAATAGTTTTCAGTTATACAGTTGATGCTAATATAGAAATTCACTAGTAAGCCATGGTTAATTTAATCAGGGTGGTTACTAATATTAAGCAGATAACATGGCAGCCCCATGGGGGGCCCTCTCCATGTGGAATAAAACGGCTTTCATATGGTCACTTTTATCACTGAAGTCTTCGTGTTATGTGAGTACTCAAGACTTTATATACATGTTTTTTTTTCTTTCCCATTGCAAATAATATCTTGGAGTGGTGGTGGTGTAGTGGTCTAAGCACATAACTGGTAATCTGGTAATCAGAAGGATGCTGGTTCAAGCCCCACAGCCACCACCATTGTGTCCTTGAGCAAGGCACTTGACTCCAGATTGCTCCAGGGGGATTGTCCCTGTAATAAGTGCACTGTAAGTTGCTTTGGATAAAAGCGTCTGCCAAATGCATAAATGTAAATGTAAAAACTTTTAATGAGGAAAAAATTACTAAGTGCATGTAGAACAATACAAGGAAACCAGCGTCAACTTAAAGGGTAAGTCTTTTAATCTTTTCTTTAAAGGGTATGCAGAGACAGTCTTTGCTTCTTTTTTCCTCCCGTGCTCCGTCGCTCCTGCCCTTTTTATGCCGCTCTCCTCATGTTACTGCAATCAGACACAGGTGTTAGTCATCATTTAGCTCAGGTGTGAGCGCCCTTACCGCTTTTCTCTCCCGGACGGGCGCTTGACCACGCCCCCGCTGCCACAGTGCACCTTTAAAAAGCTGTGCAATTATGCAAACAATAAATTCCATTTATGCACCGGTGAACTGTTTTTTCCTGTCGAACGCACTATTGAATATAGTGGCATTGTTGGGTGCTATTTTTCAGAGACTCTTCAAATGGGTGCATTTACTGTATCGATAGACCTGATATGAAATAACCTATAACCAATTAAGGAGAAAAGTGAATATTGGTTAAAAAAATATTGATCAAACCAAATTTGTCTACTGATTATTGCTTCATAAGTTTATATATACCAGTCATTGAGAATTAAGGAGCATAATTTATGTGAAAGCTATAAATAACTGATACTGCAGAATGATGGCTTCTGGAGAAGCTATGAGCTCATACGATTCTTGGCACAAGTAATCATTCTAAAGAACTGTCCACTGGGGTCATCAGTGTCAGGAATGAGTGTAATGTAATAGGACTTTCACTTTTGTCACTCACTGCTGGTCTCTTGTGTTGGTGGGCCGTTCCTGACTGACATCCTATCTGACCCCCACCAGCCTACTGTCATGTGGCACACATTCCTGTCCAGCTCCCACACATTAATCAAACACTACCAACCCACAGATGCAAAGAGCTTTGGACTGCTAACCTTAGATCAAGCCTGAGACCAAAACCAAGTCTCATGACTATGTAGCAAATTGCATAGAATAAATAATAAACATTTTATCTTTTATTTCTTTCATCAGATTCCCAGTGGGTCAGAACTCAAAAGTTTACATACACTTTGTTTGTATTTGATAGCATTGCCTTTAAAATGTTTAACTTGTGTCAAATGTTTTGGGTAGCTTTCCACAAGCTTCTCACAATAAGTTGCTGGAATTTTGGCCCATTCTTCCAGAGAGAACTGGTGTAACAGAGTTAGGTTTGTAGGCCTCGCTTGCTCGCACACGCTTTTTCAGTTCTGCCCACACATATTCTATCGGATTGAGGACAGGGCTTTGTGATGGCCACTCCAAAACCTTGAATTTGTCATCCTTAAGTCATTTTGCCACAACTTTGGAGGTATGCTTTAGGTCATTGCCCATTTGGAAGACCAATTTGCAACTGAGCTTTTACTTCCTGGCTGATGTCTTGAGATATTGCTTCATTATATCCACATAATTTTCCTTCCTCATGATGCCATCTGTTTTGTGAAGCAAAGCACCCCCACAACATGATGCTGCCACCCATGCTTCAGGGTTGGGATGGTGTTCTTCGGCTTGCAAGCCTCAACCTTTTTCCTCCAAACATAAAGATGTTCATTATGGACAAACCGTTACATTTTTGTTTCATCAGACCAGAGGACATTTTTCCAAATTTAAGATATTTGTCCCCATGTGCTCTTACAAACTCTTGTCTGGCTTTTTTTATGGCGGTTTTGGAGCAGTGTCTTCTTCCTTGCTGAGCAGCCTTTCAGGTTATGTCGATATAGGACTCATTTTACTGTGGATATAGATACTTGTCTACCTGTATCCTCCAGCATCTTCACAAGATCCTTTGCTGTTGTTCTGGGATTGATTTGCACATTTTTCACCAAACTACGTTCATCTCTAGGAGACAGAATGTGTCTCCTTCCTAAGAGGTATGATGGCTGCATGGTCCCATGGTGTATATACTTGCGTACTATTGTTTGTACAAATGAACATGGTAACTTCAGGCATTAGGAAATTGCTCCCATGGATGAATCAGACTTGTGGAGGCCCACAATTTTTTTCTGAGGGTTGGCTTATTTCTTTTGATTTTCCATGACGTCAAGCAAAGAGGCAAGGAGTTTGAAAGTAGGCCTTAAAATACATCCACAGGTACACCCCCAATTGACTCAGATTAGTCAATTAGCCTATCAGAAACTAATTGGATAATTGCCTAAAGGCTTGACATCATTTTCTGGAATTTTCAAAGCTGCCTAAAGGCACAGTTAACTTGGTGTATTTAAACTTATGACCCACTGAAATTGTGTTATAGTCAATTAAAAGTTAAACAATCTGTCTGTAAACAATTGTTGGAAAAAATACCTGTGTCATGCACAAAGTAGATGTCCTAAACGACCTGCCAAAACTATAGTTTGCTAATATGAAATCTGTGGAGTGGTTAAAAAATAAATTTGAATGACTTCAACCTAAGTGTATGTAAACTTCTGACTTCAACTGTATATATGTCTTTTTTTTTACCTTGAATCTGAGGTAATACAGTCGCTTTTTCCCCATGTCAGACATTGGAAAAACAAATGCTTAAACAACTTGACGCTGACGCAGTACGTAGCCGCCATTCTGTCTTCTCCACAAAGGGTGGCTAACTGTCCTCATTAGCTGGGACATCCCGTATTTTGGACCAAATGATAATGTCGCTTATGGGAAGCCTATTATTCTGTATTTTATACTTGGAGAGTTAGGGGGATTCTGGGATGGGAGGTTTTTGAGATTTGCTTTGATATGACTGTGGGTGGAATTTGCCTTTTGATGTACAGTCAGATTGGAACTGGCAATTTCAGCCAACTTGTGCCATTTTTGTGTTCAATATTTATCAGACGGTCAGTGGTCATGTCGTCTGGGGCTGAGACTAGAAGTTATTATATTGAAAACATTAGCTCTAAGTTGGAAAGGCCTCTTTCAACACCAAACTTGCTGTCAGAGAATACTTTGGTATAGTTCACATCCTATGAATCATCACTGAATTGTCATGTTCTCTTTCATTACAGGAAGAACCTTTCCGAAGAAAGGACAGACATGCGTCGTGCATTACATAGGTAAACAATCTGTAATGCTGTTGTAAATGTTCTCATATGCTGTTTGTTGGATATTTCTCAGCAGCTGGGGCACCCTGCAGACTACCAACTCATACAGACAGGAAACAGGATGTCGATAGCAACATTCTGTCTCCTCTTGTTTAAAATGTGAACACTCAGTAAATACTGATAACTGTTACACAGTTCTTTCCATGTATAATACCGCTAGATAAATTTCATCTCCCTTTAGTGTGGTTTATTATATGTAAAAAGTCCTTATAATAATTATTTAAATGTCTATTTCAAGTTCATGACTAGGATGGTAACTAAACCAGAAGATAAACTCAGCGTTGACACGTAGCTCTCTTCCTCTCATTATGTTCATATCGATACTTTTACAATAAAATATACGTATAGGGCTATAACTTACTGTAACTTAACCAGTCAGTATGAGAATGAGGAAGTCTGGTTCAGGTGTCTTCACACATTTTTATTTACAAGAAATAATACTTTTTAACATCAGTAAGTACTCTTAATGCATCACGCTCCTGTGAATCACACACTCTCTCTCCCTTGACTCTGGCATGGGCTCCTCTTATTGCTCTCCCTGGATTACTGCAACAAGAAACAGCTGTTAGACTTAATTATCACCCAGGGATGAATCCTTACCACTGCCCCTCTCCCCGAACGGACGTCCAACCATGCCCTTGCCACACACCCTCACCGCCTGACTCAGGCCAGAGAGCAATCCGGCCTACCCACCACTGCACCCCCGGCCTGTGGACCCCCCTCAAACTTAAAAGGATGCAATGCCAGATACCAACAGGTGATCTGCGCATCAGTATCCCTCATGCAGTGGAGCCACTGGAGCGGGCATGATCTGAACATAGGGTGAAGGCCCACCCCAACAGGTAGTAATGGAGAGTGAGGATGGCCCACTTGATAGCCAAGCATTCCTTATTCACAGTGCTGTACTTAGTCTCTCTCATAGAGAGCACTGGCTGTTCCTCCCCCTCCACTACCTGTGAGATCACTGCCCCCAACCCCCTGTCTGAAGTGTCCATTTGTAAAATAAAAGGGAGCGAGAAGACAGGTGTATGTAAAAGCAGTCTGCCTCAAAGTATACCTTTCACCTCCATAAATGCCTGTTAACAACACTCTGTCCTCTGGACCAGATCTGGTGCTGCCTTATTAGTAAGATCAGTCACTGAGCTGGTGACAGCCAAATAATTAGGTACAAACCTACAATTGTTGCCAGCCATCCCCAGGAACTGTTTGACCTCATATTTGAACTTGGGCAGGCTGCAATCACTGGGGTTTAATCCTGCCTTATTATGCACTTCTTTTGTTTGGCTCAATGACCTCAGGACAACCCACAAATGTTGCAGGTGCCACTCATTACTGTAAATAATAATATCGTCCAAGTAGTCAGTGGTGTATGCAACATGCGTTCCAAGGACTCGGTCCATGAGCTTCTGGAACGTAGCTGGAGCCCCAAACAAACGGAAAGGAAGCATCACGAAATGGTCTCCACAAGTGACCGGGGTGAGATGGTTGGCTTTTACGTTCACCTCTGGACCGAGCTCCGTCCTCTCAGGAACCACCATTGCCAATGTCACAGGGACTGCCTCAATCCATCATTGCAGGAGGTTGAGATGGTATATTTGATGTACGTCACCTCTATCTTTTCGTTTTACCTCATAATCAAGACCTCCCACACTTTGTGTGACCTCAAAGAGCCCTTGTCACTTGGCGAGTAATTTGGAGGTCGATGCTGGGAGTAATACAAACACTTTGTCTTCGGTGCAAATTTCTGTAGCCGAGTGCCCCATCATACAGTCGGCTTTGACATTATTGAGCTTGGAGCAAATTCTCCAGTTTTAGTCGAGCCAAAGTGTGGAGTCTTGCTTTAAGATCAAGAATGTACTGAATTGAGTTTTTACTGTTTGAAGGTCCCTTCTCCCAAACTTCCCGCATGATGTCAAGCACACCATGTGGCTGACGCCCATACAGCAGCTCGAATGGGGAAAACCATGTGGAGGCTTGTGGGACCTTTCAGACCTGAATAATAGGGGTTTGAGCCACTTATCCCAATTCCTAGTGTCCTCATGCACAAATTATGAATCAAAATGTTCAGGCTTTTGTTAAATTGTTCCACCATCCCATCTGTTTGTGGGTGATAAACACTGGTGCGAATTCATTTAATACCCAATAATTCATACAGGCCGCGTAGTGTGTGTGTGACATGGAAGTAGTGCCTTGATCCGTGAGGATTTCTTTCGGAATCCCCACTCGGAAGATCATTTTGAAGAGTGCCTCCTTAGCACTATGTGCTGAGATGTTGCACAGAGGCACTGCTTCCAGATATCGCGTTGTGTAATCACCAAAACTAATACAAAGCAATGCCCCCATGCAGTCCTTTTAATGGCCCAACAAGGTCCATACCAATTATTTTGAAGGGGTCCTCGATAAACAGAAGGGGGCGCTATGGCGCTTTTGTGGCCGCTGGCGAATTCACCAGCTGACATTCACGGCATGCCGCATAACACCTGCAGATATCCCCATAAATGCCCTGCCAATAGAAACTAGCCACTTGGCGGTTAAACATTAAACATTTATACTCACCCGCCATCGGATTATGATGTGTGCGTTTCCCGACTTTTCGTTATCAGCAATTGAGGTGTATCCAATTTGTCTGAGCATCCTGCGTCAACCTATTTTTAATAATTGAAAAATATGGATATGCAAGTGCAACGTCTGGCTAGAGGCGTTAACCATCAATCACTTTCACTTGATCAAAATCATGCCTAAGGGACTCGTCTCGTGACTGATCCAGAGGGAAATTTCAAGCAGGGAAACCTCTAAAGACTGGAGAAGCTGAGACTTCCCCCTCCCCTACATCATCCTGACGTGGAGCTGATGTCGACAGCCCTAGCTCCGCCTCCCTAGCCAGCACGTCACATCCCACACACTAATACACTTTGTTTCAGGACCTATCTACACACATTCCCCTCAGTAAGATGGCTTTTGTTAAGTCCTCATACACCAGGAGGTTCTCTGCAGGCAGATGTTGGGCTGCGAGCTGGGCTTCCCCGAACAACAGCATAAGGAGGTGGGCCACCCACTGTGACTTCGGCACGCCATACGGCAACGAAGACCCTGTACAGTTGTGCAGCTAAAAATGTATCAAATCATCACAACAAAAATGATCACCAAAATTCCTCATGTACATGAGAACAACTGGCAATAAAGCTCATTCTGATTCTAATTTTAAAGACATACATAATGGATGAATGAGGGAAAATTCCACTTTCTAAACTTAACAAACTTGTGTCTTCAGTGCCCAAATGCTTAAGTGTTATTAGATGAAAAGGTGATGTTTCACAGTGGTAAACACTTGACTGTCCCAACGTTTTTGGAGCATGTTGCAATCATATGATTTGAAATTACTGTTCATTAAAAATCGATGACATTCAAAGGGTAAAACATATAATGTGTAGTTGTAGCGCTTTCAATATAGCAAAGGGTGGTTATAATTTACAAATCACAAATTGTTGTTTTTTATTAGCATTTTTCTTACTGTCCCAACAGTTCCGGAATTGCAGTGGTAAAAGTTGGTTATCAAATCAAATCTGGTTATTGTCACTATATACACAAGTGCAACAGTGGGTGAAAGTCTTGGGTACAGTTCCAAGCAACATAGCAGTATGACAATTACAATAAACATTTGATTTACAAATAACACAGTTTACACATCTTGTTACACAATATACACAAAATAAGAAAACTGTATAAAATAATAATATACTGTACCTTTATTTTAAATGTGTACTCGTAACAGTATATTAATCATTTATGAAGGAACACTGATCTTTTAACTTGGCTGATTAATGCTTGGAAAAACTCTAAATTATAAACGCTTATTTGAAAGTAGCGTAAAAGCCATCTAGACTAATGTTCCACTTTGTATTATAATTACATAATGTTCAGGTTGTACATTTTCACGGTTCACAGCTCATGTCTGAATTAGCAGAAAGTGCCCCCCACATATTATTCCTGTCTTTCTCTGGCCCAGTCGGGCAGAACAAATCAATTAGCCCAGTCCTGCTGTATCTCTTGGGGTATATTATTAGAGCTCAGGAAGACATTAGACCACCTGTGAGTGGCGGCTCTATTAATAAAAATAGCAACACTATGTATAAATTTGCTCTAAAGAGACGCCTGTGTGATTTGTAGATTTTACCCCAGTGGAGTTCCAAGATTAGGGCACTCTAATATCTCTGAACAGAAACCCACTATACTGTAGGTGTCCAGTTTCATAAACCTGATGCCAAAACTGCTAAAAATGAAGATGTAGATCCCTGAAACGGTTCCTGAAATCTAGCATTTTTGTGGAACCTGTCATCCTGCATGTTTCCAACTACAAAGCACTTGAATGTGACATGTTCATAATTACAACTTCAGAAATAGGAAGTAGTTTGTGCATGTCGTGGAAGAGATTTATTTCAAAAGACATGCAGGTTAAGTTAAATTGCCCGTAGGTGAGAGTGTGAATGTGCATGTCTGTGTGTGTGTGTTGCCCTCTGATGAACTGCCCAACTTTCCAGGGTGTTCCCCTGCCTTCGGCCCGAGACAGCTGGGATAGGTTCCAGTACTACCTGTGACCCTACATAGGGCAATCGACTATAGTGGATTGATGGATTATTTATTATTATTAATACTACTAGAGTGAATATTACAATTTACTCTACAGTTGTAATATATTTCTGTTGTAATTTCCTCAATTTGAGGCATTTAGCTTTTATTTTGATTCAAGCTTTTATTTTGACGTGTGTTTGATGGAAGCTTCACATGTCTGCATAAACAGTGTGCTACATGGCCCAGTGTGATCATTAAATGCTGTGAATTTTATAAATATATAGTTTGCATGTGCCGTACACTTCACAGTGTATTAGTGCTTTGCTTTGTAATCTCTCAGACAACGCAAATGATTCTCAAATGTCTTTGTAGTTTCCAATGTATTAACGGCCGTCTTCACACATTTAAAGCATGCAGCTCATGCAGAGATTGCAGCCTTTTATGGTTTAATAATAACACTGGGGCATACCACAATTTTTATTTGGTTAATTGTCCATTTCAGTGTAAAAGGAGTAACAGAGCACACACTCAAATAAGTGTGTGAGCATTTGAAATCAGTCAGACAGCATGCTGGGACCAAATTAAGTCGTCTCTTGGTACCATCTATACTTCAGAAACACTGGTATTGTGACATATTTTCTATTGACTTGGAAGTACCAGTATTTTTGACAACACCAATAGTAAAATTGTTTATAAGATAGCATTGTGTGAGGAACAATGGTTCGGTACATAATTGTTTATGTACCGAAAAACTGACTGTGACAGGGCGGAGGGCGGGGCCGGGTCGTGATGCTACACACCCGGCCCCTAATCAGGCTAATCAAGCCTCAGAGAGAAATAAAGGCCGACTGGAGACTGCAGTGGGACAGAGAGAGAGATATTTTCAGGCAGCTGCCCGACACCTTTGTGTGTTTGTCTTTTTGATTAAGTTCCTTATTAAAATATAATTTATATTGTTAAGCCGGTTCTCACCTCCTCCTTTCCCTTAACCCCCTTTACACCAATATTTTACCTGTGATTTATGTGAAATAATCTCATTTCACCAGGAAAGTGCTGCGATACAAACAACAAGCCACGTAAAAATTATTTTGCAAAAATAGATCTATAGTACGTGACTCTATGAGACCAGGTTGCATTTTACTCGTGTCATTTTTGAATAGAAATAGTCTTGGCACCTTTGGCCTTCTATTTTCCACATACTATGCTTTAAGATGCACAAATTCTTATCTTACATTCTGTAGAGTACAGATACAGTAGTATGCAAATTGGGATGCAGCCAGGGTTTCAAGTTCTGGGAATAAGTAATGCAGACCACCACACAGCAGGCTGCAATATAAGATTAAATTTAGCATGGATATGAAGACAGGACCTACTCACCTTATTTTGTAACTGTAAGGATATATAATGTATTGATATACCTACTTTTGTAGATATGGTTAAAATGTAATACTGCTTAAATTTCGATACTTTGCTATACATTTGAAGCACTTCAATATATATATATATATATATATATATATATATATATATATATATATATATTTATTTTATAAAAGTAGCTCATAACAATAAATAAAGATTATAAGAGAAACATTCATATTTATTTACACCATTAATTTCTTATTTTGCCATCACCCAGCACAAATTGACTGTTCTCAGCTTTCTCTTTTTACAGCTGACAGTTTCCCCAAAATACTCTTTTGATACACGAACCATGTGTGTGTACTTTTCTGCTGACATATTTTTGAGCAGTTGCATTCAGGTAGCATGTGTGCTTCTGATTACATTTGACACTGACTGGGAGAAACCGGTTGCCATCTCTGGTAGACCGATACTATAAGCAGAGGTAAAAATAACCACACCGACCTCCTCCTGCTCTTCTGATTCAAACTCTTTCCCTCCGATCCTTCACACTGGGGCTCAGTAACCGAAAACGACTTCGAACCCAGTTTTAGTGGTAGATCAACCTGATCTCATTATTATTCGGACGTAAATGTAAATGTTTATTTTTGTAAATGTGGATCAGACTAATCTCACAGTGAAATCAGAAACAATAAATTGAGTTTTCTTAAGCTAAAATTGGTCTGTGCTTACCGAAATGCGAAACACTGCCCCCAGTGGCCAAAGCATATGGGCACATATGAGCACCATTTCTGGGTGAAATGTCCACGGTTGGCGCAAAAAGCTGTTCCCCCAACCAAACCAAACATAACCATCAGTGGAGTAATATTGTAATGTTAGAGGAAAAAATGCACCCTTCAAATTGTGCTTATCACTGATCAAGTGAACGTGATTACTTCCTGGTTTCAATGCAGGATCCGATGCAAAAATGTCTTATAATGTGTCCGATCTTAGGGTACTACAATTATACAATTATTACAATCATGTTAACATGTATAATGTTTTCGTCTTGCGGCTATACTTTTGAAAGAGCGTGTATTCAAGTGTTTATGGACTGGCTCCGTTCACATCCATTGTAATTGCCTTACTGTAACCACGTTTTATATTGCGACTTATGTGGTAATCAACATCATGCTGCAAATGTTGCCGACTGAGCTTAATTTGTCAAATCCGGAACATTCCTTTGAGAAGAAAAGTGTAAATATTAGTTTTGAAATACCGGTCAAACAAATTGTCTGTCTGTATTTTTAAGTAAAGGTGATGGATAAAATAAACTTTGGCACAGATCTGGCTTAGTTCATTCCTAGGTAAGCTTTTGTTATTTACTTTGTGCTTTTAGCAGAACAAGCAGTTATTATAATTCACTGGCCGGTTTTGGAATGGATCCCACTCTGCAGATATCTTGGCGCAGGGGGCTTCCTGGAAGTCTCGGCTCCTTTTAAGTCCACGGGGGGAGGGTGTAAGCTAATACTGTACTGTACATGAACCCATCTCTCAGCATGAGGGAGATTTCATATCTCCTTTGCCATGGATCAAATTGCAAGGAAGAAATGTACTAATGGTGCGTCAGAGTCTGATTTAGCTAAAGAAGTGTAGACACTTTTGTCCTCAATAAAGCACAATTAGACTGGTTTCCATACACCTAATGATATGATTAATAGTGAATTGGGTGCTTGTGATATCATTGAACTCCATGTAATGAAAATATCTCTTTGAACATTTTAAAATGTACTGTAGCTCAAGGGAAGGCGGAAAAAAAAAACGATTAATGCAGATGGATTTTGGATGGACACTGTTGCTTTGTTTAGCTACTTGGAATTCTCAAACAGACAATGTTTTGAGGTGTTTACACCTTATGGGGGAATTAATTACTTAAATTTGTCTCTGCATTTTAAGCTGAGACAGAAGAAAGTATTTTAACATCAAAGAGATTATTACACACTGCAGTTTAAAACTATAAATGTATTAAAATTGCACTAATTTTCATTCATGTTTAGTTACATCAGACAAAAACTGGGCTACAGACTCACGGCATGCTTTTATATGTGGGAGTACTCTGTAATCAATGGCAGACCTGAGTGTTTTGTGTGTATCTTCCTCTCTCTTTCTCTTTTTATTCCTGTGATATAGACAAAGTCAAAAGGTGATCTACTTAAACCAACCGAATAATCCAGTGAATTAGGCCAATGTTTCATATTTCATTCTTTTTGTTCATTTGGATCAAGAGAGCTCAGAATCCACAGGAGATTTAGATAAGCACAGAACTGCTCCCTCTGATAGGTCTGCTGTGTGTAAGTGGACCACTCGTAAAAACTGATAGAGGTGTCTTTTGTATTAGTTCGATGTTTTAGTAGATTTTAAAAGCGTAGTACACACTAGAAGATGTCCCCATTGATTTTCATTGTATGGAAAATATGATGCTATGAAATTGAATAATGACTGAAGCTTACATTCTGCCTGAAATCTCCTTTTGTGTTCCACAGGAGATAAAGTCTGTGGAACTCTGGGTTTGGAAAAGCATGCGTGTAAAGTGATTGATGACAGAATTTTCATCTTTTTGGTAAACTATTCCTTTATCTGTCTTACTATTCCTTTGCAGGGATGCTACAGAATGGAAAGAAGTTTGACTCATCACGAGACAGAAACAAACCCTTCAAATTCAAGATTGGTCGACAGGAAGTTATCAAGGGCTGGGAAGATGGAGTTGCACAGGTAAATGAGTCAGTTGCTGTGCCACATATACTAACTTAACCTCTGACTTTGGTTTTTGAATTGTGTTTTGTGTAACTTGATATTTTCATAAAAGACAGGTCTGTAGGTTGCCCGAATGACTAGCTGGTCTTAACAAGAGCCCTGTATAATTAGGCTGGTTTCAGGTTCACCTGACCCCAAACTAGACATGTTTCTCACAATTCGTGTCCACTTACAATGTGTAGGGTTAGAAAACCATTTAAAAAAACAAACACACACTGGAACCATTTGACTTTCTGTTCCGTTAAAGGTTTTTGCACGTGCAATTTTATGCTGAGGTGGACCGAACACTGCACTAAAATAACCTGAATGTTTCCTGCTGCGCACTTCAGCTGCAGCGCTGTCCCTTCTGAATCTACAGCATGAAACTCACATCACATCCAGTGTATTCTCATTCCTGAATGAATTACTTTAATTAGCCAGTTATTTTCAATTTGTAACATGAAACACAGGGCGGTCAGTGTAGTCAGATTCCTAAACTAATGACTCTAATGAGCCAGTTCTTTTGAATCTGCAGCATGAAGCACACAGTGCATCCAGTGTAGTCCGATTCCCGAACGAATGACTCTGAACATATACACAGCATGTCCAGTGCAATCTGATTCCCAAACGAATGACTCTAATGCATTGGTTCTTTTGAATATGCAGAATGAAACAGACTGCGCTTCCAGTGAAGTCAGATTCCCTATTAAATGACTGTAATGAGCCGGAACATTTGAATCTGCAGTATGAACCACTGTGCATCCACTGTAGTCTGATTCCCGAACAAATGACTGTAATGAGCCGGTACTTTTGAATCTGCAGCATGAACCACAGTGCATCCACTCGAGTCTGATTCCCAAACAAATGACTCTAATGCATTGATGCTTTTGAATCTGCAGCATGAACCACAGTGCATCCAGTGTAGTCTGATTCCCGAACAAATGACTGCAATGAGCTGGTACTTTGAAATCTACAGCATGAACCACAGTACATCCAGTGTAGTCTGATTCCCGAACAAATGACTCTTATGAGCCAGTTCTTTTGAATCTACAGCACTCTGTCAGCATGCTAATTAAAAGCCCCTACTAAAAATATTAAACCTTAAAACAAATGGAATATACCTTAAAATATAGTTGAACTCACTTATCAACTATTCAGTCCTCCATCATTACAAATCCAGTGTATTTTCAGTTTTTTAGTGTGAATTACCCTTGTTGTTTTCATCTCCTTTCAGATGAGTTTGGGTCAGCGGGCGAAGATCACCTGCACTCCAGATATGGCGTATGGGGCCACGGGACACCCTGGTGTCATTCCTCCCAACGCCACCCTTATATTTGATGTGGAACTACTGAAACTGGAGTGAACCGCTATCTTATACATGGCAAACGTCCTCAAGTGATGGAGAAACACTAGCCCCGCCCCACCATTTTTTATGTCCTTCGCCTATAAATGCCATGTGCTGTTTAGTTATTTTGAGACTTTTTTTTACACAAATCGACACTATTTTGGTTTAATTTTGCTTTAAGCAATGTGCTCTTGTCATACTAGATGACATATTCTTGAATATAGCTAGGCCTATATGAATAAAATAGAATCTTCATATCAGTATGCTAATTTTTACCAGACTGAATACACTGCCTTACTGAATTTAAGTAGCTTTGGTATTTAACAGTACAATATGTTATAATCCTATAGTCCGAGGGGCATTAACAACCACTGTCTGCATTGCCACTTTTAATAAAAGTATATAATGCTGAATGCATATGATAATGTTACTGTATTTAAAAATTAAAATATAATGTGTTTATATTTTATACATAAATATCCCTTAGAAGTATTTGCTGCAAGTGTCATTTCAATCTACAAATGAGATGTGGAACAAACCGAATGTGTACCATGGAGTGCTTTGGCTTCGATGAACATTTTATCAACTTACTCATAATAAACATATTTGAATTCTTTGAAATCTTGCATTGATTTGTAACTGAAAATTACATACTAAAGAAAATTCTAGGTAGTATAACTGTATTATCTGCTTTCTCACAGCCTTATGAGCTTATAAGAGCTTCTGATTACATTTTGCATGGTTTGGTATCAGCGATTGCAAGACACTGTAAATAAAAAAAATATATATTTTTTTACTAAACAGTACATGAAACAAACTGACACATTGGTTCTCATTTACAGTAGGTAACAGGACTTGAAAGTCACTTCCACACCAGAACGTGAAAGTGAAAGTGTAGATTTGCAGTTATAAAAGGGCTTAAATATTGATCTGTTTCTGACTCACACTGATCATTTCACTTCAGAAGATATGGATATAACCACTGGAATCTTAGGGATGAATTTTATGCTGCCTTTATGTCCTTTTTATGCCTTCTGAGTTCTGGTCACCATTCACTTTCATTGTGATTACCAACAGAGCTGAGATATTCTTCTAAAAATATTTTGTGTTCTGCAGAAATAAGACAGTCATACACATCTGGGATGGCATGAGGATGAGTAAACAGAGATCATTTTAATTTTGGGTGAACTATCCCTTTAAAGCTTCATTAATTTTTGTACTGATAGTTAACCATTAAAAACAAACGTGGGATATGTCGCCACCTGCTGTGACATTTTAATTTTGGTACCGTCAGAAAAATAAATAATAAAAAAATTAACTAATATCAAATAAAAATCAAATCTCACTAACTAGTTATAACAAGCTAAAACATGACATTTGACAAGTATACGGCTAGTGTGTTTCTCAGCCACATAAACTGAAATATCAACAGTCTACAAATTCAAACGGAACCTTTGATTCAAAGCCTCAAAATCACCCGTGCTCTTAAATACTCCTCATCCGGGTCAGAGTAGCTTGATGCTCATTGGCTGCGTGTGGTTTGTTGTTAAATTTGATTGGCTGGTTCGCACTACGCCTGTCAGCATGTATTATCGGTGTCTTGTTGGAATTAACAGACGCGCGCAAGGTCAGAAAGTGTTTCTATTTTGTTTGTAAAGGTTATGTTTTGAAGCATTTGATGTCGCCGCTCATATAACAGTCTTATTTTGTCGCACACTGTCTTAGCTTATTATTGCTACTATGCTAATGCGTTTAGGTTTATAATTAAAACTAGCATGTAAGCATGCAAGCCTTATTGATAAAACTGAAAGTACCTGATCAGTGATTGATAATCAGGGTAAAGAAATGTTATAAATGTCGTTTTCCCCTCCTTCTTAAGTTCATGGTTTTGTTGAAAAGAGATGGTATGGTCAGAGTTGTTTGACAGAAGCTTTGTTACCTAAGTATATGTCTCATGACTTTATGGGGGCTGTTTATTCATAACAGTCCAACATTAAAGACAGGGATTGCTGCTTGGTGACTTTAAATAGTCAGATTGCAAGTCTTGCTTATTTTCAATTCCTTTTTATCTGTACAGGTGCCCCAATAAGTATTTGGGTACTTAAATGTAATAACCAAGTGGCATCTGCAAACAAATGGCGCTTGACCATTTCTCAGAACTAACTTAACTTTTTTGTACATTTTTGTGATTACTTTTAACTAGTGTAAATTTGTTTAATTGTTATTTTAAGTAGATGTATGTATATATTACTGTTTTAATACTAAAATGTATATGTGAAGTGTGTGGAGTGATGGTGGCGTAGTGGGCTAAAGCACATAAGCTAAAGCACATAACTGTTAATCAGAAGGTCGCTGGTTCGAACCCCACAGCCACCACCATTGTGTCCTTGAGCAAGGCACTTAACTCCAGGTTGCTCCGGGGGGGGGATTGTCCCTGTAATAAGTGCACTGTAAGGCACTTTGGATAGAAGCGTTTGCCAAATGCATAAATGTAAAGGGCAGCTGTGCATCATAATCTACAACATTGTTTATTTCTCTATTTTTAGCTCTTATGTGTTACTAACTCTACTGTCACCAACGCAGTGGACACGACATGTTGACTGCACGGAAGGCATGTGCATCTTTGACGGCCAGACGACTACTTGGTGCAACTGTATCCACGACCCTTGACCCCCGGTGCCACCCCAGACACTTCCGTACTGCCACCCAACACCAGGATGAGGTGAAGATCCACGAGGACTGGGCCAACCTGGCCAGGAAACAGCTGAAAGGGAAAAATCCAGAGGATCTGATCTGGAGGACCCCAGAGGGCATCTCAGTCAAACCAGTGTACACTCATACAGATACTGCAGCGGTCAAAGATGAACTGCCTGGAGTGTACCCCTTCACCCGTGGGCCGTACCCCACTATGTACACCTATAGACCCTGGACCATCAGACAGTATGCAGGATTTAGCACTGTAGAGGAAAGCAATAAGTTTTACAGGGATAATATTAAAGGTATGACATCACAACATTAACCTACCACAATATATTCAATTTTACATAGCAAGCCTGAAAACTTGACAGTCAAATTAGCTAAATGTGTGTGTATATATATATATATATATATATATATAAGAAAGTTCCTGAATGTAGTGTAAATCCTTGTCTCACCTCTGAAACGACTTGCATTGCTGACTGAAGCTATTTAGAAATAGTTTAAGGCTACTGTTGTAGGTACTGCAGCCACTTTAAAATCGTAATTTAATTTAATGCAGTATTTGAATGGTGGATAACATTAACAGTAACACTTTATAATAAGGTTGTATTTATGAACAATAATAATTGCATAAACTATCAATTAACAATATTTTTTAAAAACATTTAATAATCTTGGTTTATGTTAATTTATAAAAATACAATTGCTCATGTTGGTTCATAATTCATTAACTAATGTGTATTTAAATAAATATAAAATTTAAAGAACGTATTAGCATATGTTAAAAGTCATCATTAACCAATATTAAAGGGATAGTTCGTCCAAAAATAAAATTCTCTCATCATTTACTTACCCTCATGCCATCCCAGAACACAAATGAAGATTTTTAGAAGAATTTTTCAGTTCTGTAGGTCCATTCAAGTGAATGGGTGCCACCAATTTTAATCACAAAAATCCACATAAGGGAAACATAAAAGTACTCAAGATGACTCTGGTGGTTAAATGCATATATTCTGAAGCAATATGATGGGCGTGAGTGAGAAACAGGTCAATATTTAAGTCCTTTCTTTCTTCACTTTCATTTTCTCCTTCTATTTTTCATTATTTACATTCTTCGTGCATATCGCCACCTACTGGGCAGGGAGGAGAATTTATGATAAAAAATGACTGAAACGGTGATCTGTTTCTCACCCACACCTATCATGACGTGTCTGAACACATGTATTTAATCACTGGAGTCATATGGATTAGTTTTATGCTCCCTTTATGTGGATTTTGGAGCTTCAAAATTTTGGCACCCATTTACTTGCATTGAATGGACCTGAAAAGGTCCAAAGGGCTGAAACATTCTTCTAAAAATCTTAATTCGTGTTCTGCTGAAGAAAGTCATACACCTCTGGGATGCCAGGAGGGTGAGTGAGAGAATTTAAATATTTGAGTGAACTATCCCTTTAATAAGTGCTGTGAAAATAGTGTTTGTTTTTAGTTTATGTTAATGTACTTAGCACTGGGCTTAGCCCAGCCCCCTTTTGGAGTAACCATACCCCATTATGGAGTAACTCCACCCTCTTTTGGAGATTCAGCCCCCATTTGGATAGATAGCTAGGCAAATATAAAACCAGTATGTAAAAAGTGCAACGCAGAATTGCTATACTCTGGGACCAACCAATCCCATATGAACAGATATCATGGTGTATGGTAAGGAATTGCAGTGAAAGACAGTAAACAAACATAACCTACAGTTGTGGAAGGTTTGAACCCTGGGCATCACTCTTGCTACTGACTCCTGGACCAAGCTACTAATGAATACTGGTAAGCCTTTGAAGTAGATTAACAGGCTCAGTGTAGCAACTATTATTAGCAACCCTATTTATATCAGAAAATATGCCTATATAGATTGATATTAATCAGAAACATTTTCTATTCTATTTAGTTGTGAAATGTGATTGGCATCGCTATAGACTTCTTTATTACTCTTGTTCTCATTTATGTAAACTCTTTGTCTTTACAGCTGGCCAGCAAGGCCTTTCTGTGGCCTTTGACCTTCCGACACACAGAGGTTACGACTCTGACAATCCCAGAGTGCATGGAGATGTAGGAATGGCAGGTGTGGCTATCGACACTGTGGAAGATACCAAACTGCTGTTTGATGGCATTCCACTGGAGAAGATGTCTGTATCCATGACGATGAATGGAGCCGTTATTCCCATTCTAGCCATGTTCATCGTGACCGGAGAGGAGCAGGGCGTACCGAAAGACAAACTGACCGGAACCATTCAGAACGACATCCTTAAAGAGTTCATGGTGCGAAACACCTACATCTTCCCTCCAGAGCCGTCAATGCATATCATCGCTGATATCTTTGCCTACACCTCAAAGGTATGGACTGTGAAATCTGTTTCTCATTTTTTGAAGTACACTCTCCATATTTGCAGTTCAATGTGTTGTGCTGTATTGAAATCCATAGCACTTTTAGTACTACTTCAACACACTTTTCTGCAATTTAACATAGGGGTGTGTAATTTCTGCCACACTAGCATCACCAAATGGAATGGCAAAAAATAATCACTGTTTTCAGGATGACTTCTATTGGTTGTTTTAACACATAGTCCCTCCAAACTCATATCGAGCCAGTGTTGCTGTGTCTGGCTGGGTGGACCGTTCAAACAAACAGAGAAATGTCTTGATTGCACCTCAAAGCCGTAGTGTTGCACTTTTAAATGAAACCAACCAACAAATGGCTTACTTACAATTGACTCAGCATATTAAAGGAATAGTGACCTTCTTTCATCTGCTGAAAACAAAGATTTTTAAAAGAATATCTCCGCTTTGTAGGTCCTCACAATGCAAGTGAATGGTGGCCACCAGTTTTGAAGCTCCAAAAACACATAAAAGCAGCATAAAAGTAATCTATTTGACTACACAACCCTCTACGGTCATGTTGTAGAAAGAACCCATTGGCTATTACATTTTAGTTTTTACTTGCCAGACCTTTGACAACATGTAAGCGTAATGCAACTGAGAAAGATATTAAGCAAACAGAGAAAGGTGGCCTCTTCATTTACAGTAAATGACTTCACGCAATATTGTACATGTTATTTTAGATTTTGCTTTATAATTTGAATCGCATTTTAACTTTTTAGAAATGTACAAATTTCACAGTCTATCAATGTAGTTGATGTCATGAAATTTAATTTTTAATAATGATACAAGCTGTTGTCATTGTTTGAAATTTCATACACATATTTAACTAAATATTCACAAGGTTGTAACCTAATAATGAAAAGGTAATCTTGACCATCTTATGTTTTTTTTGTTTTTTTTACAAAAGCATTATTCATTATATTATAATATTATATTATTCAATAGTCAAATACAGTATTTCTTCCTTAAATTCATCACATTTTAACACATTATTTTAAGTCTCTCAGATTAAACTATAAGCCCTTTGTTCTCATGAAACAAAACTTTGAGATCCTGTTTCTTGCATTTTATCATCTCCACAGAAATTGAGTAGGTGGGCATCTCTATGTAACTGTGTGACATTAACAATGCATGATTGAACCCACAGTGACAAGGAATATTTGCCATTACACGGTCATTAAATTGTGGTGAAACTGGAGCGTTTTGCGTTTACTGTTAAATTAATCTGTTTAAACCTTGTTTACATTTTTGCGGGAGTTTGGTGCAAGCCTCTGTAGAAGGCGTGCACATCAGAGCACTGAAGCAGTGATTCATCTTCTCAAGAGAGCTGCTCTGGGTGACGTCTGCGGTGCGGTTTGGAGTTCAACTGAATGAGACGAACGTGTTTTACTGCGTGCTCCTGAGACAGCATGTAGGGAAAGACGAGGCTGAATCCAGCTTCTTAATCGCCTGATTTTTATTCAGTAAAAGGATTGTGGTGAAATGTCAATATCTACTAGCCAGTGGGTAATAACGGACATATTTTAGACACGTAGCCTGAAGTTTCCCCGCATATGCGAGTGATTTATTCGCAATGTAGAGGGCTGCTCCAATGGTTAAATCCATGCCTTCAGAAGCGATATGATAGGTTTGGGAGCTAAATAGATCATTATATATATATTTTTTTTTATCTATAAATCTCCACTTTCACATACTAATTTTGTTTTTGGCGATTCATATTCTTTGTGCATATTGCCACCTACTGGGCAGGGAGGAGAATTTATTGTAAAAATTACTTAAATATTGATCATGTTGCTAACTATTATTTTCTCCAAAACTTTCAAAGTATTCTGTTGCGGCCTTGCAAACACTGATATTTCCTCCAGGATGTTCACATCTATTTCCCTTTGATCTTTTTTCTGAAACACTTGCTCAATATCTGACCAAAGGCACTTTGATGTTTAGTGTTGTTAATCCTTATCTGTGTTCCTTTCACACTCTCGTGGTTTTGACCTCATTTGACCTCTTTTAAATCAATAATGAGTCAAACTTTGAAAAACATCATCATACATTATCTCTTGTCTACATCTTGTAAAATATGTTGAATTTTTTTCTCTTTCAGAATATGCCCAAGTTTAATTCGATTTCCATCAGTGGGTACCACTTACAAGAAGCTGGTGCTGACGCCATCCTGGAGTTGGCCTACACTATTGCCAATGGACTGGAGTACTGCAGGACAGGTCTAAAGGCTGGACTGACCATCGATGAGTTTGCTCCCAGGTTAGCTCCCAAATGTAGTATTCAAGTACACATTAAGCACTAACTTACCAATTGACCCATGAAAATCAGAGATAATATTTTTGAAGGGATTGTTCAACAAAAAAGATTCTGTTATCATTTCCTCACCCTTATTTTGTTTAAAATCTGTACGGCTTTCTTCTGTGGAAAACAAAAGTATATGTTGGGCAGAATCATAATTTACTTTCAAAAGGAAGAAAGATGAAAGTACTGTACTGTATGTTAAAGGAACAGTACACCCAGAAATGAAAATCCTCTCATCATTTACTCACCCTCATGCCATCCCAGATGTGGATGACTGACTTTCTTTGGAACACAAACAAAGATTTTTAGAAGAATATTTCAGCTCTGTTGGTCCATTCAATGTATTTGGATGGTGGCCAGAACTTTGAAGCTTTAAAAAGCAAATAAAGGCAGCATAAAAGTAATCCATAAGACTCCAGTGGTTAAATTCACATCTTTAGAATCGATATGATAGGTGTGGGTGAGAAACAGATCGATACGTCCTTTTTTACTATAAATCTCCACATTTGACCAGCACCAACAAGTAGGTGGCGATATGCACGAAGATTGCAAATGGCCACAAAAGAAGAAGAATGTGGAAGTGAGTGACTCCAGCCAGGTCTCCTAAGCAACCAAATTGGCCCGGTTGCTAGGGAGGGTAGAGTCACATGGGGTAACCTCCTTGTGGTCACTATAATGTGTGGTTCGCACTCACAGTGGGGCCCATGGAGAGCTCTGCGTGGATGCTCAGAGAATAGCATGAAGCCTCGACACGTGCAATGTCTCCGCGGTAACTCGCTCAATGTGCCACGTGATAAGCTGGGTGGATTGACGGTCTCAGACGCGGAGGCAACTGAGATTCATCCTCCACCACCCGGATTGAGGCGAGTCACTACGCCACCACGAGGATTTAGAGTGCATTGGGATTTGGGCATTCCAAATTGGGGAGAAGGGGAGAAAATAACCAAAAAAGAGATTTATAATAAAAAAAAATAAAAGGACTTAAATATTGATCTGTTTCTCACCCACATCTATTATATCACTTCTGAAGATATGGATTTAATCACTGGTGTCACTTGGATTCTAACAGTAAAGACATGCTGTGACTATTGCTCACGGTCTCTCCATAGATTGTCTTTCTTCTGGGGCATCGGCATGAACTTTTACATGGAAATAGCCAAGCTGAGGGCAGCGCGTAGACTGTGGGCTACTCTTATCAAAGAGAAGTTCCGACCCAAGAACTCCAAATCCCTGCTGCTGAGAACTCATTGTCAGACTTCTGGATGGTCTCTGACTGAGCAGGTACCGTGACTGCGAGCTCATCAATCACAGCTTGAAAACAATCTGCAAAACTGCTCTTCCTGCTCCACATCACCTTATTTTAAACCTCACTACTTTCTTACTGGCTGTAACTTTTTTTTTAAAACTTGCATCGTGCCTTATTAGGACCGTATTACTCAATAACGTACATTTTAAAATTGTTTTAAAATGCAATGTTAACCCATCCATTATACATAAAGTCAATTGCACAGATGTTTATGAGATGTTTATTGAATTGGTTGATTTAGTTTGAATCTGTTTTTCAGGACCCTTACAACAATGTCATCCGTACCGTTATTGAGGCAATGGCTGCAGTATTCGGGGGCACACAGTCTCTGCACACTAACTCTTTTGATGAAGCTCTGGGTCTGCCCACCGTAAAAAGCGCACGCATTGCCCGCAATACACAGATCATCATCCAGGAGGAGTCAGGCATCCCGAAGGTGGCAGACCCCTGGGGCGGATCTTACATGATGGAAGCCCTCACCAACGACGTGTACAACTCAGCACTCAAGGTTCAGACTGGAGAGAAAACAGATTATAAACCACCTTTATCTACACACAAAAGAATTGTGGTTTACTTAAGATGTTTACAACCATACAAGCTCATTAATTATTCAAGCCCAGTGCATCCTGGGAATACTATTATTGGAAAGTCGAAATCTGAAATTTATAGGCTATGCATCCAATTTTCTCTTTCAGTTCATCACTGAGGTCGAGGATATGGGAGGTATGGCTCGCGCCGTGGCCGAGGGAATTCCCAAACTGCGCATCGAGGAATGTGCCGCCCGCAGACAAGCGCGCATTGATTCAGGTACTAGCGATCTTCCATGCATGGCTTCACGTGGTTAAGCGGCAACAAAATACCAGTGGATACATGCTTACATCTATGCATACTTGACAAATGTACCGTAAAACTGTGAAGTGCTGCTTTAAAGAACCTGTCTGCACTGGAGGAGATCTGGGCTAATCACACGTCATACATTTCTGTTCACCCAGAAATTTAAATTGTGTCATTGTTTACTCACCCTCTTGTCATTTCTTAACTTGGGAGACTTTGTGAAGAATCGTAAAGCTGTTGTTTTACGTTCAACGACTTAGAATTTGTAGTGATCCCAACTGTAAAGCTCCAAAAAACACCTTTGAAGCTTCATAAAATTGTCATAATATAGTCCATACAACTTGTGTGCCACATTACAAGTCTTCTGAAGCCAATAAAATCATTTCGTGAGGAAAACAGACTGAAATTTAAGACATTATTCACTGATAATCTTCACCTCCATTGTTGTGTGTAGGAACTAAATGTGATACAGAATTTTTTACGTTTGATCATGAATGTTATATACACCGATCAGCCACAACATTAAAACCACCTGCCTAATATCGTGTAGGTCCAGACAGCACCAATCGGCATTTCAGAGCTTTCTGAGATGATATTCTTCTCACCAAAATTGTACAGTGTGCTTATCGGAGTTACCATAGACTTTATCTGTTTGAACCAGTCTGGCCATTCTCTGTTGACCTCTTTCGTCATCAAGGCATTTCCATCCGCAGAACTGCAGCTCACTGGATGTTTTTAGTTTTTGGCACCATTCAGAGTAAATTCTAGAGACTGTTGTGCATGAAAATCCCAGGAGATCAGCAGTTACATAAATACTCATACTGCCCATCTGGCACCAACAATCATGCCATGGTCTAAATCAATGAGATCAACTTTTTTTCCCCATTCTGATGGTTGATGTGAATATTAACTGAAGCTCCTGACCCATATCTGCATGATTTTATGCACTCCACTGCTGCCACATGATTGGCTGATTAGGTAATCACATGGATCTCTCTGTCGCACCACCATCCGCAGTCTGCCTTTATCCCTCTCAGAGTCTTGATTAGCCTGATAAGGGGCCGGGTATGTAGAATCATGATGCGGCCCCGCTCTCCGCCCTGTCACAGTGCTGTTTTGGTGGCACGAGGGGGAGCTGTACAATATTAGGCAGGTGGTTTTAATGTTGTGGCTGGTTAATGTATTTATTTTTTATTTATATACTGTAACACACAAGTTGTATGAACTAATTTTATGATGCTTGTTAGCCCCTGATCACTGTGAACAGCTGTTATATAACAAGAGCTTCTTACAGATTCTTCAAAAATGTCTCCTCATTTCCTCTGAAAAATTACCACATAACCGAGTTTGAAATGACAGCATTTTCTTTTTGGGTGAACCATTCCTTTAAAAACATGTATACATTTCTAGATGGAAATAGAAAAACAGAATCATTGCTACATTAAGCCAGATCAGCGATGATATCGCAAACGTGACATGACGTGATTAATACACCCGATGATAGAATCTGAGCGTGGGTACTCCAGCTGCGAGGGTTTGGTTTTTCTTCTCTGCTAGGCAACAGGAGCCATTCACAGGTGATTGGGTGTCGAGGCAGTTGTCATCTAAGAGCACTCTCACCACGCTGTGAAGACATTAATCAACCAGTCAAGTGGAACAGAGCCTCTGTATATTTTATCACAGTGTCTTCATTATAGCAGTCCAGATGATGGGGGTTTCTTAAGCAGACTGAGGGCCACATGTCCTTCAAACATCACGCATCAATGCACTGTGCTGACAAAGTCAGTGCTTTCATCAGCATTGGAGTGTTTTTTGTTTTTTTTTAAACAATGGTATATTTTGGTGTCTCATCTGTTCATTTTAAAGTCAAGAGCAGCCTTACAGCCTGTCTTGAAGTTGGTGTGGCTGTTTGTGAGCTTAAACTCAATAGATTGAAAAATTTGCAAGCAAGTCATGTGAACCTTTTGTTCCATTAACGGCTCTCGAACTCCACCAATGCGGATACAACCCATACTAAAAGACTGCGACCGTGTTTCCTACAAGCTGAATCGGCAGTACGAAATGTTCAGAACAACCAGTGTAGTCCGATTGCTGTACGAATGACTTATGAGCCGGTTTATTTGAATCTACAGTGTGACCAGTGTAGCTTGATTCCTGAACGAATAACTCCTATTAGCCTGTTCTTTTGAATCTACAGTGCGCAACATACTGCGCAACCAGTACATCTCGATTCCATAACAAATGACTCTTATGAACCGGTTCTTATGAATCAACAGCGTGATACATACAGCACTTCCAGTGTAGTCCGATTGCCATATGAATTAATCTTTTTAGCCGGTTCATTTGAATCTACAGTACAATGTGTTACCAGTGCATTGTTTCCTAAATTAATGATTATTAATATTATTAGTGGGTTAATTTGATTCTACAGCAACACCAGTGTAGCTCAATTCCAGAACAAATGACCAGTGTAGTTTGATTCCAGAACAAATGACTCTTATGAGCCAGTTCTTTTGATTCTATAGCGTGAAACATTTAGTGTGACCAGTGTAGTCTGATTCCAGAACAAGTGACTCCTATGAGCTGGTTCTTTTGATTCTATAGCGTGAAACATTTAGTGTGACCAGTGTAGTCTTATGAGCTCGTTCTTTTGATTCTACAGCATTAAATATTTAGTGTGACCAGTGTACTCTGATTCCAGAACAAATTACTCTTATGAGCTCGTTGTTTCGATTCTACAGCATGAAACATTTAGTTTGACCAGTGTAGTCTGATTCCAGAACAAATGACTCTTATGAGCTGGTTCTTTTGATTCTATAGCGTGAAACATTTAGTGTGACCAGTGTAGTCTGATTCCAGAAGAAATTGCACTTTATGATCCGGTTCTTTTGAATGTACAGCACAAAACATTTATCGTGACCAGTGTATCTCAATTACTGAACAAAAGACTCACAAAGTACAAAAAAATAATTAATTGTCCAAAAAGGGTGGGAAAACTGTCAATCATACAAAGGCAGTTGACATTAATTAGATTTTAAAAATGTATTCTTTTTAATGTTTTCTTTTGCATCTTGTGTCATCTTTGTTTTTTCCCCCTCTATTGATTCTCTGACGTCAACTGAGGACTTGACAGATGGGAGCCAAGATGCTAATTAAAAATCTCAGTACACAAATTATAAAATTAGATGTTTAATGGGACATTGCTTATTTTTAATTAATTATCATTGCTTTGTTTAATCTAAAGCTGTTTAATGTCAGAGATCTCTATATTGGCATTTTATTGGTCCAGTTATTTGATGATCAAATTACAAAAGTATAATAGTTATATTTAATTGATCAGAGACATAATTTGAGTGATGTATTGGTTGAACAAAACACTTTGTGTGTTGTAGTTGATAAATACATTACCACTAGAGGGCAGACTTTTAACATGCGTCAACGGGCACTTTCAAAACATGCCATAATCATTATCATCATACCAAATGCATGCGTTTGAATATTGAAATGCATTAAGATTGAAATTTCCACATTCACGATTACTTTCCATGGGACCGTTCACATTTCACTTATTTCATCAGGTGTTGGCTCAAATCAGTTGATGATTTGCAAGTGTCACTTTCTCATTGTTACAATGCATAATTTAAATGTTTTCACAAGTGTTTTGCCTTGGCATTGACCACCCTGTAGTTATCGCTGAAGACTTAAATTGAAATCCTTGGTGGGCAGAAAATTATGCAAATTAATTATCACATTTATAAAGTAGATGCAGACAACCGCACATCCCTCCTGTGAGAGTTTAGGGACAGTTCTCCTAAAAATGAACGTTCTGTCATTGGTTATTTCCATTGACTTTCTTCAGTGGAACATAAAAGCAGATGTTTAGAAGAATGTTTGAGCTGTTCTTTTCCTAGAATGTTAATGGGGACTGGGGCCAAAATTGACATTTTTAAAATATCTTTTTTAAAGTTTCATAAAAATAGTCCATATGACTCGTGCTCTATATTCCAAGTCTTCTGACGACATATGATAGTTTTGCTTGAGGAACCAAGAAAATCATCCTGAAGTACAAGTGCTTACTCATTGGATTTCTTCAATCTTGTCCTCTGCTAGAGCTCCGATCTCATTTGTGTTTGTGTAGATTCAAATATGGTACATCTAGGTGGTACAGCAAGGTGGTTACTACACAGTTTCTTTATCTGTTCAGTTGTTTTTTTATTTAAACAATATTTTAAAAGTTTTTGGAGCCTATATGTTGTTGTAATGTCACACCAATTGAGGGAAGTGTGATTAATCACTTACAAATATAAAAAAATAATTGTAATATTAATATAATTGTTAGTTGTTCCAAACAAAGACAAATATAAAATGAATTAAAATGAGCATTTTCAGTTTCTATTTTATCTAGAAATTTTCATTTTGGTGCATCACTATTCTCTGCTTGTGTTCCATGGAAGAAAGTCATACGGTTTTGGAACGACATAAGAGTAAGAACTGTAAATGGTGACAAAATGTTCATTATTGGGTGATCTTTTCTTGTAATATTTCACCCATTCTTTCAAGAAGTCAGAGATACAAGAAAAGAAAGGGTGGAACATATAAATATTTTTTGAATGGATGTGTAGCCCTCAAACCTCTCCAAGCTCCCAGTTAGTAGTTCTCCAATGTTTTAATGACCTTCAAGATGTTCCTCCAAGGCTTAAACTCCCCCAAGCCTATCAGTGAATGTCATTCACCTTAAAGTTTCCCAGCAGACACAAGGCACCTTGACTTCAAACATGAACAACAATCCTCCACTCACCCATACTGGCTTCACGGCAGATGTTTGGAGCCACCAGCACATTATCAGCGACCTTTTGTCTCTATCCACTCCTGATGGGGTTGTTCTCAAACCCCAGATGTTATAGGCTTTGATGATGTATGCCTTTAGGTTTAGCTGTTGCCTGTATGGGCACAGGCCCACGAGAGTGGTGGGGCTTGAAGTTTGAGCTTTGAATCAGCAGGGGAGAGGGGCACTACGTCTGACGGAGTTTGGTAAGAAAGGGAATGAAAGAGAGAGTGACTTTTACTGGTTTCTCATTAATCAGTTGGGGTGGACTGTCAGTCACTTTATTTTTTCATTGTTTATTATTTTTTCTTAACCATGGGCCACCCATGGATTGTTCATGGACTGCCAGATGCATATTGCAAAGTGTTTTTATCGTACAAGAAAACGGTGATAAAAATAATAATCTCATTATAAAAACCTGTTTTAAGGACAGTTCCCCAAAATTGAAAATACTAATTATTTACTCACCCATATGCCATTACAGATGTGCATGATTTCTTTCATCTGCTTAACTCAAATGAAGATTGTTAGAAGTTTTCAGCTCATTTTGTCCATACAATGCAAGCAAATGGGTGTCAAAATTTTGATTTTTATTATAAATTCTCCTCCTTGCTCAATCTCCACTTCTTCTTGTGTTTTTGGTGATTCACATTCTTCATGCATATTGCCCCCTGCTGGCCAGGGAGGAGAATTTAGCAAAAAAGGACTTAGAAATAGATCTGTTTCTCACCCACACCTATCATATCACTTCTAAAGATATGAATTCAACCAATGAAGTTGTATGGATTACTTTTATGATGCATGTATGTGCTTTTTGGAGCATCAACATTTGTGCACCCATTCACTTGCATTGTATGGACCAAAAGAGCTGAAATATTCTTCTAAAAATCTTCATTTGTGTCCTGCAGAAGAAAGAAAGTCTTCTGCAGGACACAAAGAGTAAGTGATGAGAGAATTTTCATTTTTGGGTGAACTATCCCTTTTAATAAGCCAGATAATGCAACATTACAACATAAACAGACATGCACACATTAAATAAACAGACTAAATGCTGATAAAGCTGAGTGCAAAGGCAAATTAGGGTAAGGGGCAGGAATCTAGGCTCGTTTATAATGCTCCGATAAAAGAAGATTATTTAAGGTGCTTACATGACCACACACATTTTTGGCTTATTGCACATTATGGTGTCAGATCGGGCATGTAAAAGCGCTTTATGCAACATTAAAACTTTGTCATACATGAAGCCGTTTACTCGCATAGGTAACGGGCAAAAATGTAGGCTTGTGCATAGTTTTCTTTGAAAAGAACACCATTGAAGTGGTTAACATTACTGTGTACGCTGTCCAGTAATTAATAATTCTTTTACTTTTAAATTCTTTTACTTTCTAAAAAAGTCTTTACTTTTTCAATACATTAATTGATTCTATTGGTGCAAAAATGATACACAAGACACTGCAAATGCTGTCAATAGGGTATTATTGATTTCGTATTTACTCACCCCCAAACATCACCTGTTGAACTCTCATTGGTCGCTCTCCACGTCAGTCAGTCAGTCTAGTTCTGTCTAAGTGGTTCTTAGCTAGAACAAGCTGCAACATAGACCAGATTTGATTCCGATAGTCAAAAGTCAAACAAAACTGTTTCCATGATATCCATGGAGATATTTTGGGAAAAATGCATTTCTAATTGCACTTTAATGAAGCTGTACTCTACTCCTGTGCTTTTCATGTGCGCATATATCATTACATCTCATTGAACATTTGCTAGGATGCTTCCATTCCATTTGCCTGATTATTTTTGTCTCAGAATGAGGCGAAATGGGCCAATTAAAGCTCTACCCCATGATCTGGACCTCCAAAGGTCATGTAAAGAGAGCTGAGAAGCTTAGATGGTTTATTCCAGAGCCAAGCAGGCTATTATTGGACTGGTCAGATAATTAATATTCATGTTCATCTTTCATTACTTTAGTTCAGGTCTTTCCCACCCACTGATGCCCTCTCGAACGGTCTCTCTCTCTCTCTCTCAATATAGGCTCAGAGGTCATTGTGGGGGTCAACAAGTACCGCCTGGAGAAGGAAGAGTCAGTGGATGTGCTGTCCATTGACAACACAGCTGTGCGTAACAAGCAGATTGAGAAGCTGAGGAAGGTTAGTTCCCTGCGGCTATGAGTCACTGTGGATTTTTTTCCCAGCAGTTGAGTGCCTTCATCCATGTTGATGCGATCTGAAATAGTCACGTCCTTCCTCTGTCTCTTAAGCCCATCAGAGCACTCAATATAATGTTACCTAATCACAATCAGGGGCTTTAATTCATCGAGCATTGACGCTGACATGTGCACCATTGTGCAGATTAATCAGGCAGGTAACTTGTACAAAGAATGTCATTCAATCGCATTTATGCACTTTGAGCGCTCAACTGAATTGGTTAATTGTATTAGTTTTATACTTCATAGTCAAAGATATTTTTGTATTCATCATTCCAATACAGATCCTTGCATAGCAGTGATGTGCTTTGCTGAGAACTATCTGGGGACATGTCATGTGGTGTGAAATTATATACTCCATTTAAAACTGTATGTATTATTTTATAATAATAATTTATAATTGAGAGACAACGTGGAATTTCTGGACCTTTAAAAGTTAATTTGTTACACCCCAAGAGAAATGGTGAGCAGTTACAGGACCTAAGATTTATACTTTCCTTATACATTTCAACCTAAAATCTCTAAATGTATAATTTTTTTTATTTTTATTTTAAGATAATGGACACATGATTCTTGAACTACCTAAATACATAGTATGCATGCAAAATGTTTGCTAAACAAGTATAATATAGGAGCTACTGGTAAATAATGACATTAAAGTAATAGGTCACCCAAAAATGGTAATTCTGTCATATAAGGTACCCTCATGTCGTTCCCAATCTTTATGACTTTCTTCTGCGCCCATTCATTTTCATTGCATAGCAAAGATTAAAAACATGAAGGTATGGTTCTTTAAATAATAAATATATCTAAAAAAAAATGTATTATGACGGGTCCTCTCTCTGTCATAATGATAAATGATTAAAATTCCATTTATTATGCAAGCAAGAATAATTTAAATATGTTTGTGCAAGTTTCTATAGGTGAAAACCTATTGATATGATTCAGAGGCAGGTGTTTGGTGTCCAACTGTTACTTCATAAATGGCTTTATGTAGACGTTCAGTCAAATCAAGAGATGTTGAATGCATATATGGCAATGGAGAGGAGGGGTTTTAGTGCAAGTGTTTCAACCATCCTTGCATCTAAATTATAGTTATAGCATGACAGATTACATTTTTCGACTGTGACTTTGTTTACGTGAAGCTGCTTATAGTTAGTACACTATATGGCTAAATGTATGTGGACACCTAAACACCACACCCAAATGTGCTTGTTGAGCTTTCATTTCAGAACCATTGGAATTAATAGGCAGTTGTTCTTCAAATGGAATTGAACTTCCACTTTTCTGGGAAGAGTTTCCACTAGATGCTGGAACATGGCTGCAGGGATTTGCTTCCATTCAGACACAAGAGCATTGGTGAGGTCAGGTGCTGTTGTTGGGCGATGGGGCCCGGCTCACTGTTGGTTCAGTTTTGGGTTTTGTGCTGTTCTTCCACATCAGACTTAGTAGATAATTTCTTTGTCCACAGGGACATTGTGATGCTGGATTAGAAAAGGGCCTTCCCTAAACTGTTGCCACAAAGTTGGAAGCTCACAAATCTCTAGAATGTCATTGGATGCTGTTACATTAACATTAAGCAGTGTGCACAGACCTAATTTTAACTAGGTAGACTTTGTTATCTGGTTATTATTGTTGTTGTTATTATTAATGATAATTAAATCCAACCAATAATTTCAGTGGAGACAGAAGGGGAAACATAAATGTTCATTGGATGTGAATAAGCCTCGCAGGACATCGTCATGGTTTTGAGGAGTATAAATGACACAAAAAGACCATGGGATTTTTTTGAAGGTATAGGGGCTCAGCCCTCATTGTTCGTGTACTGTATTATTTTTTTATTTATTTTATTCTTTCACATTTTGTTTTCCAGTCTTTATTCGGCAAGTGTCAAGTTAATTGTTTGAGCGCGAGCAGTGAGCAGTTCTTTACCACCTACCCAGAGCCCGCTCATCATTCCATCGAATTAATTAAATAAAATGCAACCAAACACGTACTGTTCTTGATTTACTTTCGCTGACATGTAGTTTCATTTTGCTTGGTTTATTTAAAAAAAAAAAAAAAAAATTCATAACCTACCTATTTGATCCTGAAAATGGCCCCTTCACAATCAAAGCATGAATCCCTAGTGTAATAAATGTTTTGATCTTCTGAGTAATTGATCATCTGATTTCTTAAACTTTTTTTTTTCAGAAAGGTAAATGTAATACACCAAATGTGTATCAAAGTGTTGGCCATTAATCCAACCTCATCTTTAAGAATCGCGCTCCTTTTAACCAAAAATCCAAGGCACTCACATGGAGTATAGGCCTAATATTAATAAGATCGGCTATTATAATGTGGTACTAATATTAAAAACCATAATCATAATTGTGGCTAGAAGAGCCTTAATCATGTACAACAATTATTTAGCTTAATTCCCATTACATTTTAAACATTCGCTGTCCATAAATAATATTTTATTGCATAATGGTTGAACGCATTTAGTAAAGGTGAAATCTTGTCTGTATGCAGATCATATAGTCCAGATTTTAATGAGCGACAACTGCATAATAGATAAGGGTTTCAGTTTATTCAATCAGTTCATGGTTAGTTGTATCCTAACAAATAAAACTTTACCATTAAAATGTAAGATTCATTCTGTTCTGTTTAACACATAGCCTACTGTATATGGACACAAATGTACTCCCCACCTATATTTTAGAATAAGTATACAGATAGACATGTCGGGCAAAATAAAGTCCTTTTTGACTGTAGCAATGGTAAAATCCGCACCTGAAACTGCAATGAGAGCACCACATTGACTGTAACAAAAAAAAAGCTGTCCTCAATGTATGCTACGTTATAAACTTGTGGCGATTTAGCGCTCACCATGTCACGTGTGAAAAGGCTTTTACTCTGAAGACAAGGAATGAGGAAGGACAGATGACATTGCAGGTTTAACCAGTCGGTAGAAATGGGTGTCACGTCAGCCACTCGTGCAAATTAAGTAATAAGATTGTGCACTTATTTTAAGAGCTTGAATGAAAAAACAAGAAATCGTGCTGAATTCTTGTTTTTCTATTTCTTATATGAAACGAAAAATTTTAAAATGAAGTGTTTTCTTAATTTTGCTAATTTCTTTCTAGATGAAAAACGAGTAAACGGTCGGTTTATTGGTTATTCTGTTTTGAAGACAAAAATTAGAAAACAAATTATCTGAAGGTACACGGACCAACTACAGTACCCGTGACTCCTGAAGCGAAACAATTCAGCAATCAGAAAATCGTGGCAAACAAAGTTCGCCAAAAGAGCTCTGCGGCGACCTCCCATTACGCAACTCTCAAACTATGTAAATATTTCCATACATTGCATCTGAATATGTAGTAATAAAATTAATGTATATTTTTTCTATACTAATAATCAACAACAATATTTATTTATTTATTTGATTGTCATTCGAAATGATTTATAGGTTTGTAGTTTATTCCACACAGTCTTTTGTCTGATTTTCAAACTATGTTTTGCTTAAAATCTGGTTGGTTAGGTTCATGGCTTAGAACTCTTTCATGAAATATTTTATGAAATCCCTACGACAATGGGGAAAAACAATAGGTCTGCAACCAAGATGGCTTTAAAAAAAATGGGCGGCCACGTTGCACTCTATAGTATCTGTATCTACTGTATGTACATAGTGTCCAGTATTGAATATTGACATCATTGTAGCACATAGTATATAAGTAGAGTTTCACTGATAAAAAAGTTCCATGGTATTACTGTTTTATTTATTGAATTAATTATTATTATTATTTTTGAAGTACTACAGTATATATTGTTCATGGCTATGGAAATCATTCTGTTCTATGGCATATATTAAAGTAACATGGAACTACCAACTGATGCTATGACAACGCATGCATGACAATGCCAAATAGTATGTTGGTGTTTTTTTGGACTTTTCACTATTAATCCCCATAAAAAAAAATCCCTTTCGTCTTGGAGCTTTGCCAAAACTGTGCATTTTTGTCATCTATCAGCGTTGAGCCTGTCTCCATGTTAGTTAAATGCCTTTGAGGTATTCACTCTCAACAAAGCCTCTATAAAGATTTTGTATCCCATTGTGAATAATACATTTTTCTAAATCTGTATATTTGCAACATTTCTAGATGTCCTTTTAGTGTAAGCTGTTTGACAATCCTAGGTAATTTACAAAAGGTAAGCCAGCTTAAATGCTTTATTTGAATGCATGGGTGCAGTACAGTAACTCCAATCAGCCATTTAACTGGATGCAAATTTTGAGATGAAAATGATGGGGATGAAAAAAACAGTTTGGCTTTAAAAGATGAAAATAAAAATATGAATACCCATTTTTGACAGTATCAGGGAATCATTGCATTTTCAATAATCTTATCTCATGCATCAAATCAGATTAAATGCTTTTTGTTTCTGATTGGAGATTTATCTTGCCCCCTCAAATGATTATTCACTATGTCTCATGTGCTTCAGTGATGAATATGGCACAATGGTGCACGTTCTGTAACTGTTATATAAAGTCCAGTTCCATTAAGGTGAGATATCTGCCTCTTGAAGGGGAAATAAAAGTTCACTTTAGAAGGGTATGTGCGTTTGTGTAGCTTTCATCAAGAAGGTCTAGAGTATAAAGGTCTAGAGAACTATCTATTAGCTCAGTGACGGATGCCTGGCTGAGTATGCAGCCCTGCAATTTAGTCATGTGTCCTTCATGAGAACTCAGTTTGGAACACCTTTTTAGCTGTATTATTAGAATTCCTTCCAAGAGAGACAGAAAAATAGAAGTTTGTGTCATGCTGTTAAAGAAGTAGTTCACTCAAAAGTTCTGTAATTATTTACTCATCCTCATATTATTCCAAACCTGTATGCTGTTATTCTTTCTGTGGAACACCAAAGTAGACATTTTCATAGAACTGTTACGGAGCTCTTGCAATACAACAAAAGTTTGCAGAAACATTTTTGCACTTTTGTTTTTGCAGTTCAAAACAACAGAACTCACTTTTTACATGTGTGTACTGTATATGATAGAAGAGTACAATTTAATGTAAATGTCAACCACACATCATGGAAAAATAAAAAGTTTTCCCAAAGGAACAAAACACCCTTTTAAATTATGTTTGGGTGTAATGGATCATGAATATTGCAGTCCAGACCGGTAGAGGGCGCCACTTGCTCACACAGCACTGACTGAAGCGCTGACTGAGATACTGAAATGCATACTACATTTTACAATGCAGGCTTTTAAGGTTTAATAATCATGCTAAACCATATTGAGTTATTAATCTTAAAGGGATAGTTCACCCTAAAATGGAAATTCTCTCATCAATTACTCACCCTAATGCCATCCCAGATGTGTATGACTTTCTTTTTTCAGCAGAACACAAAGATTTTTAAAAGCAAATTTCAGCTCTGTTGGTCCTCACAATGCAAGTGAATGATGACCAGAACTCAGAAGGTTCTAAAGGCAGAATAAAAGTTATCCATATGACTCAAGTGGTTTAATCCATATCATCTGATGCAATATGATATGTGTGGGTGAGAAACAGATCAATATTCAAGTCCTTTTTTAACTTTAAATCCACACTTTCACTTTCACATTCAGTCACCTACTGGTTGGGGCTGGTCAAAGGTGGAGATTGATAGTAAAAAATGACTTAAAATATATGTTTTATCCCTTCAAAAGAAATGGATTTAGCCACTGGAGTCATATGGATTACTTTAATGCCTCCTTTATGTCATTTTTGGACCTTGTGAGTTCTGGTCACCATTCACTTGCATAATAAGATTCAGAACTTACATCAGTCTTGTATTGAAAGAACACTTGTATTGAGGTGCTCTAGCCTATATGTATTGCTAACCCTTTAGACCTGCTCTCTATGTAATAGTATATTATAGGGTAGTTTTATTTAGTTTGTTTAAATGCTTTTTCACACCAAATGCGAACCATCAATGCGATTTATTGCCGCGATTAAAAGTTATTACGGTAGCAATGGATTCCTACACACCTGGAACTAACGTTCATGCTGAATCACGGGTTGACAAAGCAAAGCTTTTTTTTACGGTGTGTAAAAAAAAAATGTCTTCGTCTGGCGAAGAAACGCCCTGACCAATTAAATTTTAGCTGTGAACCACGTATCAGGAGCTGCTGCAGTTCCCAAAGCCAGCTGAACAGGTGGCGCTAAGGCACAGAAAGCTGTTTTGACCACCGACATTAAATGCTGAAGCAGGGAGAATGTGTGTTTAATTTGCATGAAATGCCTTAAAAACAAAATAAGTTTTATATCCTATGGGTTCTCTTCACAATTATATTGCTGCATCACTGCCCCTTTAAAAAGCTCCCTGATCTTACATGGATTGTCTTCATATATTGCTGTATGTTTTTCCTTTGCATTTAATATTGTTTTTTTTTTTCTTGTTACCAGCATAGTGGTGTCTATCAGCAGGCTCTAACCAAACATAATTAGCCAAACTTTGACCCTGTTTGCTAGCATGGAGAGGTGGAGCAGTAAAACTCATTTCCTGTTTGAGACATTTTTTTTTTCTTTCTTTAAACCTTCTAAAGGAGCAAAGCTTGCACTCTATTAAACCACAGTATTCGGTCCTCCGTATATAAGATAAGAAAGATTGAAGTCTATTCTTAATAGTTGTTTCTTGTGCGCCAGACCATATGTTGCCCTTTTTGTGGTCTTCACCCTGCAAAGAATGATTCAAATCCATGTCATGTGTTTTCTATAATGCATGGCCCTTTGTTGCAAGTGATAGAAGACCTAATTCACCACTTATTTTACCAGCGTGTTGTCTTTGCAAAGAACAGTTTGACATCATGTTTTACCCTCTGTGGTTGGCTATTGATGAATGGGGAGTGTACTTTATATTTCAAAATCATGCCTTGATTTAGGCACTTTGTGGTTTTATTGCTGTTTCCCTGGAGTGAAGACATTTTTTCATGCGTTCATGCGTTCTAAGCTCTGTCACACCAAGTTAAAAACCCCAGTTTGATTTTTGATGATAAAAGTAACTTGACAGACAAAGCCTGGGGATTCTGATGTGACTTCAGAAAGATGATAATCCATTTATTGATGTTGAAAATGTAAACGCACACAAAAAAGACATGATGTAAAATGTTTTATTCCAGCTGCCCCATTTCTGGCCAACAGCGGCAGATCAGAAACATTTGAAGGTGGCTGGTTTGATCTGGAAGCATTTGGCATTTGTTCAATCGTAAGCACTTCATGGTTTTCCAAAATACCTTGAGTATAGGAAAGCTTCTGTGGCATGATGTTGATTTCAAAAACGGATATGGAACATATCTTTATTGCATTTACAATGGAATTCTAGCAGGTAAAATGTATCCTAGAATGGGCCCTGTGGTACTCTACTGGTTATGCTGTTGGCTTCAATTGGTGGCATATTATGTTTAGTGGTGACCAATACATATATGGGACCCACTTTATATTAGGTGTCGTAAACTACTATAAATGTAATAATTTGATTCAATATACTTCTAATTAGTGTTGGGTAATGTTACTTTAAAAAGTAACTCATTAGAATATTGTGTTACTCTTAAAAAGTAACTTGCTTAATTAAAAAGTACATTTTAATGGAAAGTAAAGCATTACATTACTTTTGCATTATTTTTGCATTAATTTTCCTCACAGCCACTTTCTCTTCTGCTATGCTATGCATTCCATACAAATAAGCCATGCATTGCATACAAGAAAGACATTACAAGTCATGCTAGTTACTGTACAACACTCAAAACAACATACTAAACAAACAGATATTTAGAAAGTACGTCTTCACATCATATTTATTAAAAAGAATCAATAACATGAATATTCATGATTTGTATTTCCATTAACATGGCAGCCAATAAGAATAAAGCAGCAAAATCCAACACTTGAACCTGCATCATATCTATCATCATGTGCTGTGCCCATCGACAATGTCAGAGTCAACTTAAGATGTTTTTCAAAAGTCAGGATAAAATTCAGTGGGGAATGCCAGCCTAACATGTTCAAGGAATAAGTCTGATGAATAAATTAATATTTTTCAATTAAGTAATCCCAATGCACGCTTGTTTTGGATTGATCCACTGTGCGTACAGATAGTTTTTAATGCTACCAAAGTGTCATAAAAGCATTTATTTATTTATTTATTTTCTTCATGAATAGTTGTTTATTATAAAACCAAAATTTTTAATATTTTTAGAAACTAAGACATTTTCTCTGCATACACACTCGATGTAGAACATTGCTCTGAGCAACTGATCCAGAGTCTTTTCTCATCCCATTCTCCTAGTTACAGGAAGCTGTAACACTGAGCAGTTTGGCTGCATAGGTTATTGAATTGTTTGGGTATTTTCACCCTATGTATCATGTCATGGCCAGTTGAAGAATAGTCTTATAATCCCACTGCCTAAACACATTTACTGATTTTTTTTTTTTTAATGCAGTGCGTATTAACGCATGAATCAGTCACATTAACCTCATTTTATGCTAAAACCTCAAATGTGCGCATATGCGTTCACGAGTTGATTGACAGGTGATGTCCGTATCTGAAAGGTGACTGGCTCTTTTACCGGCAAGGTAAACATCCGTTGACTGTTGGGTGCTAGTGCTTCTTGGTTGGACGTTCTAATTTCTCCCATTCATTTAAATAGAAGTGACTCGTCTCTGCTAAATAATCTCTGGCCTCACACTCTATAGAAATACAATGCCCATCATGCACTATGTCTCCTCCCCGAAATTTACACAATTTTACTCCTGACTTCTCGCAATATAGGGACAGTAGAGGTGTACAAAAGCAACATGTTACTTTATTTAAAAAGTAACTCCGATATTATGGTCTAAAAAATCACGTTACCCATAACACTGCTTGGAATGTTCATATGTGTTGTTGCATTATCCTTGCATTTAAAGGACCTACATTGGCCGATATTCAGAATTTTTTTAATTATCAGCATTGGCTGATACATTTTCACCTTTGGCTGATTTGTTTTTTGAGTGTACTGAGAATCACCTGCTTGCATGTGAAGCGACATAGACACAACGACCAGTCACGGTTCGTTTTGTTGCTATGTGCCATCATGTTACTACAATAATAGACAATGCAACACCGTGTTAATTTAAATGGTCCGCATATCAGAGCCGTGGCAGATACGTTTGAGCTCATAATGATAATGTGATCGCCTGTTTCATTCTCACTCTCTCCTCAACAGTTTCCAGTAACTTTTAACAGTCTTGTCTAATGATAAAAAGGCAAATATCAATAAAAATAATATCATATACCATCTGCAAATATGCAGATCTCATTTAAACAGATGTAATAAACCAAGCTCACACAACTTCAGCATCTTGTGGAAATCTCATAAATCTTCCTCTGAAGCACGTATTCTAACAGTCTCTCCTCAACAGTTCTCTGTAACCTTTCTAATTATAAAAGGCAAATAAATGTCCCCAGCGGCCCCGACCAGTCTGTCCAGTCCTCTGTGGCTGCCCTGCTTGATCTCGTCCAATTCCCAGCAGCCGCTGCCCAGTCTTCTGACCCCTGTCCTTCGGCCAGCGCCCGTTCTGACCAGTCCCCTGTGGCCATCGACTTGGCCATCCTCATGCCTGACCAGTCCCCTGTGGCCGTCCTCAGGCCCGTCTAGTTCCCTGTGGTCATTGACGTCTCAGTCCAGTCTCCTGCAGCCGCCAAAGAATTATCATCAAGATGTAGATTGGAATAAAGGTGTGGAATTTCATCTAAATAAAATAGTCTACTCCTCTCTCGCTGTTGCTGGCATGCCAGTGATTACCCCAATGCTGGCATGCGTGCCATAGGTTGCCGACCCCTGCCCTAACCCCTACTTCTAAACCTACCCGTACCTCAACTTCTGTAGCAGCAAGTGTGAATCTTGTGTTCATTTTGCAGAACAACATGTAGTAGCACAATAATTGTATTGCATGTATTTTAATGTTATATTACATAGTAGTTAAAGACACCTAAAATAAAGTGGGACCCATTTCTGTAATGGAAACTAATACAGATCATTAAATCCCATGACACACACACACACACACACACACACACACACACACACACACACACAAAACATTTGTTTGTGGTTTTAGTAGTTATCAGCTGATGGTTCATAGTGGTATGTGTAGTGGAAACCATTAGAAATTATTATTATTCTAAAAACAAATTTCAGCAGGGTAGCTAATAAAGTAAACCCGATTACTTTTCCATGGTATCGTTTTGAGGGGCCATTCACACAGGATGTGGTGTTTAAATTAAAAAAGCTATACGCAGGAGAATGACATGAAACGCCATTCCGAACTTAAGTTGAACTTTACACTGGTCAAAGAAATGAGTCTATTGAGCATCAATTTAAAAGGTAGTTCCAACGGACACAAAGACGCGTCCTGTGTGAATGGCCCCTCAGCATACCAGGAAGAGATGTGAAATGGATGTGACGTAAATATCCACACAGCACGATTTACAAGGTGCTGAGATATGCAAACTCCACCCCCTAGATTAACGTTAGTAACACACAATCAGAATGTTCTGCACTTAGAAAAGTAGTTCCACATCAATAGGAAGTTTTAGTTAAATTTACAGCTCAAAAGGTGAATCATTTACATTTATGCATTTGGCAGACACTTTTATCCAAAGCGACTTACAGTGCACTTATTACAGGGACAATCCTCCCGGAGCAACCTGGAGTTAAGTGCCTTGCTCAAGGACACAATGGTGGTGGCTGTGGGGTTCGAACTAGTGTCCTTCTGATTAACAGATTACCAGTTAGGTGCTTAGACCACTACACCACCAGCACTCTTTGCAGCTAGTTTTAAAACTTACCCCATAGTAATGCCCTAGACTTGCATTATAAGTTATGTGAACAAGTTTCCTTTTCATTTTTTACAAACTCGAAATGATGGTCTTTGGGAATCAACAGCATGCCAAAAATGCAGCCCATAGACATCAGGGTGAAATTTACATGGAATATGCATTAAACTTAACCTGGAACCTTATTTCAGTGCTGTATTTTTCCCATTGCTTTGTAAAAGTAATTATTGAAAAATTATTATTATCTATAGGTCTGGAAGCAAGCCATCATGTGCAAACGACTGGCCATAACAGTACCCTGCATGCCTAAGGCCAGGGAGCATCATAGCTGCCCTCTTTCTGGCTTCTAATGTCATTTGACAATTTGTCTGCACTGTCTGGTTGATCAGACAGAAGGGCCCAGACAGGTCAGCCAAATGTTACTGCCTGAAAAGGCATGATATGCTGTTGTTTTTGTTTGTTTGTTCTTCTGTTTATACTGAATGACCTCTCATGGCTTTAGCTGTAGTCTTCAGACTAACCCCAGATGTGAAGGTGACAAGCTTATCTAAGACTCAGTCAGGCGAGAGGGCAGCTCTCTGGAAGAGACATGTTGCCATGTAGCCTGCATGGATAGTGTCAATGCAATGAAGCTCTTCCTGTGTCTTGAGTTTAGCAAAACTGGAGCTGTTTTACATGAGAAATCACATTTTTCTTGGATCTTTTAAAATAATACACTCACGAGCACTTTATTAGGAGCACTATGGTCCTAATAAAGTCCCCCAATGTGGTCCTCTGCTGTTGTACCCCATACGCCTCAACGTGTTGTGCATTCTGAGATGCTATTCTGCTCACTACAATTGTATAGAGTGGTTTTCTGAGATACCATAACCTTTCTGTCAGCTCAAACCACTCTTGCCATTCTCCATTGACCTTTCATCAACAAGGCATTTCTGTCGGTTATCACTGGATGTTTTTTGTTTTGGCACCATTCTGAGGAAACTCTAGAGACTGTCGTGTGTTAAAATCTCAGGAGATCAGCAGTTACAGAAATACTCAAACCTGCCCGCCTGGCACCAAAAATCATGCCACATTTAAAATCTAAAAATGTTCCTCATTTTGATGGTTTATGTGAATATTAACTGAAGCTCCTGACCCATATATGCATTATTTCATGCATTGCACTGCTGCCACAATGTTCTGATTAGATATTCACATTAATCAGTAGGTGCACAGGTGTTCCTAATAAAGTGCTCAGTGAGTGTAGTTCACTGTAGGCAGAAAGGTTTTAGTTGGTTAAGGCCACATGGTTTTCCAAAGTATGCGGAAATGGAGAGCATTTTTGAAACTGTGGAGGTAAGTGCCGTTCTACTGTGGATGAAAGGCATAAACATAGCGGAATCAATGTTCAAACGAAAACATATTAGTGTGGACATGCCTAAGGCTAGTGCATGCTTCGTTTCTCGCATGCCGCTATGGCTCGCACACAGAGATGGAGAATTACACATGCGAAAAACCAATGCACACTTTAACCTTTAAGGCCATAGCATACTCGCCGACACTTCTAGCTACGAGAGCTCTTTTCCTGTGTAGTCCAAAATGTGTCGGAACATGTTTTATAACAACGCAAAAACACAGTGTTGCCACAAGGGGCAGATATAAGTGTGAACTCTCTTTCAAGAAAACTACTGTCATGGTGGAGCAACAGTTTGAAGAGAGTGTGTCTGAGAAAGTAAGTTAAAGTCAATACACTTACCCTGTAATAAGGCTCTGTAAGTCGCTTTGGATAAAAGCGTCTGCCAAATGCATAAATGTAAATGTAACTAACAACACATCCAGTATAATTGCACAGAATTTTGAACGCAACTCTATCAACCCCTTGAGTACTACGGTTTGTTACCGCAACAGTAATGCAAGAATGCACGTTATATATTCAACCGGACTTTGGCAGTGCATTGGTCAAGCACTCTCATCTTGGGACGTGTATTTGCATAAAGTGTGTTTATGGCCATAGTTTCGCAGTTAGTCCATCCTGGTAGATGCTACACCATAATGTGCATAAATAGCATCTTACTGTATTAACAGCATATATCAACATATACTGTAAATTACAAAACATTTCATAATGTTGTAGTAGATGATTGACCAATTGCTTTTTATAGAGGGCTTTGTGAAATTGTGAAATGTACTTTTTCCCCCTTTTTAAAAAAAATCTAATATTTATTCAAGGTTCACACTGTCATTTCTTCCACATTAAAAAATTAATGGACTTCTGTCTTAAATAGCCAATCAATAACATACAGATATGATGCTTAAGTCATAATAAAAAATAAAGACTTAAATTTTGCACTATCTGCCGTCTTAACAATTTGTTAACATACCCCTTTTGCAGAAAGTACATTTGTAGTTAATATTATCATGTCATCACCGTAAGCTTTGTTTTACAGCGTTTGCTGACTGTAATGAAGCTGTGCATGTGTTGCAGGTCAGAGAGAGCAGGGATGCAGAGGAGGTGAAGAGATGCCTGGCCGCAATCGAACAATGTTCACGTACCAGAGACGGAAACCTGCTGGAGCTCTCTGTTGAGGCTGCAAGGGCACGGTATGTCTAGTTTTGTGAAGTCTTTCAAGTTTTGAAATGGATCGTATAGAAAAACCTTCTCACAATTCCTAACACACAGATGCAAATTTTAATTCTTATGTAATTCTTTACTCACCCTCATGTTGTTCCTAACCTGTGTGACTTTCTCTCTGAAATGGGACTGGGTCTTTCAAGCTCCAAAATTCAGGGTTGTAGACTCCAGTCACATGATTTGGACAAATTTGATAACTTGCGACTCGAGTTTACAATCAAAGATGACTTACGACTTGACTAGGACTCGAGCCCTCTGATTTAGAAGAACTTGATACCTTCTAAAACCAAAAGTCAGAGTTGTAAATTTAAAAATGTGCAGCAAATCAACAATTCATTTTACCCAATAAATTATTCATTTGATTTTCAAATCTGCATTTCCACACTGCACATTCAACCAGTCAGACAAACAAACAATAAACAAGAGTAGGACCAAGTTTGAAAATGGCGCATTCAAGGACGTCACAGCCAGAATGATACCGCAGATAATATCATTTGGATATAAGGAATACAATATCGAAGGCACAAATGGATTGCAACATACAGAGCTTGTGGTTCAAATACTACAGACGCTTTATCAATAACATCCAGTTATGTGAGGCATATGAAAACCCACGGACAGAGAGAGGTATGTTGGGATTGTCAACTTTTACATGTCCGCTATGGTTCAGTAGCATTTAACTTATTGTACAAGGTTCTTGAAGTGCTTAAAGTTAGCTTTTAGAAATATAATACCTGGAAAATCACCTTTTTCATGGAAAAGTGCTTGTGATTAACATATTTCTTCCATTTAATGTGTCCATCAAAGATGAGATCCTGCACTCCACTTGCATTGAATAATGTGTCTTTTAATATCCTTCCTGTTCTTTACAGTCATAAAAGAAAAAAAGAAAAGAAAAAATCTATATTAATTTTAATCACAAATTGCGTGGATGCAAAAAAAAGAAAAAAAAAAGAAAAGATACTTCTTTCTCGTTAATAAATAGGGACACCTTTGCAAGTCTGTGAGATGCTCATTGCTTGGTAGAGTGACAGTGCCATTTTTGTGCTTGTTACAGGAATATTCCAGGTTCAATACAAGTTGAGCTGAATCGACTGCAATTGTGGCATAATATTGATTACCACCAAAATTAGTCTAGTCAAATATTTTCTTTAAAATAAGCAAAAATCTGTGTTGCAATTTTATGTTTTTATAATACTAACTTTTTCAAAGGTACAGTCACAAGACAAACAATATGCATGTAAACATGATTTTAATATGATAAAATCGCTTATTAAGCTCTTCTGTGTAAAGTTATAACCAAATTTACAACTTTGTTACCATGACGATGTAATGTCAACAAATCATAAAACTGTAAAAATGACTATTTAAACAACTGTACAGCTCAAATAATATTTATATTTTACAGCTATCATAAAATTGTAAGCTGCACTTTTCTGTGTTTATACCCTCCGAAAATTGGCCACATTCACTTGCATAGTAAAGGCCTCACTGTGACCTCGATTTTTGATTTTTTAAAGAAAAGGAGGGACGAGTCAAAATACATTTTTGTGGTAATCAATTGACATTATGCCACAGATGCTGTCGATTGAGCTTAACTTGTATTGAACCCGAAATATTTATTTTAAGACTTGTAACTTTGAAGCACATCCCTAGGCAGACAAATTGCCAAATTGAACTGAGATAGATCGGTGCCCTTAGTGATAATATACAGTATATCTTACATGAAATTGAACAGTGAAGTGATGAATATACTTTAAAAGCCTTCTTTATATCAATTTAATATAGTAAGTAATACTCTGACACTAATTTGGACAAAGCACTAATAGCTTGTTTAAGACTTAGCTTAAGCTTTAAGTTGAGGACTTGTGACTTGAATGCATAGTTAACTTGTGTCTTGTAAAACAATGACTTGTCCCAATTCTGCCAAAATTACATGAATGAAAGACCAAATTCCAAGTCTTCTGAAGTCATACAACAGTTTGTGAGGACAGACCTTCAAGTAATTGTGAGGACAAAGAAGTTGTTGTTGAAAATCTTCCCCTTCACTGTAACTCTGAAAAAGTCGTTTGCAGTACAAAACATGTCACGTCCACGCCATTTGACACGGTCATTGATAATAAACTACAATAGGTGGGAACAAAAAGATTGTCAAAGGCCTAGAAGAGGTTGCACTTTATTTAAAATGCTGAAGCCTTTGATGTTGATGAAACAGGACTCTTACCCTTTAATGAACAAGTTTTAACATTTGTCATGTTTTGATGGTTGTGGCAGGGCGGAGGGCGGGGCCGGGTCGTGATCCTACGCACCCGGTCCCATATTAGGCTAATCAAGCCTCAGAGGTATAAAGGGATCAATGGAAAGGAGGAGGCGAGAACCGGCTTTTCAATATAAATAATAGTTTTAATGATAAACTCAAAAGACCACATAAACACACACATGACGGTCATGTCCGTAAACAATCTCTCTCTCCCGCACGATACTCAGCAGTTGACCTTTAAACCTCGGAGGCTTGATTAGCCTAATACGGGACCGGGTGTGTATGATCACGACCCGCCCTCCGCCCTGCCACAATGGTATAATGGAATGAATGTTAAAAGTAGATTTTGTGAGAAATGGGTTCATGAGTATCTTGGATGGTTCTACTCATATTCCTTGTTTAGAATTTGATTCTTGCTTCAGAACGGAGATACACCGTAGAGCTCCTAAAGTTAGAACTGTGAGCTTCTAGATCTTTTATAGTAAATGATGTGTCTAAATCTGAGGCATTGAAAGACAAGTGAATTTGTACTGTTGCTTATAGATATTTTAAAGGTATATTTCACACATAAATGAAAATTCTCTCATCGTTTACTCACCCTCAGGCCACCCCAGATATGTATGACTTTATTTATTCTGCAGTACACAAAGATGTTTGAAGAACAAGTTCTGTAGGTCCATACAATGCAAAGTGAATGGTGTCCTGAACTTTAAAGGTCAAAAAAGCATATAAACACAGCATAAAAGTAATCTCTACGACTCCCAAGGTTAAATACATGTCTCCTAGGAGGGATATAATCAGTGTGGGTGAGAACCAGAACAATATTTAAGTACTTTTTTTCTAAATCTCCACTTTAACGTTCACATTCTTCTTCTTCTTCTTCTTCTGTCTTTTGGCGATTCGCATTCTTCAACCATACCGCCACCTGCTGGTCAGGGCTGGTCAAAGGCTGAGAATTATAGTAAAAAAAAAAGGGCTTAAATATTAACGTGTTTCAAATACTTAATATGATAATTTTATATTCATTGTATCATTATTATTTATTGCATCATAAATTATTTGTCAATGTTTGGTGCATTTATTATTTATCAGATTTTTCGATCAAACAATTTACATAAATATAACTCTGCCAAGCAGAGACCCATGAGAGGTTGCAGACCCCATTCTGCACACAGTATAGAACCACGATGACTTTGTCATCCATCTTCATTATTTTCCCATCATTTGACATAACAGAGAGACAAGAGGCAAAGTACAGGTGTGATGCCTCTCCTCATCAGTCAATGCACTTGAAACCTGCACATGTTACATGGTCTGTTTTTGCTCATTCAATCAGCTCTGGGCTAGAAAGTGCACATCAGAGTATGTGAGCAGAACAGACCACCAGCTATTAGTACTTCTCACTTAAAACATTCCTTAATCAGTCCGCTCTGGGTTTCTCCATCTCCTGCTTCTTTAAGGATTTGGATATTTCATGTAAAAACATTATTCTGTCATAATTTGCTCACCCTCATGTCATTCCAAACCAGAACATAAAAGGAAAACATAAAATATATATGTGTTAATATTCATGAAATTTTGATCCTTTTTGTGTTCGTCTTAAGAAAGTCATCCGGGTTTGGAACTACATGAGTTTTTTGTATTTTTTATTAAGAACACCTTGATGTCATTCTTTGAAATGTCAATAGACACAGTATTACCCAACTTTAAATTATTATTTTTATTTTTTCAAATGTGAAAGAAACATTTTATCTTGCTTTCTCAACACGTCATTTGTAATTCCATCTGTCATTCATGTTTGACTTAACTTTTGTATTTTTGATTATGGTTTTTCCAATAATAATTCACAAATTCATCTTTCATTTTGACTTCTTACATGGTGAATTTTTTGCTGACATGCGGAGTGAACACTCGTGCTCCAAATATAAAAAATAAAAGGCACCAGGAAAAATGTTGCATCTCTGCTGTCACTCTGTACTGATCACCTGCTCTGGTGCACATATACCCTGTTGAGTTCTCTTGAGTCACTTTCTCAACACAGATCCATTGAGGCTTGATTTTTCAAGTTTTTTAAGCCCTCACAGCTTTTGAAAGTTTAGCTGGAAGAGCTTGAGACACATTTCTTTGTTTTGCCAAAGCTCAATGCAAAGCTGGTGTTTTTGAGTAGCAGATTGAAAGATCACACATTTTGAACATGTGGAATGCGATACAATCCAAACAACAGTAATGGAATTGTGTTGCATAATATAATACGATTATGCATGGATTAAAGGATTTGATTCCTTCTGTAGGTGTTCGGTGGGGGAGATCACAGGTGCTATGAAAGATGTCTTTGGAGAGCACAAGGCCAGCACGCGCATGGTGAGTGGGGCGTACCGCAGCGAGTTTGGCGAGCATGAGGAGATTGTGCTGGCACACAACAGGTAGGCAAATTCCACCTGGAATTGAGTGGCACTTCATGGAATGCGAATACCCTTTCTAGAACAATACTTCTATCAGCAGTAGAGCAGGGGCAAAACATAGTTAAAACAAATTTTTTTATATCACAGTTCAAATCGCAATCTTAATATTTTTCAAAATAATTGCAATTACATGTTTTTTTGTCTAAATTGTTCAGGCCTAATCACTTGATTGCCCAGTTAACCTATGAGACCTTAACTTTTGCCAGTTTAACAGGTCAAAAGGGCCAATTCATTGAATATATTGTAATTTGGAGCATTAATAACAGTGTCTTCTTTAATTTTCTACTTAAAATCAGCTCATCTCTGACTCTGATCATTCTGAGAACTTCCTTTTGACCCTTATGATATCATTGCTATTATCATAATGCACCGAGCATAACTGGATTTGGCTTAGTCATTGAATTGATGATACTGTATATAAAGACAGCTGCTAGAGAAAAGATCTGAGATCTGGGTTTTCTGCAGACAGATTAAAGCATGTCTACCCTACCCCAATGTGCTCAGTCTGAAATATGAACTATATAAACATTTAAACAGTGAAAAAAAAGACAAAAGACAAACTAGCTCTGTTTCAAAACCTAGCGGGCTGCATACAGAGGCCGCAGTGTTTACCTTTTTGGGGGAATCAACCTACGATTTATGGTTGTGCACATTAAACTGTGAAAGAAGAAATGTATTTTAACATCTAAAAAAATTCCACTAGGGATGGGACGATATATATTGAATTTCGATATATCGCAAACCTAAAAAAGAACAAACCGAATCGTGGCATAACTTGATATTTCGAAATTTGCAACATTTTTTCCTGTCCATGTGATCATAAATGAAATCAAACATCATAATCTCTCTTTCGCCTGATATTACCCCTACTGCACTTTTTGCTACACTTTTTACAAGGTTCAGACAAGGTCCTTAAAGTGCTTGAATTTAGCTTTTAGAAATGTAAACACTGGAATACCTGGAAAATCGCCTTATTTTGCTTGAGATTAAAATGGATCGGTTCCTCCGTGTAATGTGTGTCCATCAAAGATGAGGCGACTCCACTTTCATTGAATAATGTGTGTTACCATCCTTTCTGGTCTTTATTCTATTTATAAATTTTAATCTCACTCAGCATGGATGCACTAACGAAGCTGAGAGATTCTCGTTCATGTTCTCTGAACCGGAACACTCTGAGGTGCTCAATGAACCCTTAAAGTGACAGTAACCTTTTAAGCGTTTCTATACAAATGAATGTAAACTCAATGTTGTTACTTGTAAATTGTACACATTTCAAACAGTGATGGCTCATATCATTGTATTATATACAATATCATTATATAATATTAATATAGTGTTGAATTTTTGTATTTTTACAAAGTTACATTTTGATTATAATAAAATAAAAATATACACTTTCACATACTTTTTTTAGGACAGGTTTGTTTATTTCTATTGCTTGTTCTGCACCCGATCAGCCTGAATGTATCCCACTAATTTTAAGAGCTTATTTGTTTGTGATCTTTTCTTATAGAAAAAGGTATATGAGCAACTCCTTATTATTTAAACTTTGAACACGTACTGTATATTGTGTATTTAATAACCTTTTTTATGAGAAACTATAATGAGGGGAAGAATTTATTATTAAGAAAATATTTTTTTTCATTAATTTAAGTGTTATTATATTGAATCGAGATTATATCAAATCGTGAACCTCATATTATACATCTAAACAAATCGTGAGATAACCATATGGTCCCATCCCTAAATTCCACCCATCTCATGCACTTCTAAATATCTCATTCAAAACTTTTGAATATCGTTGAAAGATTTTATGCCATGAACCTCACAAACTAGCGAATCCATTGACTAGTTCTTCCTCTTCCTGGTAAACACAACCTTTTTCAACCGAGTCTCATAGAATGAACGTTACTATAACTATCATTTTGCAAACTAAGTTTTACATGACTGATGCTCGAGCCCTACCAAGGATGCTCAAAACAAAAGTTAAAGTAAACGAAAGTGCCATAAAAATTACTCAAAATGACATGTTTGCTTCAGATAATGTGCTTTTCATGTCACATTTGCATTTTAAAGCACTTAACAGTTAGATTTATGCATTGGTTTTGTTCAGCTCTCATTTAAATTTTTGGACACTATTGGTTAGGTTTAGGCTAAATATTTAGGTTAGTGAGGTACACTTTGAACATTAAAACATCCATAGAACCTGACCCTGGAAATTGCATAAAGCCAGCCAACCATATTTAAGCTTACAAATTTGAGAAAGATCTTGCCATTTTTGTGTGCCATATGCATCATACAGCCTGTTTACAGATATGTGGGTACACTGACTGAGGCAGAGACTAGTTTCTAGTTTCTAGTATCTAGGATGTGTAACATGAATACTGTAATTTAAATGTGCTCTTGTGCATGCAACAGGGTCGTACAGTTTAAAAAGCATGAAGGAAGGAATCCACGTTTGCTCGTGGCCAAAATGGGGCAGGACGGTCATGATAGAGGGGCGAAGGTCATCGCCACTGGATTCGCAGACCTCGGCTTTGATGTAGATGTCGGCCCACTTTTCCAGGTACTGTATGTTGAACTGACAGCAATCGTAATTGGTGGTGCATCTGTACTTTTGGTTGATGTTTGTGTATTTGACTAGACTTTCACAAGTCTGTATAAAAATATCTCTCTTCTCTTAAAGTCATCCATGTGTAAAGATGATCATAAAGTCAACTCATGGATCAAATGGAGCTTTTGCTAATCTTACTTGTCCCCCACTGGGCCACATTTTTGCTCTCACCTTTTATAGCTGGAATCTATTAAGATGTCCTTTCTGAGCCAAATACAGTATATCAAAACATTGAATACACAGGTTCATCGGATTTAATGCATTACTCTGAGTTAAGCTACCATTACCTTCCTGTGTTTAAATTAAGAATAATCCTGTTCTCTCATTGTGCTTTGTCAGAGACGATTGCTATTTGAATGCATGGGAAACTTGAAAAAAAGAAATTGGCAAAAAGGGTGAAAATTTGATTTAATTGTGTGTATTTAGGATACATAAAATGATATTATGAAATTGTATTATGTTATAATGAATTAGCCTTAGCAAGACCAAGGAGTCTAAATGTGTCTTCACTGATTTTACCACAGAATTCTGGAAATAACACTCTGGTGGACATTTTTATGATTCCTGTTGCATGTACATACACCATTGAACATTGTTAGTTGAAAAATAAATAAAAAAATTGTGTGAAAATATTTTTAACAAGACTACTTTCGAACAGGGTACCAGCGGGTCTTAAAAAGGCTTGAATGTCCTTTTTTTTTTTTATAAATTAAGGCCATTATATGTCTTAAATTACAAGAAGTCTTGAATTTTGGGGTGTGAATAGAGGAGATGCTTAAAACGTCAGAATCATCTCTCTCTCTCTCTCTCTCTCTCTCTCTCTCTCTCTCTCTCTCCTGTGCATTTAGCAGTTTTAGAAGCACATTTTTACTGAATTTATGATGTTAATCAGAAATGTAAATGCCGTTATTCTGCGTCTCTGTAAGCGAGCGATGCGCTAACACTATTGCTCCTGCTTATAATCGACAAATCTGTAAACGTTGTAATTTGCAAGCGCTCGAGGTTGGAGCATCTTTTGACCCCTATCAAATCGTGGCGCTTCCTTATTTCACATCACCTTTGACAATAATTGTAAAGCTAACATAACTACTCAGCTGCAGAGTTACACCTGTTATATCTCTCATCTCCATCTCTCTAGATCTGAAATATACAGGTATTTTCTCTGCCATCTGAATCAATCAATTTCAAAAATGATAATAATATATAATGTTTTCAATATATATCATAACTAATTATGCAGCACAGTTCTCTTTCATAATTGAATCTGTTAACATTTTCAATATTGTCAAATTTAAATGGCCATTTTTAAGATAACTGACAAGTTCTGACTTTTACTTAAGATATTTCACACAAAAATGAAAATTGTCATCAATTACCTTCATGCTTTTGCAAACCTGTATGACTTACTTATTTCAGTGGCTATCAAAAGGAGATATTAGAGAGTTTCAGTCACCATTCACTTTCATTGAATAATAAAAAGATCATTCTTAACAGGAGATTGCGTAACATCTCCTTTTTTGGAAAACTCATACAGACTCGAGGGTGACCACTGATGACTGAAATTGTATTTTTAAATGAACTGCCCTTTAACTACATGTTAAAGTATTTGTTAAAGTTATCTGCCAAGAACAAAATCTATAAATGTTATTCAGCACATGCTAGACCTTATTCACATCAGCGCCTTATTTAATTTTTGACGAGAATGTCAACGAAACTGTGCGGGATTGACGTACAGTCTCTTCGATGGGCTGTTTTGCAGTTAAAAAATATTTTGGATCGTTCCTCAGACAAAACATTGGAAAAATATATTTTCAAGGACACTCAGTAGACAAAAATCGCCTTGTGTTGTGGAAAATCAGATGGGACCTAGGAGCTTTTTACAGATTTATAGCATGCATGCCATTTGAAGAGATGGTAAGTCTATCCCTCGCCTCATTTCCATTCCCATTAAAAATCAAATATGGCTCAACTGTGAATAAGGTCTATAAATCAATCCTCTTATTTACAAAAATGTCAGCGCAGGCTCAGTAAGTGGTGGCAGAGTGCCCACTGACTGTTGTGTTAGATTTGACAGATTAGATGATTAAACGAAAGTAAGACACAAAACCATCATATATACAAACATATTATTAGCGCTACAAGTACAATTATGAAATTAGTCAATAACAGACATGTAATCATGTTTGCTATACATTTTTGGTGCAAAGTTGTGAGTTGAAATGATCTCCTCGTCAGCTCTGTTGATGGCTTGAAGCCACAGCAGTCAATAAGAGCCCTCAAAATCATTTTTCAACAACGTAATCTAATAAAAGTTGACTTTTTTACACATGGTTTTTGCCACCACTTCCGAGTTTGGCATAAGCGGCGACATTGCCAAAGCATTGGTTTATTGCATCACGTCTTGCTGGAAAGCAAGTGACTAAAGAGAAGGGTCACAGTTTTCTTAATGAATTCATTTAGAGTTTGAATGTTGTATTAACCTATTTAAAAAGAGTAAACGCATAAATGCACAATAAAATATAAAACAACATCTAGAGTCATGCAAGTAGCCTCAGTGGTTTTGTATTTACCAGCTAATTAATTATTTAATGTGGGTTTTTTATTATTTGGCCTTAAAAGTCTTAAGAAGTCTTAAATTCTATCGAACCTGCAGAAACCCTGTAGAAATTCACACTGCTAGAGGTGCCCAAAGTTGAAGAAATGCTTTGCAATTTTATTAATCTATATATATATATATTGAAAGTATAAGCAATTAAAAGTAGGAAATTATTCTGAGCATTTCAATATTTAAGTAAGAAAAAGTAAAAACTTTCTATCAAGGTAGAACAGTATACAGTACTGCAATAAACAATGATAAATGCCAGTGTCTTTATACACACAAAACTAATGAATAGAAAGAATACACATACTACACATGGCAAGTAATAACTATAACAAGTACCGAGTTAAATTCATTTGCTTTAAGTGTCTTTGTCAAGGGCTTGATGATGGAAGTTCATTAGTTCATCATCAGATTTGAACAAACCTTGATTTATTACATGATTGCCCAGTGGGTCAGGTATCTCTGCGTTTAAGAATCACAATCTGATGCTTGTATTATCTGATGTCTTTATCCCATTGGGGGTGTTTCCATGACAACAGACCCCGATAGAGGTTGCCCAGCAAGCTGTGGATGCAGACGTGCACAGTGTAGGGGTCAGCACGCTCGCAGCAGGACACAAGACCCTGGTACCCGAGCTCATCAAAGAGCTGCGGAACCTCAACCGGCCTGATATCCTGGTCATCTGCGGAGGGGTCATACCACCACAGGTAACAACTGACACCACACAGACACACAGACAAGCAGAATGACAGAGAAGTGTAGATCTAAGCTCTGTTCTAAACCCTAGAGAGCTGCCAGCTGTCTACTTTGTATTGCCTACATAGGCAGCTGTGTTTTTAGAGATCATTCTCACAGGACACGTTATTGCGTTAAAAACAGCTAATGCAACAGGACTGAAAGGAAGGCATGTTTATTGATGTATTCATTACCAAATACCATTGCTAATATAAACTTGTTACTTTTGTCCATATGTAAATATGCTTATTCAGCCCCCAGATGTCAACAACGTGCTCCACACAAAAAGCACTGCTTGCGTGATATTTACGAGAGACTTGACTCTAGTTAAAATAGAGTTTGACATTGAAGACGCAATACACATAACTCAGTTATTGAGTAATGTTTTCATTAGATTGAGCTTTGTTTTTTTTCACTCTATACTTTTTAGTATTGAATGAGTTAGTATATTTATAGCTGCCTTTACTCATCATAATTCTTTGGTGCGTTTTCCCTGGAAAATAAAAAGAAAGAGTTTTAAATGTGCACATCTGCTACATGTTAATTTAGTCAACATTCAAAAGTACACTAGCATATAGATGAACTCAAAGAGAACAGATTTGGACCAAAATCGACACAACTTTAATTTTGATATCATGGAGTCTTTAAAGCTGCACTATGTAAGATTTTTTTGGTTAAAAATGAAAAAATTGCCATTATTGATTGAGTACAATGTCCTTACCTTTCCCTGATTCACTACTTTAAGCCTTTAAAAATGATTTGTATTTTGAGCTATCGGGTTCGATTTGGCGCGAAATGGCTGGCTTATGATTTTCATCCTTGCGTCATTACATCATGGCTGCACATACAGGAAAGTAGTACCGGCTGTCTCATGTCCTGAATGGAGAAACAAACTATGCTGTTCAGCTCATTCCGTAACACTCAAACAGTTCAGGACAGCATCGTTCCAGTCTAGATGGATGTTTATCTGTTATCCATTTGGCGAAGTTGTTTACCTGCTATAATGCTTTTGGATATGTTTTCTGGTTTACAATAAGGTTCCATTTGCTAACATTAGTTAATGCTTTAGGTATCATGAATAAACAGTTACCAATATGTTTTCTCAGTGTTGACCCTTGTTCTTCATAACCTCTGCAATTCGCTCTGGCATGCTAGATATCAGTTTCTGGGCCAAATCCTGATTGATGGCCATCCATTCTTGCTTTATTAGTGCTCGGAGTCGATCACAATTTGTGGACTTCTGCTTGTCCACTCGCCTTTTGAGGATTGACTACAGGTTCTCTATGGGATTAAGATCCGGGGAGTTGCCTGACCACGGATCCAAAACTTCAATGTAATGATCTCCGAGCCACTTCATTATCACTCTTGCCTTCTGACATGGTGCTCAATCATGCTGGAAAATGCACGCATCATCACCAAATTGCTCCTGGATTGTTGGGAGAAGTTGTTCTTGCAGGACATTTTGATATCATTCTTTATTCATGGCAGTGTTTTTGGGCAGAATTGTGAGAGAGCCCACTCCCTTGGATGAAAAGCAACCCCACACATGGATGGTATCAGGATGCTTCACTATTGGCACGACACAGGACTCATGGTAGCGTTCACCTTTTCTTCTCCAGACTATCGATTTTCCAGATGTCTCGAAGAGTCGGACGGGGGCTTCATCAGAGAAAATAACTTTGCACTAGCCTTCTGCTGTCCAATCCTTGTACTTCCTGGAGAATTTCAGTCTGTCCTTGATGATTTTCTTGGAGAGAAGTGGCTTTTTTGCTGCCGCTTCTTGACACCAGGCCATTGTCCAAAAGTCTTTGCCTCACTGGCACTCACACCAACCTGCTGCCAGTATTGAGTAAGCTCTGCACTGGTGGTGACACGATTCCCTAGCTGACTCCTCAGGAGACGGTCCTGGTGCTTGCTGGACACTCTGGGACATCCTGAAGCCTTCTTCACTGCAGTTGAACCTCTCTCCTTGAAGTTTTTGATGATCCGGTAAATGGTTCTTTCAGGTGCAATATTCTTTGCAGCAATTTCCTTGCATGTGAGGCCATTTTGATGCAAATTGATGATGGCTGCACGTCTTTCTTTAGAGGTAACTATTGTGAACAAGAACACAATGATTGGAAGCACTTCTTCCCTTGATTTCACCTGACTAGTAGTCGTTCACACTTTCCCAGGTGCTGCTGATATGATTGGTGAAATGATGTTAGCTGGTCATTTTGTGCCAGGGCCAAAAAATAAGTGAAATTTGGTTTTTTGTGATAGTAAATTTTTTTGGCCAATTAAGCTTTTTGCAATTATTTAAAATGCATCTGATCACTCTGCACAATAATCTAGAAACAGTGTGAATCAACACCACTATACTTTTGGCCACGGCTGTAGTATAAAAATTATTATTATTATTGAAGGTCACTAGAGAGCACAAAGTTACATAGCGTAGCTTTAAAATGCATAATAAGTAGGAAGCTTAGTAGGTTTTGGAACAGAGCTCTAGTAAGAAAGACTTCCTTACATAATTTTGTGCTTTGCATTATGGCCGACATTGTTAAAGCAATATTTTTATTTAAAATATTTATTTTATATATTTTATGGCCAGAGAAATTCAGTCACCATATAAAGCTATTTTATCTACATTGTGTTTTTAGGGACAGGAAGGTCAGCACTCTGGATTATGTTTTTGTAAACATTAGGGAATGCAAATGCTTATACATGCTCCCTGCTTATCAGAGCTGAGGTGTAGACATCTATTTAGAGCTATGATGTTTATCAAAAGGTACTAATTCTATGTTTTGAAATGGCAAAATTCAAACATAAAAAGCTGTCCAGAACCTAATCATAATTGTTTGACATACAAAAATTATTTAGATTAGACTTGACTAGACTCAAATAATTCATAATGTGCAAGGTAAAGATAAGAAACAGGAATTGTAATGCCTGACACATATCAAGCTTTTCACCTATATGAATCATTAAATCTTTAAATTGGCACAAAAGGTCAGATTAGTCATGAAAGGCCATGCATTATAGTGATTTTACCATGGTAAGGGGTCTTGGTACATTAATTACATAAATGATGTAGGATAAGCAATTCATCTTTAGGAGACCGAAAAACAAAAAGTGCAGCATAACAATGTTTTAATTGCATTAAAAAATGTACTAGCCAAGACAGAGATTAGAGTGCAACAATAATGTTTTTATTATTATCAAAGAGTGTAGGATCAAGTGCTCATGAAAATGTTGAGAATTTAGTCATTTTTCTCAAGTCTGCTTCACAGATGGAGTTGGGAAGATCATTCCTCCATCAAAGTACAGTGTAGCCAAAAGTTCGGAAAAGTGATTTGGTGCCTCTATGTTGGTACCATAAGGCATTGCTCATTAGCAGACTGCAGCCTGGGAAAGTAGCTCTGCAGGAATGCTTGTAGGTAAGCAGGCGCAGACAGTTCTGGTTGCCAGCTTTTAGAGCCTTCAACTTGATACGTGCTGCAACCGGCAGTCAGTGAAAAGAGACAAGGAGTGTGTAGCATGCATTCTCATGAGTTCATTGAAGACCAGCCATTCTGCTGCATTCTGGATAATTTGCAGAGGCCTAATTGCGCTTACAGGAAGGCTGACATTCCTGTAATTACAGGGCATTACCGTACCGAGCATTACAGTAGTCCAGTCTAGATATGACAAGAAGCTGAACAAGGAGTTGTGAGGCATGTTCAGTGAGGACGCGTCTTATTTTCCTAATGTTGTAGAGTGCCAATCTACATTATCAGGCTGTTTTTGAGATGTGATCAGTGAAGTTGAGTTGGTTGTCTATGGTCACCCTTAGGTTTCTTCCGTTTTTCGATGGAGTAATTGTAGATAAACCCAGCTGAATGGTTATGTTGTGCTCAACAGCTGGAAGGTCTGGAAAGACGAGGAGCTCTGTCTTCGCTAGGTTGAGTTGAAGGTGGCGTTCATTCATCTAGGCAGTGATATCTGCTAGGCAGGTCGAGATCCAAGCAATCACTGTGAGGTCATCAGGCTGGGAAGTCAGGTAGAGCTGCGTTTCTTCAGCATAGCAGTGGTAAGATAGCCTGTGTGCTTGAATGATGCATCCCAGTGATGTTGTGTATTTAGAGAAGAGAAATGGGCCAAGCACTGAGCCCTGAGGTACCACTGTAAGTAGCTGATGTGACTTGGACAGACCACCTGTCCAGGCTGCCTTGAAAGAGTAGAGTAGGTTGATGGCTAAGCAGCAAAACTATCAAAGATCATTCAATAAATGGTGCGACACCTGCCACATTCATTTAGAATTCAATTAATATGCAGACATAGGTGGGTAAAGACAGACTATTTCACAACAACAATGTAAAGATCAAAGATCATTAAATGAACAATACACTTGCCACATTAATATACAATTCAATGTTTACTGGTATAAATCTGCTTTTTAATTTTTTTTTAACAATAAACAATATACAGTCACTAATAGAGCACATCAGTCTGGTTAAGAAAGAAAAAAACTATTAATTTTGTTCATAGAATAATTTTTACGAAAACTATTAAACCTTTAAAGACAGCCCAATGGTGACTTTAGTGGTTTTTAATCAATGATATGTTTATGTTGATGCCACCAGTCTGTTATTTAAAAAAAAATACAATCTTTAAAAATGGTTTAATAGTGGATTTTCTGTTAAAGAAAAACACTACCCAAGCGCTCCATTGACAGCTTCAAATGTGATTCATCCATTCAGATTTAAGAGTCAGAACTATTGCTTATTGTATGAAGCGTAATATTCTTGACAGCTATGTGCATTCTGCATTAATTTATTTAATTGGATGAAATGGTACAAAATTTGAAATAATGTCAAGGAGCTGTAGATATTTGTTCAAAGCAGGAAAATCCCAAATCAAACATTTAGCATCAGACCTAATACTAATACTCGGTTATTTTAAATTGGCTGATTATTAATTCATACATCTTCATTTGTGCTTATTCAGATCAAATAACTGTAGCTTAAACCCAAGTTGAATTCAAACACATGTAAACATGCCAGCTGTTCCATCTTTATTCTTTTACTTTTCAACCAGAAGGATGTGTTTTCTCTCCCAGCAGAATGCAAATTGATTTGCATCCTTTTTCCAGACTGGAGATTCGTTCAGATATGCGTAGAACACAGTGCTTGGTTTCATTGGGGCATAATTAGGATCTTTGTAAGGTCAATTTACACATTCCAACATAATGATCTAGATACTACATACGGGTAGTATAGCAACATGTATTCACACAATTAGACTGACGTGGCAAAGCATAATTACAAACATCCTTCTAACAGCACCCACACATGATGGAAAATAGACAGTACCAATTAGGGCTGAGCTATTTATTGATTACTGATAAAATATTTGCATCGATTTGGCCATGAAGTTTCTGACAGTGTTTTTAGACTAGTTTTGGTCATCCTTCCTTGTCTCACAAGTATGAGATGTTTCATGGAGTTTCTGCTTTTAACTTGAGAAGCAAAAATGGCAGCAGAGTTTGGCAAGTTTGATTCATTTGTCTGTGAATCGGTTCAGTTCAGATTTAATTAGTTATTTGCATCATCACTCAAATGTTCAGCTCTGAAAATTCATCTCTAGATTTTTGTTATTTTTGTTATTTTTTTTTTTTAATTTTGGCATTTGACTGTGTGCTTTATTTTTTACTCTGATACAGCACATTCTCTCCATTTAAGTCTATGTTTAGTTGCGCTGAGGTATGGAAGCTTTCAAAAGTTGGTATTTCTCTTTGGCTTACCATTTAACCGACCTCTTCCCAGAGTACCATTACATGATTATTGAGTGTTATCGGATGGATGAGCCGCATGTTGTGAGTGCAAATTAGTGGAGGTGAAATCTGCAGTAATTGAAACAGACATGAAAATCCATGACTCAACCATCTTGTTTGTGTAATCCATTTGAGGATACAGAGGCAGGTAAAATATACACAGAATTGAGCTCTTTTTTTTAAAACTGTCATTACAAACCCGTATGACTTTATGCAGCACAAAAAAAAGCATTTGAATGAATATACAGGTAAGATCTTTTCAATTAAATGTCAATTGATTGTGAATAATTTTAAAGCTTTAAAAAGACCGGAAACCTGTGTAGCTCAGCGAGTAAAGACGCTAAATACCACCCCTGGAGTCACGAGTTCAAATCCAGGGCGTGCTGAGTGACGCCAGCCAGGTCTCCTAAGCAACCAAATTTTCCCAGTTGCTAGGGAGGGTAGAGTCACATGAAGTAACCATCTCGTGGTTGCTATAATGTGGTTCTCGCTCTTGGTGAGGCGCTTGGTGAGTTGGGTGTGGATGCCACGGAGAATAGCGTGAAGCCTCCACGGGCGCTATGTCTCTTTGGTAACGCGCTCAACAAGCCACGCGATAAGATGCGCAGATTGATGGTCTCAGATGAGTAAGCAACTGAGATTCGTCCTCCGCCACGCGGATTGAGGTGTGTCACTACGCCACCATGGGGACTTAGAGTGCATTGGGAATTAGGAGTTCCAAATTGGGGAGAAAACGGGAGGGAAAAAAAAAGCTTTAAAAATACCTAAAATATGGTGGCTCATGCATTATATTCAAGGTCTTTGGAAGGCATACAATTCCAAGTTTTGGTGAGAAACAACACAACATTTAAGTATATTTTCCAGTAAAAATCTTGAAGTAATCAAAAAAATACAGACTTGGATATTCATTACACATTTCCTTTTTGTGTTCCGCATAAGAAAGTAAGTCATATGGGCTTAGAACAACATGAGGGTAAGTTGGGTGAACTATCCTTTTAAAGACCCCATGAAAAGATAGCTACTGCAAGAACACCTCTGGCTGTCCCATTTTGCATTGAACGAATAGTGTATTTCTGTTTGAAATAACAGTTTTTCTGACAGTGATTGACATTTTTATCTATAAGGAACCTAATTGGTTTCAGACAATTCATTATATTCATTATGAGCTTCCAAGCACACTTTATGTGCTCTGTACATAATGTGTTTACTAATCATTAATGGACTTGAAAGCTAAATGTTTGATTACAGATGGCAAATAAGGCTAGTCGTGGTGCATTTTCATGTGGAATAAGTTCATGAAACTCTCTTTTCAGGACTATGACTTACTCTTTGAGAGCGGTGTCAGCTGTATCTTCGGCCCAGGAACCAGAATTCCTCAAGCAGCTGTGGAAGTTATCGACAAAATCGAAAAAAGCCTGGAGAAGAACCGACAGGCCATGTAACCACAGAACAATCTGACTTTATTTGCCAGTGTGTGTTATGCACTAACTAAAATCTTAAAATGATCACTTCTTAGCCTTTAGGCTAAGATCAAGTGCAGCACAGTGATTCAATGTGTTATTGGCTGAGAATAATTAATTAGAAAGCCTTTTGGTAGTCCAACAGTGATTGTAGCATGATGTCATCAAAGTTAAATAAATGACTCACACAGTTGTTATTTTTCTGATTGAAAAAGTGCAAAAGCAGTCATTGGTTTTGTCTAGACCTTGTATACTTTGAAATTATGCATTTAAATGTCACAAATCAAACACAAGCCCATTTTTACACCAACCTATAATATTTTACATTTGTGTTATTGGTTTTTTACAGTTCTTAAAACAAGATGTTAATATCAAGTACCTTATTTTTGAGAACCAATTTGGACTGTTATTTAGTCTATTTTTGTGCCATTATTGAAAGCAGTTCCAAATGAAGTCGAGACGGTCTGGAAAGCTGCAAACACAGACAAGAAAAGTTATACAAACAGTGAAGTGTCTCAGTGCTGTTATATTAAAATATATCAGATTAGAAAACCAGAACTGTTTAATAAGATAATTTATAAATGCACTTATTGTGATCTTTCTCATCGGAGTAAGAACCTTATATAACCACAGTTGATTTTTAAACATAATCAGTAATACTTTCTTCAACATTGTAAGCACATTAATGTAATAACTCGGGATAATGCATCTCATGTAGAGAAGCCTCTTTCTCTCTGCTTGGATTGGCTTGTCATGGCTTCTGGATATTCTATCCATGATCTCACTGTTATCTGCGGCCATCTGTTTCAGCTTTCTGTTTTTGGATGTTGAAATCAGTATGATTGTTTTCTGTGCTGACAAAGTGCTGCTGCTGTCTTTGGTGATGTGGAAGTGAGCGGCCATATTTGCTTTTTGTGATTTGTCAGGTTTTATTATGTTAAAGTTCTGTGGTGCACCAATGAGCCATTTTAGATAGATTAGCAATCCTACACAGTAATCTCAACAGTATGAGTAAGAATTTGCACCCTATGGATGCAGTTTGTTAGCTTTTCCTTCCTTGGAAGTATTTTTCAAGATAAAAATATTTCAAGGGTCCATTTAGTACCCTATTAGTGGAAAGTGCCGAAATTCCCGAGTTATTACATTAATGTGCTTACAATGTTGAACAAAGTATTACTGATTATGTTTAAAAATCACCAAATTCAACATACATAACCTAAACAAACAATACAGATAGTGTGAACTCAATGAACTTGATGGACACTATTCCGAGCTCTCTCTTCATATTACCCCTGAGCTAATGACCTCCTGCCAGTGCATTTATCCCCCATGTAGCGTTTGTCTGCTTCATCTGTGTCCTCCCAAGAAAACAAGCCTCTAACTTCATTTTCCAAATAAACATGGAGAGGACATGACAGGAAATGTGATACACTCTGACGTTTCATCTGCATGCATGGTCGCGTGTGAGCTTTGTTGAAGCTGTCGAGAAAATTTGAGAAGTCACCCCTGCTGTGGGCCTGTTTATGTTGTTGACAGGTTTATGCAACGATTTATCGAATTGTCACTTTGCAAGGGAATATACAGTATATTTCCCTCCAAAGTGAGCAAGTAATAATGCTGTATTTTAATGGTATTCCAAGGTACTTCAAAGAATACCATAGCTCTACCACGGTACATGTACTTTCAAGATATGGTAACATGTTACTTTTTCATGCACTGTTTTCATATGCTTTTGTTTGTGCAGCAGGTAAAGAAATTTCCAGAGTCATTAAAAAATTGCACATGCAGCTGTTGAAATTAATAAAGATTTTTTTCGTTGTTGGTGATATGATGTTGGGCTGATTTCAGTTGTTTGAAGGTAAATGTCATCCAGCCCATCCAACATTCCAAATTTTGCTGCAGGTTTCTGGTGAAATGAACACTAGAGGCGCTTCAACAAATGTGCATTTTATTCACTTTCACATAAATCACGAGTTCACCGGCTGATTTTGACTTTATAAACACTTTTTTTCGCATGATAATTCACACACTGCTATGATACGATATTGAAACTTACTATAAAGCATCATTTGAAAAATGTGCCAGAATGTTGGACTAATCATACAAGCAAGTTGACACGTGAAAGGAATCTCATAGAAGCGACCCGAGGGGGTAATATGGTGGAGTAGTCATGTTTCTGTTGAGCTACATGTTTCTGCGGAGCTCTTTGATTTGGACATTTTCAGACTGAGCATTCTTCCTTGGATGACCACAGAGTTGTGCGTGCAAACACCTCTTAAAATGGCGGATGTATCGTTGGCTGCTGGCGAAATAACTTCCTGTATAATTGCAAATGGTATCAGATCTTCTAAATTATTTTTGTCTCGAGGTACTAGACAAAGATGCTGGCTGTCACCGTTATTGTTTCAATTGGCTATTGAGCCATTGGTGATCACTATCAGAGAGGACACCGACATTAAGGGGATCTATCTAGGAAAAAATAACCATAAAATCTCACTATACGCAGACTATGTTTTAATCTACCTAGATTCACCGCAGAGTTCGGCCATCATATTAACAGACCATTTCTCCGATTTCGGTGCCTTCTCTGGCTATAAGATTAATTTCTCTAAATCAGAGGTGATGCCCCTTGGTGATGTTCACTCCTCAGAATTGGTCATCTCCTTACCGTTTAAGTGGTCTCCTACCTGGTTTACATATTTGGGTATAAAGATCTCGCCTATACAAATTAAACTTCACTCAGATTATCAGATCTACATTTACATTTATGCATTCACGTTTATCCAAAGCGACTTGCACTTATTACAGGGACAATCCCCCCGGAGCAAAAAGGAGTTAAGTGCCTTGCTCAAGGACACAATGGCGGTGGCCGTGGGGATCAAACCAGCGACCTTCTGATTAACAGTTATGTGCTTTAGCCCACTACGCCACCACCACTAATACTTCCAACCTAGAAAGATGATGCAGTCTACTGTTATATGCGATCTTGAGGAGGAAATCCATATAGCAGACTGGAAAGCAGAGTACTTGGCCTGGGAAATGCAATTTAAGATATTGCACAGACTACATACCACTCCGGCACATGTTCATGAGACCAGGCTGATTTTTTTTAGCGCAAGAACATCTTCGGCCTGAACAGGCCTTAATTGAATACAAATCTGATTAACGTCTTTAAAAGAGCGGACACAAATTCATTAATTAAGGGTAAGTGTCATTCTAAAATCCATCATGAAATATTTTAGAAATATATTGCAGATTTGTAAATGGTCCTGAAATTACATTGTGTAGATGAATAGGCACACATCAAATAGACATCTTGAAAACGTATGTTTGTTATCAGGGCTTTGTTAGAAATTAGCTTCATTGTGTAGATGTGAATTAACCAAGATTCAATACTCCGTACTCTCTCAATAATAATTACATTTTTTATAAAGAAATCTTCTCTAAACAGAACATACCTAGGCCTATAAAACAACATCAAACATGCTTCTGAGAGTTCCAGTACCCTAGGATCGGCCACATTATGCCAACATACATTTAAAAACCGGCATCTCCTATCAGACATTTTTGCAGTGGCTCCAATATGGATACCGTCTCCTGTGGCATGACCGAAGTGCAATTTGGAGGTTGCATTTTTCCTTCTAATATTACATTTGTACTCCACTGATAGTTAGGTCTTGGGGTTCAGTTTCTAAAATATGCCTTTACAGCTGAAAACAACTCTATTCACAACTCTCTTTTGGCGCCCCTCCGTTGACATTTCACCCGGAAAATCATTTTTTTTTTTTTTAAAGGATTCTCATTTTGCAGTTAGACCACAAAGATTTTAAGACTGGCCAATTTTCCATTTCCCTTTTCTAAGAATCAAGCCTTTGAAAAAGCTTTCAGAGGGGATTTTTTAGCATAGTCAATACCAGTCATTAGGCAAACACTCAAACCTCCTCAATTGTGACTATTTTTATCTGACTAACTCTGTCATTTATGGAATAGTGATGGGTTGAGGTGAGCGCATCAGAGGGAGGTCATCTTTAGTTGCATAAGCTCTGTCAGTATTGTCATGGTAATGCCTGAAGTCACAGTGAGAGGGTCCTGCAGACCAGGTTAATCATTGTACTTAACTGAACTGATCCGATTGGAAGGCAGGGGAAATGAAGCATGGGTTAATAGGATTTAAATTTATTGATTTGTTTGAAGCTGTTCTTAATTATAGTTCTATATTATTAGTCATTTTTAGCTTCCCTCTTTTGTTGCCTGTACGTTTTTGAAGGAAACACTAATATACAGTGTGACCTAGACAATAATAGTTAGTTCTATTGTCGTAATAAAAATTATATTTAGTTTTTTTTTATTTATATATATATATATATATATTTTTTTTGTGCTTTGCTTTTGTTTTGTTTTGTTTTACTTTGCTTTTGGGTTTTTAATTTTTTTTGCTAGGCTTTGTTTTGTTTTACTTTGCTTTTATGTTGTTTAGCTTTTTTGCTTTGTTTTACTAGATTTTTTTAGTTTTGCTTTGCTTTTTATTTTTTTTGTATTGCTAAAATATTAAAACATTTAGATAAAATTATTTCAAGAGGTTCTGGCCCTATTCTTGGAAAGTGCACAATCATTTGGAGTTTCACCCCAAATGTGAGCAGATATTCCCAGTGCTCTCTTCATATCCCCTGAGATAATGACCGAATGGCAGCGTGTTTAGCCTGCAAATAGCATTTGTCTGCTTCCAAAGTGTCCTTCAAGAAAAACAAGCAAACTTAACTAACTTCATTTTCCAAACAAACATGGAGAGGACATGTCAGGATACGTTATACACGCTGATGTTTCATCTTTGTGTCTGGTCACGTGCAGCTTTGCTGAAGCTGTCGAGAAGATTTGAGAAGTCACCCCTGCTGTGGCCCTATTTATGTTGTTGACAGTTTTAGGCAACAATTTATACCACCCCACCCCCGCCCAAACAAAAAAGTTAGTCCAAGTTGTAATACTATATTTTTAGGCTACTCCCAAGACACTGCAAAGAATACCATTGTTCTACCACAGTACATCGTGTATATTGACAAGACATGGTAGTACTTTACTTTTTTGTGTACAGTTTTGATATTTTTTTTGTGGAAATGTCTTTACCTGCAGTAGAGTTGTTTAACAGTTGCACAAGCTTTATTAAAAGTAATAAAATCTTTTTTTTACTGGTTTTCAATAAGATTATAGAGTTCTGATTTGCTTTGATTTTCTATGCTTTTGCACAAAGAAGCATTTTTTTGTATTCTTGGTGAGAAACAGCTGAATTGTATTTTTTAATATTTAAAAAAATATATATTTTTTTACCTTAAACATTTTTTTAAAGGGGCCATTTCATATAAAATGTACATATTATGCAATAAGGAAAGTGATGCAGTGCGAATTTTGAAAATAGTCATGCCTAAATGGTGATTGTCATGTTTAAGGATTACATGTCCAATTTGGATCATCTCTTTGTCCCTTAGAATTAAATGGGTTGTTTTTTGGTGCTCCCTTGAGACGTCTATGTAAACGCCTTCTTTGGAGGTGCCACAAACACAGACATTAAAAAGCTCTGTCTTGGGACATAAAAATCAAAAACTTTTCTGCTTTAGGCATAAATGAAATTGACTGAACTTTGAAAAGGAAAGGAAATTTTAATGGAAAAGTCAACCATAACGAACACAAGACATGTATTAAGCACTGGACCTATTTAGAAGAAACATGAGTGATAGATTTTTGCCCTGTGGCTGATATTAAAGAGATTATAATTAAGACATCATGCGACCTGAGGAGTGTGAGAATTAGTGGTGTGAATCTGTGTGATAGTGTGAAACTCTGCCGTGTTATTGCATGGACAGATCCAGGCCAAATTATTATCTCCATATTTAAATAATTAAAGAAATAACATATTTCCTCGTACCTGCTGTGATTTGATATTACAGAGATTGATAGACCAACACTGGCTTCACTAGACTTGTCCAGACCTGACTGGAGGTGTATGTTAGTTTGCTGTAGTCCTGCAGTCTTGTGTTTCTACATGCCAATATAGCTGTTGTTAAAGCAGTTATTAAAATGTCCATATGGTAAACAGACTCATAAATACTTTATTTTATTTTAATATCAATGTTTTAAATATTAAGTCCAACCCACATGCATCATTGCATGCATTAAATTATTATTTGTCCATTTTAATTTGATAAGTGAAAAATAGCCCTCTTGATAGTGCTGAATTTATTTGATCTGATATTGATTTGGAGGGTGCTAATCTCCAATTTATATCCTTACCCAGGATGACCTCTGACTTGCTGAAGGTCAAACACTAGCTACCATATTTACTGTTTGCTTTTCTTTGAAGATGATACTGCTTCCTTATTTTTTCCCTTCCTTCCTTCCTTCCTTTCTTCCTTCCTTCCATTATTTTCATGCCCCTTCCTTTCTTTCATGTCCTTTCCATTCCTTTCTTCCATTTCCTTTTTATTTTTCCTTCCTTCCATATCCCTCATTTCCTTTCCTCCCTTTCTTCCTTTCTTTTCATGTCCTTTCTTCCTTCCTTACTTGCCCTGTCCTTTTTAATCCTTCCGTTCCTGGCCTTTCTGTTGCTTTCTTCCGTTTCCTTCCTGTCTTTCCTCTCTCCCTTCATTACTTCCATTTCCCTCATTTCCTTTCCTCTATTTCTTCTTTTCTTTTCCTCCCTTGTTTTCCTGTCCTGTCCTTTCCTTCCTTTCTTACCCTGTCTTTTCCAACCCTTCCTTCCTTTCTATTGCTTTCTTCCGTATCCTTCCTGCTTTATCCTTCCTTCCTTCCTTTCTTCCTCCCTCCCTCCCTTTTCCTTTCCCTCCCCTCATTTCTGTTCTTCCTTTCTTTCCCTGCCTTCCCTTATTTTCCTACCCTTTTCTTTATTTCTTCCTTCCTGTCCTGTCCTTTCTTTACCATTCTTTCCTTCTGATTCTTTCCTGTCTTTTACTATTTCTATTTCCTTCTGTAACAGTTAAAGGATGCGCAAGGAAGAGGCAGGAACTGGCTGAACAGTAAACAAAGTTTAATAAGAATCTCAACATATAAACTAACACAGACACACATGCAAAGCGGCCATGTGTATCTCTCTCTCTCTCTCTCAAACTGGCGTCTCTGGCCCCCCTTTATCTCGCTCTCCTGCTGATCATCTGATTCAGCGCCTGCTGTGTACCCTCACGGCCCTGCCATGCCCTGTTCCTCATCACACCTTCCATGTCCCTTCCTTTCCAGTCCTGACCTGTCCTTTCCATTCCTTTCTTCTGTATCCTTGCTTTGTCCATTTCCTCAGTTACTTTCCTCCTTTCCTTTTTTCTTTCCTTCCTTGTTTCATTCATTTCCTTTTCTTCATTCCTTACTTCTTTTTCCTTTCACTCCTTTCCTTCCTTAACTTTCCTGTCCTTTACCTGTACTTTCCATTCCTTCCTTCCTTCATTCCTGCCTGCCTTTAAGTGAGCAATTTAATTGACCCCATGTGGATAAAGGAATGGGACAAACAGAGAACTAACTTGCTTTTCAGTTTCTTCATTATGCTCTAGAGTGATTGTTCGACAGCAGTTTGACTATCTCGGATATTGAACTTGCTCGTTGATGTCTGTATAGTCTGTATAATATCTGTATTTCCCATCGTAGTGGGTGATAATGATGGAAGTACAGTACTATATTGCTGCTTTATCATATAAACAACAACTTTTCACAAAAGGTCGTGACCTTAAAACAATAATGAATAAAGCAGACATTTACAGGTTCCACCATTTGAGTTATAAGCATATAGATCAATCTAGATTTAGATTTTATTTTATTACATAATATGAAAATGAACTAATTTCATTGGTTTGGAAAAGAAAAAGAAAAAGTACCAAAACCAAGGTTCCTTGCAGCTTGTTTATAATGAAACATAGAATTGTTCTGACACCTCCAACATTTTTTATTGTACATTCACGTTTTGACAGTATGCCATTTTTTTTTAAACAAATATTTGCCAACTTATTCTCACCAGAGGAATATTTTCATGCACAATATCTGCATTTGTTCACATGGTAAATGTAATGAGCTTGGAGTGTATTAATAATAGTATTTGTCCTCAGTACAAAACAAACATGTGCTATTGTGACATGAACACAAATATCAATGATTTTTGGATTGAGTATTATGATAAGATTCCAAAAATCTATAAGAATAAAAGAAATTAATAAAAATTTACAACCATAAAGATTATCCAAACTGGAACAGTTCTCACACATTGAACATCTATTAAACAGCATTCAGCATCAGACTTTTGAACTCACATAACATTGATAAAAGAATAAATTATTTCACTGTCCTATGATAAATATCAGGGGAACACACTCTTGATCTTGATCATCTGATGTCTCGTGTAGCTGCTCAAAGTGAAGAGAAATGTTTAAAGGCATGTGCAAAGTTGGAATTAATCTGTGAAGTCACTCAGACAATTTAGACAAAAGAAAAACAGACACATTAAAAATACACAATTATTTTGCGTAAAACCATCCGTGTAGTTTAATCCAGCCTGAAACAATAATTGCGGATACAGAAACATAGATATATACAGAAACATAGATATACAGGTGAAACTCGAAAAATTTGAATATCGTGCAAAAGTTCATTAATTTCAGTAATTCAACTTAAAAGGTGAAACTAATATATTATATAGACTCATTACAAGCAAAGTAAGATATTTCAAGCCTTTATTTGATATAATTTTGATGATTATGGCTTACAGCTTATGAAAACCCCAAATTCAGAATCTCAGAAAATTAGAATATTGTGAAAAGGTTCAGTATTGTAGGCTCAAAGTGTCACACTCTAATCAGCTAAACACCTGCAAAGGGTTCCTGAGCCTTTAAATGGTCTCTCAGTCTGGTTCAGTTGAATTCACAATCATGGGGAAGACTGCTGACCTGACAATTGTGCAGAAAACCATCACTGACACCCTCCACAAGGAGGGAAAGCCTCAAAAGGTAATTGCAAAAGAAGTTGGATGTTCTCAAAGTGCTGTATCAAAGCACATTAATAGAAAGTTAAGTGGAAGGGAAAAGTGTGGAAGAAAAAGGTGCACAAGCAGCAGGGATGACTGTAGCCTGGAGAGGATTGTCAGGAAAAGGCCATTCAAATGTGTGGGGAGCTTCACAAGGAGTGGACTGAGGCTGGAGTTACTGCATCAAGAGCCACCACACACAGACAGGTCCTGGACATGGGCTTCAAATGTCAAATGTCTTACCTGGGCTAAAGAAAAAAAGAACTGGTCTGTTGCTCAGTGGTCCAAAGTCCTCTTTTCTGATGAGAGCAAATTTTGCATCTCATTTGGAAACCAAGGTCCCAGAGTCTGGAGGAAGAATGGAGAGGCACACAATCCAAGATGCTTGAAGTCCAGTGTGAAGTTTCCACAGTCTGTGTTGGTTTGGGGAGCCATGTCATCGGCTGGTGTTGGTCCACTGTGCTTTATTAAGTCCAGAGTCAACCCAGCCGTCTACCGGGACATTTTAGAGCACTTCATGCTTCCTTCAGCAGACAAGCTTTATGGAGATGCTGACTTCATTTTCCAGCAGGACTTGGCACCTGCCCACACTGCCAAAAGTACCAAAACCTGGTTCAATGACCATGGTATTACTGTGCTTGATTGGCCAGCAAACTCGCCTGACCTGAACCCCATAGAGAATCTATGGGGCATTGCCAAGAGAAAGATGAGAGACATGAGACCAAACAATGCAGAAGAGCTGAAGGCCGCTATTGAAGCATCTTGGTCTTCCATAACACCTCAGCAGTGCCACAGGCTGATAGCATCCATGCCACGCCGCATTGAGGCAGTAATTAATGCAAAAGGGGCCCAAACCAAGTACTGAGTACATATGCATGATTATACTTTTCAGAGGGCCGACATTTCTGTATTTAAAATCCTTTTTTTTATTGATTTCATGTAATATTCTAATTTTCTGAGATTCTGAATTTGAGGTTTTCATAAGCTGTAAGCCATAATCATCAAAATTATATCAAATAAAGGCTTGAAATATCTTACTTTGCTTGTTATGAGTCTATATAATATATTAGTTTCACCTTTTAAGTTGAATTACTGAAATTAATGAACTTTTGCACGATATTCTAATTTTTCGAGTTTCACCTGTATACAGAAACACAAGTATGTACCCCATTTGTTCCTTTACAAAGATAGTTCACCCAAAAATGCAAATGATGTCATTGTTTACTCACCTTCATGCTGTTTCAAACTATTAGGACTTTCTTTCTTCCGTGGAACACAAAATAACATGCTACAGTTACCAATGAAATGAATGGTGTCTAACATACTGAGATTAACATCTTAAGTGTTCCACAGAAAAAAGAAAGTCATATGGGTTTGGAACAACGTGAGGATGAGTCTATACAGACATCATTTTCATTTTCGGTTATGGAGAGCTTTTTTTGAAAGTCTCTGTTTAAGGTGGGGGAAAACGCTGTTCAAGTGTGGATGAGAGACGTAAACTTAGCAGAATGAATGCATTTTTAAACTAAATCAATTAGTGTGGACATGTCAAATTCTATAATATCCTTGATTTCCAGTACCAGTGAAATGTTATTACCTCAGAGCCAATGTTCCATGATGCAGTTTACATGTGCAAAGGATTCGTATCAGACTACTTTAGTGTTTTTTCTTTCAAGCCTCCACCAAATTATTTATACCAACTCTTGATCTGAAGTGCCAAAGAGGCAGGTTGGTACTCAAATTGATTACATATACTATTATTTGTTATCACAAAAAGAACTTTTCTAATATTAAAGGGGTCATGACATCAGGAATTCAATTTTCCTTCATCTTTTCTCAAGTCAGAGTTCATTGTACTATAAAAAAATACTGTAAGTTTCAGAACTCAAAACCTCCTCCTCAATGCAAAAAGAGCATTTTTTTTAAACCAAGCTGCCAAACTACTTCCTTCACATTGTGATTTCACACTGTGGTAAACATTAGCACATCAACAACAACACATCAACACCTACTTTATCTTTTTACTTCTGTAGCCCTGCGAGAAGTAGCACCAAAACCTAGCGTTTCTGACAGGATCAGAATGAGGGTGGAAAATGATAATTTTGTTACAAATATATGACTGTTTTTTGTGCAAAAAAACTTGACTGATATTATAAGAGAACATCAAGGAACATATTAAAATAATAAAAAAGTCATGTCATGACCCCTTTAATATTATGAGTATTCTAGTGAAATTAGCCAAAGAACAATTTGGTAACTTAAGCCACAATTTTATTTTATTTTTTTATTTTTTTACAAAATGTTCTGCTAAAAAATTGTGCTTGTGGTATTTTTTTTTTTAAATAAACAGAGTGTCTATTTGCACCCTGATGTAAATAGCATCTGCCACACAGTGCAGCTTTTTGCACCCCAAAAGTCTGGTGGAACCACATAAATATATGACAAACTAAACTTTATGTGTCACATTAAAGAAGTTGTGTAAATGTGTATTGTTGTCTTGGTGACCACGGTTCAAATACACCTTTTTTCCCACTCTTTTCCCATCCGATTTCCTGTTTCCACTCTTAATATTTCCTTTAATACTACTTAAAATAATAGATAAAAATTCATATAAATGTTGATTTCATCGCAGTGATCCCGGTGAATGTCGAGGAGTGCAGAGAAGGGTTTGATCCGGAGGTGGGGTCTGTCTATCGCACTCATTCCCACGACTCGGCATCGCTTGTGTGTAGACTACATCACAGTATTTCTAATATTGTCAGTACCGCCGCTCCCTATACACATACTACGCAGTATGCGTAGGTCACCAACTCCTTAGGGGGGCACCAGACAGTCCACTGGCTGCCCTTACTTGCACGTTATACGTCATTCAAGGACCCGATAGCAATTGCAGAACACAGACGATCGCTTCACGCTCATATCACACGAACCCCGCATTACTGTATTAAAACCAAGGTAAGGTAAGGTTTAGAGGTATGTTTGTATTTAAATATGGGTGCAAATAATATCTGACACTATTTGCACCAGGGTGCTATTAGTATCTACTGTTATTTGCACCAGGGTTGGGGTGCAAATAATACCTGCCACTATTTGCACTGGGGTGTAAATGGCATCTGCCTTAAATAAATTCCACTTTGTTTGCTATTTCGCTATCTAATGTAATGGCATTCATACATTTTAAATGTGGCTTATGTGTTAAAAATGTGTCATTATTAGACATATAAAGGACCATTTAGAAAGCTAAAAATAATTTTCTAAAAAAAACAAACTACATGGAATTTCCAATAACGTGTTGTTCAAGGTTTAGAAGAAACCTTTAGGTTTTAATACTGGGTTACATATTTATCAATTATTCATGCTCATCTGAGATTTAAAAAGTAAACCATCTACTAACAGTATGAAACTGCTTGTTAAAAGAGATCCTGTGTTCCGCTTAACCAATCAAATATTTATATACTTGGTTCAGAGGCTGATTTTAAAGAGGATATCAGCGCCTGTTCATAACAGAACATCATGTGCTTCAGGGAGGGTGAGAACGGGCTTTTTGTGAACCAGTGCAGATGTTCTTCAACGGTGAAAAACACAACATTTGTAAATGTCTGTTCCTTTCCACTGAGGGCAATTTACAGAGAAAACCAACTGCGGTTTTGCAACACCTTAGGATGTAACCCATAATAGCCAACTAATGTGAACAGAGTGAATTCATAAGCAAAACAAATCAGCACTGTGATAGGGTTTATCATTTATCATTTGCAAGAAATATACAAGTGCATGTCATGGCTACTTAAGTAGGCATCATAAATGGGTATCACTATATATAGGAATAACTTGAATGTAAAGTGCACATAAACCAAGTCAATGATGGTACAACATGGTAAAACCCTGGTATTTTTTATAATATACGGTATAATAATACTGCCTATATCATGGTATTTATATGGAAGGCTACTCCAAAAAACATGGTATTGGTTTGTTTTTGGTACTTTTAAGCGCTTTCATGCAATTTAAGTGTTTTGATACAATTTATTTAGAAAGTATCTTTACATGCAGTGGACAATCGTTCACATCTTCATCACTGGCAAATGATTGAAAGCAGCTGCTGGTTTTGTTTCAATGAATTGTAAGTAAAATTTCACTTCATTCAGTGTTGATTGTTCTCTGTCTTCTAAAGCATCTAATAATACTATACATACTACTCTAACAGTTTTTGATTTTGGGCAAACACATGTATAACAGAAACAGTAAGAGTGGCATGATAGTATGGCATTTAGTACATGGTCTATTTGTCCCGTGGAGGGCGCCACAATACGTCATCCTAATACACAGGGCGCATTTTGTTCGACATAGATTCAGCACATACTTATAGGCTCGGTAGTGATGCCGCCCTTGGCGCTCGCCTATGTTGCCTAATGACTCCTACACACTACACAACTTTCAAAGACGTCGGATCGTGGTACCGTTCATATTACACAACTGTCTGTCTTGTCATGTAAGTCGTAGCGTTTTCAAATGACACGAGGAATCGGCGACATGGGTGAACACATTACAAGACATTTCACTGATGACGAATCCCCGACAGCTCTGCCTGGACTACAAATTACATTTCCCAACAGAGTACATGCGAGAAGTGATATGAGATACGAAAACAAATGCATGATCACATGTTATGCGTTTCAGAATATGATGTCATCATATATTTTATTGGTTACAATATGAAAAAGTACCTCATACTAAAAAATCTGTCTATTTGTTTACCTGACCGTCCAAGAGAATTGGCAATTTCTCTCCAACTCTTCTCTTTCTCCACCTGGTTGTGGTACAGTTCAGATGAAACATCAAATCTGGGGCTCCTGCCAATGTTCCACTAATTGTTCCTCCATTGCTTCGGTCCAATGTGACTTTCTCGATAGCCTGTTCAGGACTCACATTGAAACTTCCAGTGCCCCGTTTCTTGCTCTCTCATTGGCTGTAGGTCAACGCTGCAGTTGCATTCAGTTAAAACATATTTCACATATGGTCCATATATTTAACAATCGACATATCTAGCTGACATCGGCGATGCGTCTGCAATTCTCTCAGATCGCATCTTTGATAATTCACACATTGTGATCGTCGTTCACAGGAGCGAGCTCTGTTTTGCCTACGATTTCAGGCTTTTGTCGGCGACCACCACAAAACTGTCGGCGAGCGGAAATCGGGCTTAAAATCGTGTAGTGTAAACTCGGCATAATGGGTTGACCCGCCCTGGTGGTCAACATTTACATTCAACCTGTGAATAAGAGAAGCTTGGACATTTTGTTGGATCAATCTTTTTGTAAGTAACTCATGAGTTTGGAACAACATGATTCTAATGACAGAATTTTCATGTTTGGGTGAACTATCCCTTTAAATATTCGTTCATAAAGGAAAATCATCCGCATGTTCTTTGGTTGGATGTTTTTCATTCCAGAGGTCAGTTTAGTTGTGTGGTAAGATTGGATACCTTAAAATTTCATAATACATTTATTTGCATCAAACAGATTACATTTACAATTCAACATGTTTTCATTTAACATGATAAAATGAGGACACTTCAGACACACCACAAAGTGATATGTCCCTTTATGAAATAACAAGGAATGAGTTCAAATGAAAGGGAACTCAAAAATGTCACCATTTGTCACTATTTAAGGGCCATCTTTGAACGTTAACCTACATTTAGCTGTTTTTTAGATCCCATGTCTAGGATTTAAACTTTTAGAAACATGTTTCGATATTCTATTCATGTTCAGTTTTATTCATTGTGCTACTCCTAGCATTTTTAGTGCAAAAACAATTTTGGTCTGAATGGCCCCTTGCCCTCATGTCATTCAGAACCCATATTATTATTTTCTTGTTTGAAACACAAAATAAGATGTTAGGCAGGATGTCTAAGCTACTCTTTGCCATACAACAAAAATGGATGGTAATTTATACTGATGAGCTCCAAAAGGTAGTCCATTCGACTCATTTTCAATTAACCACAATTGAATCAGATTTCATATGTTAAATATGTGCTTATTTTTTCTTTCCAAGTCATAATCATTGCATGGCATGCAAGAATCAATGTTGTTTAACATCAATGACATCAAATCTGGTATGACGTGTTAAATGTGATATTTTATAATCGAACACAAGAAGGGAAGATTATCAGTGAACAACAATTAGAATTTTGGTCTGTTCCTGACAGAAATCAATCACATAGTAGAAGACTTTGAATATTATTGAGACCTTAGTGGACAGAGAGGGAATTTGTTTTCTGAAATATTTTAGCATTCCCTCACAATAGCTTTATTAATACTTTATGCAAATTAACCATGGTTTTCCTACTGTTACCATAGTTAAACTAAGGTATTCTTAGTAAAACCCTAATAACCACAACAATTATTATTGTTTCACTATTGTGCAATAGCCATATTTTAACCATGATATTCATAGTAAATCCATAGTAATAATACAAAATGTAATAATACAATAATCCTAAAAAATTTACATTTCTTGTTGCACTTAAATCTGTTTTGAATACTAATCTGATGGTAGTGAAACTTTGTAATATGGCACTTTTTGTACCACTGTCTCCTTAAGATGATTCGCTTATGTTTTTCCTCTTTTGTAAGTCGCTTTGGATAAAAGCGTCTGCCAAATGAATAAATGTAAATTTAAATGCAAGGAATGGTAACTATTACCATATGTGGTTATGGTAGACCTATGATTATTGTTGTAAAACCATGGTCATTTTTGTAGTTACTACAAATACCAAATATTGTGTGTGTGTGTTTGTAGGTTTTGTGTTATAGGCTCTACAATAGCGTTTTATTCACTTTCACACAAATCACGAATACAATGGCTGATTATGACATCATAAACATGATTTTTTTATTTTAATGCTTGTATTACAGACCTGCCCACATTTATACATTTATTCCAACATGATTAGCTTGCGGTAGCTCACCGCAATTCGAGCCCAGCCAAGCACACAAGATGACACGTAAGACAAACGTGTCACTGAAGCAACACAAAATAATGTGGTTTAGAAAATGTTCTTATTATGTCACATTTGCTTTAAGGAAACTATTGGTCAGGTTTAGGATGTCTGTTTTGTTCACCTCTCATATGCTTTTAGGACACTAGCGGTTAAAGTGTTGGTTTTAGGGTAAGGAGGTCTTTTTTTGCTCACATCTCATTTGCTTTTAGGACACCATTGGTTAGATTTAGGTTTAGTTTTTGGTTAAGGAGGTACATTTTACTCTTTAAAACCTCTAACATTAACCTCTACAACCGCGTCTGATTACGACACCATTTCACTCGCTTTTTGTGCCCCCTGCTGGACATTTACAGGGAAACTGTAGCAAAACGTATAGTTTAACAGACTGGTTTAACAACAAATGCAGTAGTTCAACTACGGTTACTGTAATAAAAACGTGGTTGATCTTCGTGAGGGATGGATAAAGCTATTTTGAGGGAACCCAAAATAATTCAAAGGGAATGCAAATTCTCTACCTGTCTTCTAAAAGGCTCTGCCTTTTCGCACAAGTCATATAGAAAACTTTTAACGTGCTTTTTGGCCATTTTGGAGCTTGCCAGTACAAATCACAATCCACTTTTCTTGTACGGTAATCCAAATCTTGAATATTCCACCAAACATCTCCTTTGGTGTTTCACAAAAGAATGAAAATAATATGGGTTTGGGGGTAAAACTACTCGTTTTTGTTTGAACTACTCGTTTAATTACTTTATCTTGAACCACATTTGATCTTACTTAACATGCTGATATAAATCATACCGAATGTTTAACTAAAGCGCAAGATGCACCTCATTTGGAGGTGTGACGTGATGTGTCAAGGAAATAGTGCAAAAATTCCCTTTTTATTCAAAGCCACTAAACACCTTAACCCCTTGCTAATACTGTGCAACATAGCAATGTGCTAAGCCTTGTGCTAAGTCACTTCTATGATACACTATTTAACACCAAACATGGCCATATTGAGTAGCATTGCAGCTTGAACAATGAAAAAGAACACAAAAAAGTTCACTGACTCCTTTTTGTTCTTCATTTGCCTTAAACCAGGCAAAAAAAGCAAGCAAATTCCTTCAAACCATGTTCCATACAGATGCACCCATAGGAGAACAAATCATAAATCCTATTCATACGCCATTAATTGAGTCTCAGCCTCTCTGCTTTTTTCAAATGATTGGTCCTCTCCTCCCTGTTTGGTCTTGTTTGCATCACATACGAGGTAGATGGTATTCTCCGGGACGTTTTTGGGATCAGAGGTATGGCACAGGTTGGATCTGCCACACAGGTGACCCAACTGGTTTACCTCTCGTTTGAAGGTCTTACTGAAGACGTAGTAGATGAAGGGGTTATATACAGTGGAAGACTTTGCAAACAGGCAGGGTAGCATGCTGACCTCAGGGGGGATTGAATCACCAGAGCGGTAGATGGACCACAGGCTGACGATTCCATATGGTGCCCAAGAGCCGATAAACCCGAGACTGATCAACACAGCGATCTATAAAAGCAAATGATAATGCATTCAGATTGTTTCTTGGTGAAGATGTTAACAGTTTACAAAGGTTATACCAGGAGTCACCAACCGTTTCAATATGCTAATATTTAGTAAAACCTACAATTATAGTCGGTTGATTCTCATGAAACCTGTCAAAAATCCTCCTGGTCCTATTTTACTCCAAATCAAATGAAACAAATAAGAAATTACATTTTGGCTAGGCTATTTATATGCACATTTACCCCCCAATTCTTTACTGCAATGTAAAAAAAAAATATATATATATTTAGATTTAAAGTATTTATACATCTTATTAGTACTCTTTTGGTATTGCTTTTCATGTTTACTGATTCTTATCAAAAATATATAATACACACAGCAGCTTTTGTACTGAAAAAAAAAGAAACGTTTTTGTATCGTATACTTTGGTTAGACGTGAAAGCTAGGCATCTGCGTACAGTAGGCGTGACATAAACGTTTTCAACAACAATGTTTATAATCGCACTTACTCTGAATGCACAGTATATGCATGCCTGTGGAATTATTTGCACTAATTAGTCGGTTTATAAGGTGGAAATTTTGCTGTTGGTTTCACGAAAAAGTGTAAGAATATGTAATTGCAGATAAACAACAGGAGACGAAGGTGGAAACATCAACCATGGATGTGCATGTCAAGGATCACATTTTCCATGTGTACAAATGGAGCGTGTCACTTTCATAGAAATATGCCTGACATACAACAAGGATGCAGTTAATGAACAAAAGAAGTCCATATTTATAGCCAATAGAGTGGTGGTGGTGTAGTGGACTAAAGCACATAACTGTTAATCAGAAGGTCGCTGGTTCGATCCCTACAGCCACCACAATTGTGTCCTTGAGCAAGGCACTTAACTCCAGGTTGCTCCGGGGGGACTGTCCCTGTAATAAGTGCACTGTAAGTTGCTTTGGATAAAACCGTCTGCCAAATGCATAAATGTAAATGTAAATGTATTTCAACTCTTCTAATTCATTGCAAACAGTTCATTTACACTACTTACTTTTTATGAAAGTGCTGTCTTTGTGTATATCGCTGATGCTTGACACAGAATTAACGAATAGAACGCTGACGGTTCAATAACCGGAGAGGAACCTCCATATTAAATTACACTTGACCCAGCCCATTAGCGCTTTGCACGCACAATTTCACCAAACCCACTTGTGTCTAGATTTGGCGCATGCTTGCATGAAAAATAGCAAAACACCATGGCCATGCTCATTGACTTTTTGTCTATGACTTGAATCATAGTGCTGCGTTTAGCGCTAGCACTCTTAAAATAGGCCCTAGAGTCTTAAAATGATTTACTTTGAATTAAATTTCCTTTTTCTTATTTTTACTAAATAATAATTTTACAGCATAATAAAGCTGACTGTTTAAGGATCAAGAAATATTCTTATAGCAAAACTATTTGCAGATTTGTTTATTTTTCTTACAGTTAAAATATATGGCTGTCAATAAGATAAAACTATTACAATTTATATCATAACTTCTGACCAGACTTTAGAAAGCAGAATAAAATAGTAGTAGGAATGATAAATTTGGGGGGCAAAAACATGCCATGTGGGAATACATATTAATCCATTAAGTAGCGTTCCATGTGTTAAGGTTCCCAAGCCCTGTTCTGTAGTACAGTAAAAAACGTCTTTGTTATTGTCATAACCTACGCTGGGGCTGAGAGCTGGGTGGGGTTTCACTGCCTCAGGGTGATGCCTTCAGCGAGCAGATGGGGTGCAGGATCTTGAGCTGTGGCAAGGCAAGATGTGTTTGGTGGCCTCTGTCTGATGGCTCTCTGTCTCTGTCAGGGGAGGATTGAGGGTTCCAGTCCAGAGAAACACTCATGGCGGCCCGGGCAAGCATAGCGGACAGCTCTGCATCGGTCTCAGACTGGGCTGGCACAGCTGAAGGTGCTAACCCAGTCGAGTCCCCAGCATTGGAGTCACTCTGATGCACGGCGAAACTCTCATCCAGCTTGGTGGCTCCGAAAGAGACATCAGACTGGCAGTAAGGCAAGCCGGTCTCATATCGGAACCGGACAGGGGGCAGATGAGCATGCTAGGGAACAGGTGGGGGATTTACCTGCCGAAACTGTGCCCGTTAATCTCCCAAAATTGCCTCCAGCGCAAGCCGTGATGGCTCTATACCCATGGGTAGAAGGCGCGACATGGTGGGTGGCTAGAGTGGCTTTCCCCCCCCGGAAGAAGGAAAGCCACGACCGCAATGTTGCCATGGTCATGTTCTCGCAGTGAGACCATGAACCATCCACAAATACTGCCTCGGTGTGATCGCTGCTCAGACACGTGAGGCATCGCCCATGGCCGTCAGAAGCAGAGAGGTAACGACTGCATTCAGGAATGACAGAAATATGGAAGGGCATCTTGAGGAAGATGCATCTTTAAAAAACATTCAACGTCAATGTTTAGAGAAATATATACTCTTTTAGAGGGCTATCGAAGTGCCAAGGGGCGTAGTCTGCACTAACGTGCAGAAGAAGCGAAAAGCCATTGAAAATGCACCGTATCTCCAACAGCGTATGCTCTATAGAGATGAGTGGAACAGCAGTAAACACAACTGCTCGCTGAAAACACAACTGCTTGGCTCTAAAGAAAAAATCTGTCTGAACAGATGCACGCTTTCCTCCTTTTATACCTGTATGTCCGGGGAGGGCCATGCAAATTCTGTTCGCCAATTCTCACTGGCCTTTTCTCAAAGATAAGAGGTAACCAAGGCTCTCAAGAGAGACCCCTAGTGTCACTACATCGACACAATGTTGAGTGAGTGACAGAAGGGGAATGCAAAACACCTTTAAACAAACAACATACCACTCTCTATTGAGCACATGTGAAAAGACAAACAAACAAACAAACAAACAAATAAACACAAAATATCAGAGGTCATTCAACATTACAATGTACCATTTTAGAAAATACACCCTATTCTCGCCCTGAATAAATTAATAACCAAAATATCAATGCGGAGTACATCAGTTTATACAAAACCTTCATTGAAATTAACCTACAAAATATTTTAAAATGATACACAATTGGGAATAGATAACAGGTGTGCATTTAATCATTTACATGTGATAAGAGAGAATTGTTTCTTTGAAAAATTCAAGGGCTTTACAGATTAATAATGTTCACTTCTGATTGAGAAATGTTCACCTGTTATCAATGCACAAGGAAACATGTGTTTGTGCTGGGATAAACATTTCAGAATAAATATATAGGCAGTATTTTATCTCACCAGAAAGTGACATGTGGGTGTGGGATGTAGCAGAGGCTTATCTAAAGATCTGACTGGATGACTCATCATCATTGTTGTGCCTTTTGAGCAATTAATTTCAGTAGAATCCAGCTGCAAGAGCTAGTACTGCAGTCTCTGAATGGCAGTGGGCGGAGCTAAAGTCTTAAACCCCAGCAGTTTGTTTCAAGCAGCATTCAAGGACGAATGTCTGTTTGGTGAAGTTTTTTACTCTTTATCTGCTTTAAGATATGTTTTCTGTTAATGTTTTGGATGCTTATATTTGTTGTCAGGCTTTAGTGAGTCGAATATTCCCTGAGGATATCGTGTTTACCATTTGAATTGGTGAAGTGTTTAGTACAGATATCTGCTGGTAAAACTGTAACATGTTTACAAATATTCATGAGCTCTGAGTATTTCTTTTAAAATACCCCAGATAAAACTATTCAGAATGACCGTTCATTACCCCAGCCATGGTAATTAAATTCCCAACTTGGTTGGAAACATAGCTACTGTCATCGAAATCTTCCTAAGATTCAACAAGGATCCAGTTTTTGCAAAAAAAAAGTCTTAAGTCCATAATTCTATTCTTCTAATTCATTACATACAGCCCATTAGAACAACCAACTTCTTATGAATGTGCTGTTTTTGTTTATTTCGCTGTTGCCTGATAGGGTATTGACACTATAATAGGAAGTAGACCTCAGAATTAAATTGCACTTGACCCAGCCCATTAGCGCTTAAAATTGCTACCACACACACACGCTAGAGTGTGCTTCTCAATCACGCAGCATTGACTGAAGCTGTGTAAATACACTATATTTTAAAGTGCAGCCTTTTGTGGTTTTGTAATGGTGCAATGCCATATCGTGACTTCAGTCTTATTTCAGTCCATCATGCGGCCTTGATGGACAGCATACTCATGTCTCAGATGTCAAAGTCTGCAGGTTTCCAAGCATTTTGGATGGTTTTCCCTCATCATGTAAATGCCACTTTAACAGCTGTCACATCTGTAACTAAGAGATGTCACATCTGTAACGCCGTTTTTATGTGATAACGACAATTACATTTTTTGAATATTACATGTTTTAAGAATGCCAGCCCTTCTATATTCTGTGGCTATCTGGAGTTTTTACAGAGTGTGCGGCCTTTCCATGTCCATTTTTGTCACGTCCTAATGCAAGTTAATTTCATCTAAACTGGAACCAAAAAATAATAAAAAATAAAAACAAATGTCTAGACTTACATTTTCCGAGGTCTGGACTGTGAAGTAAAATTTTCATGTTTTCACTGCCAATGTCATGTCTGTAATGTTGGAACTGAATATAAACAATTTAGTACAGTGCTGGGTCATCACTTGATGTCCAATGTAGAATCTGATCCCAGAACAGCTGGTAGAGTAATCAATTAGACCAAACTTACGATCGTGAGCCGACGCTGCATTCTTATCATGTTGGGTATGCGATTGCTGTCATCCATAGACTTGTAGGTGATATATAGTTTCAGAGCGATGCCAGAGTAGCACGAGATGATGATGATGGCTGGGATGACCAGGTTCATGAGGAAGATGGTGATGACAAACGACTGGCTGTGTTCCTTCATGTCTGTCCAGGCCAGCGTACAGGATAGGCCGAAGGGCTCCGGGCCATATTTACCCCAGCCAACAAGAGGAAACAGAGCCCACAGCAGACCATACAGCCATGTGGTTGCCACAAGGATCTTTGCATTTCTTTTGCTAATTTTTTCCTCTGTGGACAGAAAGACAGACAGGAGAGGGTGTGATATTAGAGGTCTACAGTGTAAAAGCAGTTTGCTTGTTAAATTGCACACATTTTAAAGCTAAAGTGTGTCACTTCTGTGCCACTAGCATCAACAGACTTTGCAGAAATGCAGGCAAGGGTGCTTCTCATTTCTGAATTTGTGCATTCTTGTTTCCTTTCCTTGCTTCCTAACTCCTCCCTCTTAGGAAAAGAGGGAAGGATGCAAGAAAAGGAAATGTTGACAGAGGAATCAAAGCAAGAATGGCAATGTTTTGTTGTTAAAACTTGATTCATATATATTTATATAAAACCTAATAATTTAAGATGCACTGTCAAAGCATGTAGATATTGTGGTTTATTTTAACTGCAACTGTGAAACATTAATTACAACTGTTGTGTCAGATGTAAAGGGTGAGGAGAATTTATGCGTGAATTAGGTGTCTTTCGACCAAAAAGCTTATCACATAGGATGCTCCTGTGCTTCCCCGCTTAAGCGTACTTGGTTAGCTTCCTCCGTCCTCAGTCCTCGCCTCCACATGATGCATTAAGAGAATTGATGTGTCCTTCATGATGGTGGATGTTGATCGGTTTCTGGGTCACGAGCTCGAGGAGTGAGGAAACTAGGATGCACAATTTAAGAAATGAGAAGCACCCACAGTTTTCAAACTAGTGCTAGAAACCTCCCTACATCTTCCATTGGTTGTACAAACAGATAGTCCCACCCCAAACTCACTCCATTGGTCAAGCCATGTTACTTTGTCTGGCTGAAAGGGCCGTTCAAACAAAAGAGAAATCTTTTGAGAGTGGTGCAGAACCACATTGTTTAACCTTTAAGTGAAATCAGCCTACAGTCAGCTGAATTGTAACATTCTAACATTGAAAATGAACAGGGGTGTAAAGTAATTGAGTAAAAAACTTAAGTATTATACTTAAGTATTATATTTTGGGATTTGTACTCTAGTGTATATTAAACAGAATACTTTTACTTTTACTTAATTACATTGCCAAAGAAAAAATAGTACTTTTTAACTCAAAGTACTCACTACATTTTTGCAGATCGTTTCCTTCCGTCTTATTGGACTGAAGCCGCACTTTTACTGTATCCGTCATAAGACACATGACAGACCAGAGGTCAGACATTTCAAATGCAGTGTTTCATGATGGCTGTGTGGAGTTCCGACCATCTACAGAGGTGGAATTTCGGATCTGATTTGAGCTTTGAATATGTTGAAATATTTGACGACCAGACCTTATGTGATCGCCTGACTGAATGGGATGCATTCATTCAAAACTATGAGCACAAAGTGAGAAACACTGATGGTTTTTGTCCTAAACTTTATTCTAAACACTTGCTACTTCTACCGATTGGACAGTTATGCAGTCAAAAATTATCATTCACATTGCAAATTGACATAGTAATGATGCGAACTTGCATATGTGCACCATGCATTAGAGTTTAGCAATGGATGTTTTTTTGTCTTCAAAAAACGGGAGAGGTGGCATATGCAATGTTTCAACAAGTTTTATGTTTAATGTTTAAACAAATATGTGACATTGACCATGCTAAATCCAAAAGGTTCAAGAGGTCAGATTTCCTCATTTCCACTGAACATTCTTAAATCATGCTGGACTAACATTTATCATCAGGTTTCACAGGTTTTTGAGTTTCGTGATAAATTTTAATTAGATTTCTTAGTTAGAGCCATCATGAGAAGCACCACTAATCAATCTATTAAAAACATTCCAAAAAAATGTATCATTATTATTATTTGGGACAATCAAAAGCAGTAAAGCTAAAATAAAAATAAAATAAATGTTAATGGAATAAGCCCACTCGATTCTATCAGATGCTTCTGTGCCAGTTTGCATGGCCCATTTATCAGTACCGGTATATATCTGGGAATTAGAACAAACAAGAGACCCATTTGTTTCCATCTCCAGCAGTTTTCCCATGTTAAATTCATCTCAATAATTCAGTGTTTTCTCCGGGGATGAGAAAACAAAAATCCATTATGTTAGCTTTTCTGAAGTGTCATCTTGAGATTGTCGGCAAATAATGACTATTTCAAAGTATGTTATGTTTACATTTAGCATTTTAGAAAGTGTCATCTTTTTGCACTACTCAGATTTGTGTGTGGTCGGCGCTGCACTGTCTCTCACTGTGCCTATTATCCTGTTCCTTTTAGTATTTTATTGTACTGTCTCGTACTTTTTGCACACGTTTACACGTGCACTTTATGTAGGAATGTTATTTAGTCTGTGTGTCTCATGTGGTTCTGTGATTGTCCTATTTTGTTTTATGTAGCACCATGGTCCTGGAGGAAAGTTGTCTCATTTTGCTGTGTACTGTACTAACTGTATATGGTTGAACGACAATAAAAACCACTTGACTTGACTTCACTTGATCTGTTCCAATACGGATAACCCCAGCAACTCTCAACGAGAACATATGACCCCTCACAAAGATTAAACAAAATCACTCCGTCTACCAAAATATTCCTGGATACTCAAACCACGTTTTGGATCAGACAAGTCAGCTATTGTGGAATAAATCAGAAATGATCTACTGTTTATACAACCTTTATGGCAGATGTTAAAAATAAACATAATGTTTCTCTCTATTAGATATCACTTTAATACTGTTGAATTAGCTCTTTGTATCTTTACTGTAGGGATTTCCTTGCTTTCTTGTAAACTAGTTCTGCAGGAGGAAAGCAAATGTTGTCAACACTGAAATAAGTACATTTGCCACAATAAACATTTTAAGAAACTTTAGTAATATAACTTTTTTTTTTTATCATGTCACCGTTTTAATAACAAAGATTGCTTATGGCATCATGATTGCTTTTGTTTACATGCATTGCATGTTATTAGTATTCAGGGTTGGGGAGTAACGAAATACAAGTAACGGGAATACCTATTTAAAATACAAAATATAAGTAACTGTATTCTACTACAGTTACAGTTTAAATTATTGGTATTTAGAATACAGTTACATTCAAAAATTATTTTGATTACTGAAGAGATCACTCCTTTCAGATGGAAAACATTTATACATATATATGATGCAATCTAAAGTGTATTTGAACAGCGGTGAAACACTTTCTTATGATGTGTTACATTCATACGAGCAGACAGAGAAGTAAGTTTGAAGTAAGTTTGGAGCAGAAGAAATAGAAATAATCCTTGTGTAAATTGTCAGATTTACGCTGAGCTAATATGCTATTTCTAGCCATTTTACATGCACATGTTACCAGACACGATCATATTTATTGATCAAGAAAATTCACGTTTGATCATAATTTCTTTTTTCTAGTAAGACCTTTGATATTAGGTCAAAAATCGTTTCTTGATAATCATTTTGTATTGTTTTCCTGTAAAAATACCTAAAAATCCTTGAACAAGATCAGTTTGATTTATCTTGTTTTCGAAACAACACTGCGTAAAATATTTCGGTTTTTCAGAGAATGTATTTTAAACGTGCATTTTGTCTTACTGTACTGGCAGAGAAAGTCAAAACAAGTGAAAAAATGTACTAGTGCTGAAGAAGTAATCCAAAGTATTTAGAATAAGTTACTGAACTTGAGTAATCTAATAGATGACGTTACAAATGACATTTTACAGCATGTATTCTGTAATCTGTAGTGGAATACATTTCAAAAGTAACCCTCCCAACCCTGTTAGTATTCAAATTTGTTTTTAATCTTGACATTATGTATATATTATTAGAAATTGAGGACTCTATTTTAGATAATTGACAAATGTGTTATGGGAAAAACATTACAGCAACAGCATTTCTTTTTTTTTTGCTTCAAGAATACACATCAAAACAGGAGATATGAGTTTTAGTATGCAGTAACAGTATGCAGATGTCTCATTCATTAAGCATGGCACTTGATGGCATTAAAGAATAGTGAAGTTCTCAAGATAGACCCCTGGGGAACTTACTGGGTGATTGGAGCGTCAAAGACACAATGAAGCGAACTATAGCCATAATTGTCAAGGTCATCATGCTTGCTGCTCCAAAGAAGAATCCCATCAGGCCATAGTAGACACAGGTGACGTCTCCTCCAATCCAGTGGTGATTCCACGCTGAGGCTACAGCCAGAGGGTACATGGTGACGGCTGCTCCCAGATCTGTCACGGCGAGATTCACACTTAGGAGCTCTGGAGGTTTCATTTGGTTCGACCGCTTGTACGCCAATACAAGAACCAGCAAGTTGCCCAAAATGGAAAGAATTGCTATGTGAAAGATAAAAGGGAGAAATACACAAAAAGATGAGATGTCAGTACAGAAACAAGATATTTGACTGGTTTAATTCAAAATAGAGGACATAATGTAGGCCTCAAACATGCTCACCAATCACACGCTGGATTGTCAACTGGTTCTCACAACATAATAAGGACTGGATGCATTATCCCGTTGTACTTCATACATAAATAAATGGACATGAAATTGATTTGAGTTGAAATTATTTTATTTTATAAGAAGAAAGAGACAGTGGAGCAATTTGAGAGAAAGTGATAGTTACAGGATGCCAACAAACTGTAAAGAATGGCTTCAAAATATTTTGGTTTAGTGTTGATTTTTTTGTAATGACTGCAATTCCTATGTTCCAATTTCTCTGAATGTGAAAAAAATCCACTAGTCACAGGACATATACACTCACCACCACTTTATTAGATACTTATTTATGCGATTACCTATTCAGGCTATGTTTTTTCCAGTCTTTAACTGTCCAGTTTTGGTGAGCCTCAGCCCATTACAGCCTTCAGCTTTCTGTTCTTGGCTGACAGAAGTAGAACTTGACGTGGTCTTCTGGTATTGTAGCCCATCTGCCTCAAGGTTTGACATGTTGTCATTCTGAGATGGTATTCTGCTTATTACAATTGTACAGAGGGGTTATCTGAGTTACCATAGCATTTCTGTCAACTCAAACCAGTCTAGCCATTCTCCATTGACCTCTTTCATTGACAAGGCATTTCCATCCACAGAACTGCCACTCATTGGATGTTTTTTTGTTTTTGGCACTGTTCAGAGTAAACTCTAGATACTGTTGTGCTTGAAAATCCCAGGAGATCAGCAGTTACAGAAATACTCTAACCAGCCCATCTGGCACCAACAATCATGCCATGGCCTCAATTAATGTGATAAAAATTTTCCCCATTCTCATGGTTAATGTGAACATTAACTGAAGCTCCTGACCCATATCTGAATGATTTTATACATTGCACTGCTGCCACACGATTGGCTGATTAGATCATCACATGAAAACGTAGGTGTACAGGGGTACCTAAAGTGCTTGGTAAGTGTATACTGTAACATATATATTATATAACTAAAGTTTTGCACGCTATATGCTTACATATACATACAATATGCCTATATACAGTAGACCATCATATTAAGTGTGACATTGAGTCAGTTACTAAAAGCACATCATGCCAATCAGTGGTTCAGTAATGACACTAGTCTTATTTAATCCTCCACTGTCAATAAATGTAAGCAGAACTTCTTTTGATGTTAGTATGAAAAATGTGGCTTTGCACCATTATTTGGCTGGCCATAATATTTGGTTTGTCAATGCAACCACCAAAATGCACTTGTCACTATACAAATGCAGTTACTCTGTAGCTTGAACATGGACCTGAACTTCTATGCTGCTGATGCAACGTGCTTCCGGTTGTCCCACAGTGGTAGGTCTTTTTTTTTCTCATGTGAAGTTTGAATGAAATGTAAACATTTCTGTGAGATTCAACAATTGACTAAAAACCACGACTGCATTTCCGATTTTGCACATTTGTATTGTTCTAAACATTTACAAACAATTTAATAACCAGTAGTTAATTATGAATGTGATGTGGAACACATTAGAAAATCTATATTTAAGACAACCACAGCCTTCGTCATGCACAAAAGAAATCATCTCTTTTCAGAGTTTTTAAAAAGAAATCTACATTATTAAAACCACATACATCTTATTAGCGATTTCCAGCGAATCCCAAAGCTGGTTTCCATGCCAACCTCACATTTATCAGAACACATGGCTTAATGCAAGAGACACCATTTCCACTAGCAAGTGGCTGAGTGTTGCATTTTACTGGCATTATCGGTTTGCATCTTTGCTGTGCTGGTGAATTTATGCAGGCTAACTGCTGGGAACATCGATTCCATTAAACATGAGATGTCTGTAGTTATACGGGCATAAGTGATAACCCAATTTACTGGCTGAAATTGCTCACTCTCAAGCAGTGTTAGGTAAGTTACTCTAAAAAAGTATGTCATTACTAAATAATTACATATTCTCCTGTGTAATTAGATTACTGTACTAATTACTCTGTCTGAAAAGTAATTGCATTACTTATTACTAATTAATTTCTGAAACCTCTCAAAATACAAGGACAGACATGAAACTGTTCTTTTAATTATTTCATGTAAATCATATTCAATTAATGAATCTTGCATGAACTGGCCAAAGCATTTAAGGGGGCAGCGTTAAATTACTCTACAGTCTATACAGTACTTAATGAAATTACATCAGAAGTAACTGTAATTAAATTACTGAAAAATTAAGAGTAATCCCTTACTTTACTTTTATCAATAAAAAAGTCATTTAATTACTGTGGAGCGGAGGGGGGCGGGACCGGGCGCGCAATATTCCGACCGGCCCCGCCGCCCTCCGCTCCACAATTACATTAATTAATTACTTAATAATGCATTACACCCAACACTGCTCTCAAGGTAGGACACGCTTACAGTATGTAAAGCCCTGCAGGAAAAACTGCATCTGAGGTACTCGCCTGTAATAGCAACAACACCTACAACATCCTTTCTTCCTGTGCAAGGAACAGACATTATCTCTAGGGAACAGGAGAACTTCCTTCTGCAGAGGGCAATGGGCATGTGCTTTATGGGTAAGGTAAAATGTGTGTTGCATTGAGCAGGCGAGTTCTGAGTGCTAGCAGCAGATCTGACATATTTAAATTCACCAATGTGATCCGGGAACCTCAATCATCTCTTTAAAATGCAGAACATGTGCTCATCAACTACAAAATGGGTCTGGACATGTGCAAGGTTATAACACTCTTCTCCATCATTGATGAAGTACCGCTGCCATGATGGGTACTGTAGAAAATGTGTACAATCGTCTCTTTTAAATCAAATAAAATGCAATGCTTTCTGTTGAAAGTCTTAGCACAACATTAATTGCACCAGGCAAGTAGCGCTGAGTTTTGTGAAAAGGCACAATTAATAATACACTAAGATTTTCTTAGAAAGGAGGCATGTTTGCACTGAAAAGGATGACAATATTACACAAATTTAAGATTTAGAAAAAATATTCCAGCTCTGTTTATCCTTTCAATGCAAGTCAATAAGAAGCAATGAGAAACAGGTCAATATTTAAGTCCTTTTTTACAGTAAATCTCCACTTTCACTTTTTTAATGGCTCTTCTCTTCTCAGAGTTTGTTTTGGTGATTTACATTCTTTGTGTGTATTGCCACCTACTGGGCAGGAAGGAGAATGTATTGTAATGTATTGTGGCTGTTTCTCACCCAAACCCAACATATTGCTTTTGAAGATATGGTATAACCACTGAAGTCATATGGATTACTTTTATGCTGCCTTTATGTGATTTTGGAGCTTCACATTTTTGGTAACCATTCAATTACATTGAATGCACCAACAGAACTGGGATGTTCTTCTAAAAATCTTCATTTTTGTTCTGCAGAAAAAAGAAAGTCATACACATTTGGAATGGCATGATGAAGGTTAATAAATGATGAGAGAATGTTTATTTTTTAATTTCAAGTTTATTTTAAAGTCTACCTAGACAAATTTTAACACCATAGAGCTGTAACTGTTCATAAATCTTTCAAGATGTTCTGACTCACAGATCAAATGGTCAGTGCTTAGTATTTTGGATAATTAGCATAGCAACAGATCCAATGAAACATGTGCAGCAATGAAATGCTCAGGAAATAATGAAGGTTGAGTGACTTTATTTTACATTACATTTAAGAAAAGTGACATTTGCCAACAATAAGTGTGAAAAAAGTCAAAAAAGTGTTTACTTTTCTTTGACATGGAATGTAAATGGTATGGACAGCGGCAATACGGTTATTGTCTCTTTAAGAAGGTTTTCATGCATGAGTCAATATTGAAGGCACTCTGCACAGTTTGTTTTGCTGAGTTTAGTCTTTTGAGAGCTGTAAAGTCATGTTATTTGTGTACTGTGTCTTCCTGTTGCATCTATACTAATTTTATTAAATTTATTTTTTATTAAAACAAATATTATTTTTTTAGCTCCATGCACACTCTTAAGGGTCTAATGGGGTCCTCCCTGTTTTATGGTTTGCTTTTTTGGCCACATAATGACAAAATGGTGACCTACCTGTTGGTTACACCAAATTACTTTATAGAAATTATAATAAAAGATTATACTGCACTACTCATGCCAACATTTCTTTTTCAAGAATTTAAGATGTTTCCAGATGGTTACACAGAATGACATATTTGACTGTTTAAGCTCCAGAAAAAATATCAAAATGTCTTTAAACACTGTAACTGAAAACATTTTCATCATAGAATAGGTGTATTCAAATCATTGTTTTGTGTGAATAGCATTTTTTTCCCCAATGTATTTTTGAAAAACTTATAGACTTGGACAAAAAATAAGCAACATGTAATTGATCTTTAAACTGGATTGCAGGTGGTAGGTGAATATCATTCGTAGCACCAAACAGAATCGCAAAAATAGCCCTGCGCTAAACCCACGCCATAAACAGAGCAATGTTTTGATAGCTCCACAGAACCACAGTGTTTACATTTTTGGAGAAATCAATCTACATACTTGGCATATTTATAGCTATCTCTGCATATTAAGCTTTTTTAACATAAAAACAATTACATATAACTTAAAATAAATATTTATTTTCTTAACAAAAAAAGAAGAAAAAACGTGTAGGTTACGTATGTAACCTCCGTTCCCCGATGGAGGGAACGAGACGTTGTGTCAGAGAAGCGACACTAGGGGTCTCTTTTGAGCACCGATATTCACCTCTGAACTATGAAAAAAGGCCAATGAGAGTTGGCAACCAGTATTTGCATGTCCCACCCCCGGACATACGGGTATTTAAGCGGGTCAAATATGGGAGTTCATTCAGGATATTTCTGAGGAGCCGGAAAATGGTCCGGCCACAACGGTGGCTTGGCTCAGCGACGTGGCAGGGGAGACACAACGTCTCGTTCCCTCCATCGGGGAACGGAGGTTACATATGTAACCTAGACGTTCCCCTTCTGTCGCTCTCTCCACGTTGTGTCAGAGAAGCGACACTAGGGGTCCACTTATAAAGTGCCATGCGCTGAGCCGTGTACGTGAACTGCTGATGCAGGAGCGAGCAGGTATACCTACGTGCAAAACGACCAACTGCATCAGGCTGCACGTACCCTTCCCCAATGCCCCATTCAGGCCATCAGAATCCTTATCGTTACCCTGGGGGGGGAACAAGGTGATGGCCGCCAACCTCTTTTCTCTCTATGTTTCTCGCATAGAGCAACTACGGCCGGGGCCCTTACACGCATTGAGGGAAGGGGGTCTTAGCCCTCATTCAGGGCGGAGAAGACCCTGCGGAGGCCACGCCTACCCGGGAGGGGAGGCAAATTTTAGTGGCAAACACATCAGAGGCCTGACTTAGGGCCTATGTGGAAAAGTTGGTGCGGTGGTAGATCCAGCCTCGTATAGGGGGGAAGCATACAGCACGGTGACCGAGGCAGCTGTGACTGCCTAAGGGAAACACGGGGGTCCGCTCGAGAGGGGACAGTAATGTGGCATTACACACAGGGGGAGTCCGAAGGAGGCCTTACCTGTGGAGCACCTATACCAGTACAGGGTAGCTTGCGGTACCCGCAGTGGCTTGGGTCTGCGAGTTCCTCCGCTGAACTGCGACCCACGAGGGCTAGGGAGGAATCAACCAGCGTCCCAAACATGGGATCTCCTGGGAACGAAGGCGCACTGTTTTTCCTTGGTTAGGGGGAAAGGGCGCTAGGTGCAAGCGGTTCACCCGGTCAGATCGTCAGCGTGCTACCGAGTTCTACGGGCTCAGACCTGAGAAAACAAGGGACGATACTGACTCAACTCGGAGATTATAGAATCTCGCAAAAGTGTTAGGTGTTGCCCAGCCCGTTGCTCTACAGATGTCTGCTAGGGCAGTGCCCCTTTCTGTTGAGGAGTGCGGCAAATGAAAAAACAAAAGATTCTCCTCCCGGCCCTCCACTGGGGGACGGAGCGGTCTTACCACCTCCGGAGCTAACGTCTCGCACTCTGGGTCCAGTGTCTCAGGAGCGCCTGGGAGCCTTCCGGGTCCACGATGGGGTCCGTGAGACAGGGGGCGTACGCTTCCCGTATCAGTTTAGACAGGCTGAACGAAAATGGAAGAAGGATAGGCTGCAGGTGTCACTGGAGATGTTTAGATACAGTCTTGCCACCTATCAGAATGCAGTGAAGGAAGCTAAAGGACAGTACCTTTCTAATCTCATCAATAGCAACAGCCACCGTCCTGGAATCCTGTTCAGCACTATTAATTCGGTTATAAATCCGGTGTCTGTTGCTTTGAATGATGTATATGAAAATACATGCAATGCATTTAAACAATACTTTTTGGACAAGGTTTTGTCTGTCAGGCAAACCATCACTCAAGCCCATGCTGTTGCCATGTCCACCCGAGCGGCGCAATGTGTGCTGGAGAACTTTGAGGCTGTTTCTATTGTGGACCTCAAAAAAGCTGTCCATGAGTTGAAGCCTACCACCTGCACTCTAGATGCTGTTCCTGCTAAGATTTTGAAGGAGGTTATTGACATCATAGGTCCCTTCCTCGTCTTAGTTTGGGCACTGTGCCCGCTGCTCTCAAACATGCCATTGTTTCCAACTTCCGTCCAATATCTCACCTGTCATTTCTGTCCAAGTTGATGGAGAAGCTGGTTTTCTCTCAGCTTCAATCTCATCTCCAAATGCAAGTCATTGGTGAAAAATTTCAGTCGGGTTTCAAGTCTAGACATAGCACCACTATTGAGGGTCCATAATGACATTCTTGGAGCACTGGACTGTAAAAGCTCTGTGGTTTTGGTGTTACTGGATCTGAACGCTGCATTTGACACCGTGGATCATGCCATTCTTATCTCCCGTCTTCAACATATTGTCGGTCTGCAGGGTGCGGTGCTCAATTGGTTCTCTTCTTATCTCACTGTGGTGAAATGCAGTTATTTGCCTCTATTTTTAAGGCTGTTTGATGCCCACGCCCCTTTGGCATTCATTTATTATTGAGCCGCATTTGGGGGGGGGGGGGTATAAAAGACGCATCACAAGGTCTGCTAGAGTGTGCGTCATTTGTTCAGCTGATCGCTGTTTCCGGATTTCTGCTGCTCTGTGTTAGAGCTGGTGTCTGCGCAGGTGTGTTTGCTGCGCTGTTTCTGCTGCTCCGCGTTAGAGCTGGTTTTGCTGTGCTGCATAGTGCGGCTGATCGCTGCTTCGGCTGTTCCGTTTCATAGGTATGGTTTTTGCGTGTTTGTACACTGTGTGTGTATATATAGCTAATTGTAATGTTTAATTAGCTGGGTAAGCTGGTGTCTGCTTGGGTGTGCTTGCTGTGCCGTATAGTGCAGCTGATCGCTGCTCATTGCGTCGGATCGTTCCGCAATGAATGCTCTTATGCTGTGTGTCGTTCGGTGACTGCTCTCCTGCTCTGTAAGTGTATCCTCCATTTACTATGGGTGTGTTCAGTATGTGGCGCAGGTTTTGAGGTGCATGATCTGTGTGTTAATTTCCCATTTAGTGAACATGAAAGTATCTGCTGCTGGATAGATGGTATGTTGGTATGTAAAACCCACTCATGTCTCTGTGGCCACCTTTAAAGGTATGTGGATAATATTTCAATGTTTACTTACTTTTTAGGTGAATAAATCAGCCCATTTGCACATCTCTTCCTGCTCTGTCGCTGCATGGCTTGAAGCATGAATGCTGCTGTTTTGTTTTAGGGGTTTTGTTTAAATTGCCTTTGCTTTGCTTTTGCTTTATTTTGCTTTGATTAATTGTTTTGCTTTGCCTCGATTAATTGTTTTGCTTAATTGCTTTTGCTTTGATTTTGTTTCAGTGCTTTTGTTTTTCTGTTTTGGGTTTCAGTGTTTGGTTTGTGTTTTTGTTTCTGCTGGCTTTCCAGCTTAATCTGTGTTTATTTTGTCTTTCCAGGAGCTGGGTATCTGGAGTGGGCAGGCTAGTCATCCCCATTTGGTGGTGTTTCTCCTTTCACTGAGTGCTGTGTGCATATTTATGCAGTGAACCTGGCTGGAGTGAGTGTGTGTGAGATGCGGTGCACGTGTGGGTATTTATTATTGCGGGCATTATTAAAGCCCTGTATCTAGCCTGCCTTGCTACTGGTAAGCCCCAGCTCCAGAGTATTGTTGTATATTTGTATTGTGACGTTCTATTACAGCAGCTTTGTGCTGCTTGCCTTTTATATTGGCACTTTGTTAGATCATATTGAATGCCCTTTTCCTCTGTGTTTTTAAACATTTTACTGTGATCGAATAAATATATTTTTCATAATAAACATATCCACGTCTCATTGTCCATGTGAGGGGAAACCGAACCTGTGTGCCCTTATTGGGTATTTCCCTGGATAGTTAGACCAGGGTGGCGTAGTCGCTACTTGCTGTAGAGGTAAACCTCCTTAGAGGGGTATCATCTGAGAACACACTCTGGGTTTATTTGTTTCTCGACTCCCTTGACCCGCTCGCTTCGCCACATCACTAACAGAATCTTTTCAGTAATGCTTAATGACTTTTCCTCCTCAGCTGCCCCTCTGTCTTCCGGTGTGCCTCAAGGATCCATTCTCGGTCCGATTCTATTTTCATTGTATATGCTGCCACTTGGTAAACTCATTTCCAATCACAATGTACATTTCCATTTCTAAGCTGACGACCTCCAGATCTACCTTCCTGTGATTTTGAGCAATCGTTCTGCACTGGATCCTCTGCATAACTGCCTTCAGGACATCAAACAGTGGCTTTCCCAGAATTTCCTTCATATGAATGAAGGAAAGACTGAGTACATTCTGTTCAATCCAGATTCATCCAATAGGTCTCTCAGTTTTGGTCCTCTAACACCTCAGTTTGCACCCAATGTGCGTAACTTGGGTGTTATTTTTGACAAAGGTATGCAGTACGATAAACAGATTAGTGCAGTTGTGAAGGCGAGCTTTTACCAGTTAAGGCTCCTGAGTAAGGTCAAACCATTTCTGTCCAGAGCTGACCTTGAAAAAGCCATTCATGCCTTCATCAGTTCGAGGATAGACTACTGCAATGCCCTCTACATTGGATTGAATCAATCACTTCTCAATAGGCTTCAACTGGGACAAAATGCAGCAGCACGTCTCCTCTGCAATGCCACCTAACGCTCACATATCACCCCGACCCTCCGGTCGCTCCACTGGCTCCCGGTGCGGTTTAGGGTGGAGTATAAGGTCCTGCTGTTCGTGTTCAAGGCCATTAACAGTTTGGCCCCGGCCTATCTCACAGAATGGTCCACCAACCAGCCAGAACCTTGCGCTCCTCTGAACACACCTCTCTGGTGATTCCAAAGTCTAAATATAAAAAGTTTGGAGGTCGGTCATTTGCCGTCCAGGGCCCAAAACTGTGGAACGCACTTCAACCACACTTACGAAGTATCACCATGTTGAGTGTTTTTAAATCGCAGTTGAAAACACATCTATTTAGACAAGCTTTTAACACGTAGCCTCCGACTTGACTCGATTGCTATTTTTATGTACACTTATGTTTTTTATATACTGTTGTCTATTGATGTTTTTACTGGAAAGCGCCTTGTGCACCTTTTGGCTGTTGTAAGGCGCTCTACAAATAAAATTTGATTGATTGATTGATTGATTTGCTCGACGCCGGGGCTGAGAGCTGGGACCGGGTTGAGGCGGAGCAGAAGGTCTTGTGGCCGCGGGAGGACGCCCTCGGCGAGCAGATGGAGCCTGGGCCATGGCGGCAGGCTTGCGGCGACGCATGATGTGCGAGATGGCCTCCTTCTGCTTCTTCACCAGGGAGAACTGCTGGGCAAAGTCCTAAACGGTGTCGCCGAAGAGGCCGAACTGGGAGACAGGGGCGTCGAGAAAGCGAGTCTTGTCGGTTTCACGCATCTCAACCAAATTCAGCCATTGCTGATGTTCCTGGACCACCAGTGTGGTCATCGCCTGCCCGAGCGCCTGCGCTGTGACCTTCGTTGCTCTTAGGGCGAGGTCGGTCGCTGAGCGCAGTTCCTGCAGCGTGTCGGGATCAGGGCCACCCCCGTGCATGTTTCGGAGTGCCTTGGCTTGGTGGACCTGCAGGAGAGCCATGGTATGGTATATCGTCCTCAATCCCGTAGGAAGAAGGAGCTTACGGTTGTAAGCAAGCCGCGACCGCAACGTTGTCATGGTCATGTTCTCGCAATGAGAACATGAACCATCCACAAACGCAGCCTCGGTGTGATCGCTGCCCAGACACACGAGACAACGCCTGTGGCCGTCGGAAGCGGAGAGTACTCTACCGCATCCAGGAACAACACAGGGGCGGAAGGGCATCTTGAAAAAGACACGTCCTTAAAAGGACGTTCAACGCCGCTGTGTTTTGCTCTTTTAGAGGAAATTACTCTTTCAAAAATAAAATCACTCTTTTAGAAAAAATAACTCGAAAGAGATCTTTAATATTCTGCACTGTCGAAGCGCTCAGGGGCAGGAAATGCACAGCCGTGCAAACAGGAGAGAGCCGCTGTTGTGCGCCGTAAGATCCAACAGCATGCAGCAGAGTGAACTGAATGAACTCCCGTATTTGCGCCGCTTAAATACCCGTAGTATTTTAACCCATATTTAAAATACCCGTAGCTTTTTAACCTATATTTAAAAGCTAAATCAGCTTGCCATACTCAAGACTACAGTGTTTGTCATCTTCTTTGGTGACCAAGTTCTCTGAGGTTAATTTTTGTTTATTTGCTTAGACATTGTATTGATTCTTATGCAAATCTTATTATTGAGGAGAAGGTAAACAATCGATATGCAATGATAAAGCAGAACCAAGTCTCATCATCATCATCAGGCTAATGAACAAAAACAATTTTCCCTCCCCTCTCACACAGCTGCATCTCCCTGTTAAACCTGCATACTCATAAGCTGATATGAGGTAGGACGGCTGATATATGATGAGTGGCATACTGTCTGTTTATGACTCAATGCTCACATATAGGCTACCTCTAATTCATGACATGACTCAAAAAACAAAAACTAATAGCTGAATGCTAAAGTGAATTAATGATGTCGGTGACAAAGGATTCTCTGAATGGCTGAGGGGATTTTCTTTATTGTATAGGCTGTAATGTGATTTTTGCTCATGTCAAATTGACCCAAACTGAAATAATGGTATGTTGCTTTAAAGGGACAGTTTACAAACCCTCATGCCAACCCAGATGTGACTGACATTATTTCTTCTGCGGAACAGAAAATAAGATTTTTAGAAGAATATCTCAACTCTGTATGTCCATAAATGTGAATGGTGACCAAAACTTTGAAGCTAAAAAAAGCTCATAAAGGCAGCATAAAATAATCCATACAACTCCAGTGGTTTAATCCATGTTATCTGATTGTTATCCAATAGTTTTTGGTGAAAACAGACCAAATTATAACTCCTTCACTAGATTTTGTCATTGCAAAATGACAAGTTTGATTACACTTCCTAGTGCTTGATGCATGCACAGAACACTAGACGGAGCTATTTGAAGCTTCAAAGATTTGGTCACCATTCACTTGTATTGTACAGCTGAGGTATTCTTCTAAAAATATTTATTTGTGTTCTACAGATAAAGAAAGTCATACACATCTGGGTTGACTTGAGGCAAATTATATATATATAAAAAAAAAAAACATTTTTGGGTGAACTATTCCTTTAAGGAGCTATCTCTATTTGATCTAACCTTTAAAATGTGTTTGGTTGGTGTAGCCTTAAATGTTTAGGTTTATTCAGTAATGTTAGATATTGTTAACTTGAATCAAAACACTTAATTTAGACATATAAAGTAGCCCTACATAAAAAAAAATGTTGATAACCAGATTTTTGTAAATTTCAACAGAATGTAAGAGTAAAGAATAGAAGAGAAGACAGTTAAAGAATATAGCCTATAATAAAAGTAAAGCATATACTGTTAAACTCTGTATAAAGCACAGCGAGATTAGAGGGTCGATAACAAATCCCATTTCAGTCATTTACGTAATTAGTGAATTAGAAAACGGTCAAAAAAAGAAACAGTTCAGTAATGCCGTATGGAAACGCACAGACTGACAATTACGCACCATAATCGGTCAAAAAAGAAAGAAAGTTGGAGTTGTCCAGAAACTCATTCTTACCAATGACGAGCAGAAACGCGCCGGCTCCATAATCCACAGCGCGGGATACTTTAGAGGAATAAATATCCATGAGGAGAACTAATGTGTGTTCTTCAGTGTGAGATGAAGATGTTTATTCCCAGTTGTTTTATCTGTTGTCTTTTGGTCAATTCCGACTAAAACAGAAGAAAATTCCATGAGCGGTTATAGGTGCGCATCCATCTATCCAGCGCGACTGTGCTGGAGGCGTCTATATCATCTCTCCAAGGGTCCACTATAAGGAAAGTACCCAACAGGAGGGGCTTCAGGATGACCAGACGAGATAAATAGATACTGTAAACTGCTGTATTTTTCACGAATCATTAATCACTAATTATTTCTCAATGAAGTGCCCACAGTCTGATTTAGTCTTGCACAATGTTTCCCTGTCATGACATTATGTTTCGAATGTCACAAGACAGAGATTATCCACTGGGTCCGGTGACCATGACTAATGTGGACACCATAATAAATTAATTTCACCACCATCAAATGTCCATGCCTCACTGATCATCTTTAAGTAGTAATCAGTCTGTTCACATTAGCTTTGTCTGCAAAATTGTCAAGCAGAACTGGGAAAATCAGAGTCTTAGAAATAAGTTTACTGGCTTATTGGATACTTTGATTTTCATTACAGTTCTTGCAAGGCAATGCTGTATTAGTGTTTCTCTTAAACATTCTATTTAGGGTTTGTTCAAAACCCCTAACCCTAATGATAGAAAAACGTTTGCCAATAATTCATCCTGAACTGCTTTGCATACAGACTACAGTACATTCAAACTGTGTTTTGTCGATAAATTCAGTTCCCCTTCTGTCACTCACTCGACGTTGTGTCTAATGAAGTGACACAAGGGGTCTTCTTAGGATGCCAAACGTACCTCTGAACCTGAGAAAAGGCCAATGTCAAGTTGGCAGACAGAATTTGCATGCCCCGTCCCCCCTACTTGATCGGTTACTCAGGTCAGGGCACCACTCAAAGCTACACGGTTCCATTCTTCCCGGAAGTGCATGACGACCTGTACCCACATTTTCAATAAAAGAGCGATTTCACCACTCCCTGGGTTATCCGGCCGGTGCGCGCCGTTCTCACGGCTCCCCGGCCCCAAAACAATACAGTCCCGGCTCCCCGGATGCAGTTCCCTCACATCCGGCCCGTGACTGCTCAGCCCCGGCAGGCCAGCGCTGACGAGTTCCGAAGACGTCTCCCTATGACCTCTTCCTCAGTCTCTAACCTGTCCCCTGCCGGGTGCGCGGAGCAAGGTAAGTGCTTTGAGTCTTTTCTCAGCACCCAAGTCTCGGGGCGCTCTTCTGCCTCCTGATGTGCAATTACCCGCTCCCCCCATCCGGTACGTCAAAAGCGATCAAGTCGCGCTTGTTCGAGAATTGGTGTTCTTCTCGAGCCGAAGACTCGCAGAGGTGCTCAGTTCAGTTCAGTCAGTGCTTTCAGGCTATCCCCCTCCACCTTGAAGGTGTATGTAGCTGCTATCGCAGCCCACCACAACGCAGTAGATGGCAAGTCCCTAGGTAAGCACGACTTAATTATCAGGTTCCTGAAAGGCACCCGGAGACTGAACCCTCCCAGCCTAGCCTGTTCCCCTCCTGGGGTCTCTCTGTGGTCCTTTCGGGCCTTCAGAGACCCCCCCTTCGAGCCGCTTGATTCAGTTGAGCTCAAGGCCCTCTCCCTGAAGATGGCCCTCCTGGTCGCTTTAGCCTCCCTCAAGAGGGTTGGGGAACTGCATGCGTTCTCTGTCAGCGACACCTGCCTGGAGTTCGGTCTGGCACATTCTCACATTATCCTGAGGCCGCGACCGGGCTATGTGCCCAAGGTTCCTACGACCCCCTTCAGGGACCAGGTCGTGAGCCTGCAAGCAAGCTGCCCTGGGAGGAGGCAGATGTTCTGAGCAGCTCTTTGTCTGCTTCGGCGAACGGCGGAAAGGGAACGCCATCTCAAAACAGAGGTTAGCTCACTGGGTCATTGATTCTATTTCTTTAGCTTATCACACCCAGGCCATGCCTGCCCCCTTGTGGGTTCGAGCACACTCTACGAGAAGTGTGGCATCCTCGTGGGCACTGACCCTTGGCACCTCCTTAGCAGACATCTGCAGAGCAGCGGGCTTGGCAACACCCAATACCTTTGCCAGATCTTACAATCTCAGGGTTGAGTCAGTCTCGTCCCGTGTTTTGTCAGGTTCGAGCCAGTAGAACTCGGTAACACGGCACAACCGACCGGGTGTTCTGCTTGCACACAGCGCTCTTCACCAATTTGATCCAGTGCGCCTTCTATCCCAGGTTAGCCACTAAGTGTCGATCCCTGGATGTTCTCCTCCCTAGCCTTCTGGCCTTTGAATTCAGTGGAGCAATTCGCGGCCAGACCCACTACGAGTCACAGGTGCTCTGTACTGGGGTCGGGCTCCACGGGCTTAGTTCCCTTTTCAGGCAAACTCCCCGTGATGTATTTCCCGGGGTACGGTCCCCTGTCAGTGGACCCGCGTTTCCCTTGGGCAGCCTCGCTGCCCCGGTCGCCGTGCTTGTAGAGTCCCCTCTCATTAGGCTGGACCTACCACCGCGCCATTTCACACGTACGGGTTCACATCCCTCGTGGTGTATTTGCCAAATGTTACCTCCCCCTAGACTGGGCAGGATGTGGCCTCCGCAGGGTCTTTTCCCCCCGAAAGAATAGGACCGGGAAAGACTGCCTTCCGAGATGCATTTCATAGCTTTAAGATAGCCCCAGCCGCTTCACGTCCTATCTGAGAGACATAGTGAGAGAAAAGGCGCAGCTGCCGGGCTTGCTCCCATGCTAGTCATGTAGCGCCTGTTCCCCCCCTCAGGGGTGCGGGGAACCTATGTCTGTTTGTGACATCTCTTTGGGGGCATCGGGGAGGGCTACGTGCAGCCGACACAGTTGCATCTAGCATGCAGTAGCCTGCTTGCACCTATCTCAACAGTTCACGTAACACGGTCAGTGCGTGGCGTTTTTAGATGGGACCCCTTGTGTCACTTCATTTGACACAACATCGAGTGAGTGACAGAAGGGGAATGTTATGGTTACTGTTGTAAACTCTGTTCCCTGAGGGAGGGAATGAGATGTTGTGTCCCTCCTGCCATAGCACTAGACTTTACCAGAATTTCAAGCACTAGACTAGACTAGAATCTCAAGCATTGTATAGCCTTCATTCCTCAAAACAATGTCTGACTGACAAGTTTCTAGAGAGAGCTGTTTCTTTTTTTTTGTGCCATTTTTGACCTAATATTGACCTTAAGACATGCCGGTCTATTGCATACTGTGGCAACTGAAAAACAAACACAAAGACAATGTTAAGCTTCATTTAACAAACCAAATAGCTTTCAGCTGTGTTTGATATAATGGCAAGTAATTTTCTTGTACCAAATTAGCAATTTATCATGATTACTCAAGGATAAGGTGTTGGAGTGATGACTGCTGGAAATGGGGTCTGTCTAGATTTGATAAAAAATTACTAATTTCAAATAATGATAATGCTGTTTTTTTTTTACATCTGTAATGTCCTGACTATACTTTGTGATCAGTTGAATGCCACTTTGGTGAATAAAATTACCATATATATATATATATATATACATTTGGCACTATAAATAACTTTTATTTTCATATATGAGCTATTTTCTTTGAATTTACTACGTTTCAGTTTATTATGAATGTTGTAAAGCTGAATGTAAATTTGCAAGATGCCGTAATCAAGTCACAAATTATATTGAGCACATCAACTGATTAATTTTTTATCACCTTTCTTGACCTGTTCAAGTAGTGTTGGTGGATCATCACATCAATATCAGCCCACAAACTCTCATGTTTAAATCTGTCTCTGTCTTCATCTATTAGACAATCCTGTTGCCTTGGACACTACCACCACAAAGGACACTCAAAAGTCCTCCTTTGCATATCATTATTTTGTTATGCCTAATAACACCTTCACAGTGCTCATTTAGTACATTTTTTACAGTCATTCGCATATTTTAATTTTAATATATCGCCAATCTCCAGTTAGCAACATTTACTCATGAACCTTAACATTAATGTATTAATTTACTCATGATCTTAAATAACAAAGAATTATAACTCGTATTTGGCATGAAAGTTCACATGATTGTTATAATCTTAAAAGACTGATTTAAAGACTGCATTTTAACTGTGATTTTTACCATGTGTGTTAACAAATTTGTTTCATGTGAAAATATTTGAATTTGTGGAAGTTTGTATCTGAGGTGGTAACATATAGAGAAATCTTGTAGGCAGTTCATCATTCATACCATCCTTGTCTTTGCAAGGTAAGTTTGAACCCATGGGGCCAACTTTGTTTTACAGCATTTCAAAAGTTGTTGTGTGCTTTGTGATGAATTACTTGTTGTGCACAATTGCTTGTGTTGCACTACTCCCCTCTTGTAAGTTTTTACAATGGTTCAGTTTATAATGAAAGTTGTAAGGCTGAATGTAAATTTGCAAGATGCCACAATCATGTCACACATTATTTTCAGCACATCAGCTGATTCATTTTTAATCACATTTCTCATTTCCCAACCTTTTCAAGTAGTGTTGTGATAAAATTGTTTGCTAAATGGAAAAAGTGAAATGCTGTGTAGAGTCAATAAACAAACGCTTACTACAGAGGTGGAATTCCATGGCAGGTCAGCTTTAGAGTGTATTTTTTGGGGCATTTTCATCCCACTTTTGCCAATGGAAAAAGCAGCCTAACCTGCAAGAGGACAAAAGTGTCGAAGGCATGGCTTTTATATTAATAGCTAAATATTTTAGCTAATATTTCTGTAACAAAAATTCTTCTGTAAAAATATTTTTTTTATCATAATATTATGCGGTTGGACTACTGTTTTCGGTGGATGAACGTCTATTTGTCACTACAGTAATTTCCTTGTGTGGCACCAGTATGTCAACAAAGCATATTTTTACACCCCTGGATGTCTTGCAAATACATAGCAGACAACTTTTATCTAGAAGTTTCTGGTTGGTTTTCCTTGGACATCATGAACTTATGCAGACAAATGGAAGGAAACAAGTGTATTTTCTTCTGCTGATTTAAGACAATGGTCTCTCAAACTACCCAATAGCTCCATGTAAAAAGGACATTATGGCGCCACACTATGGTAGATTTAAACGGATATTGTGCGAAAGTTACCCTGATCCATTAACCACTGGGTTAATGGATCAGTCCACTCTGCGGCCATCTTGGTAACACTTATGGGCTACTATTTTCTAGTGGTATTGAATGGGAAAATAGACCGAAATCTCCAAAACAGTCCAGCTAATACGCATGCAGGTTCTTGAGTTAACTGACTGGCCATGCTTGTATCTAAAAGGCGATTTTCTCTTTAACCTGTAAGGCAGGACTTCCTTTTCTACACCCACCATATTGGGTGTTCCAATTCCTCCCATTTATTTTAATACAAGTGGTTCATTTCAGGGTAAATAGTCTCTGGTGTTACGTCGTCATGACAACGAAGTTGAAATATTAAACATCTTTTCACAGACAAGTTTAGTAAGTAATTTCTATCACACTACAGCCATGTTAACACGTATTATGTTTATGCCCTGTGGCTATATTTTTGAAACAGTGTGCGTTTTAATGGTTATTAATGGTTTAACAGTTACCTCCTTCCAGTTCCTTGCTGTCTTACTATACACATGGATTTTGTTTAAAAAACTCACAGCATTGGTCATTTCAATGGGTCGATCTGGACCGGCTAATCAAACAAAGTTTTACACTTTTAAGTTAAATCAACCAACAAATAGCTCACTTATAGTTGAATGCATTTTAAGCTGGGTTAGGTGAAAGAAATTTTATGTAGAAAAATTTTACTCACACCAGCTTTACAGAAACATGTTTGTGAACATTCAGACACCGGCAGCGCTACTGTGGGAGGCTTGCATTCATGCCGTTGATGCGCTTTCACACTATAAACAGCCATAATATGTGCCAAATGCAATTTATTTTATTGTCATTTATGATGACACTGATACTACTGCAATAATGGGTGTGTAAAAGAGTGTTAATGGGAATAATATACGATGACATAGTTGTTATCATGTGACTCAGTCATGTGATCCATTCAACCAAAACAATCAAGATGGCGCCCTGTGTTAAAGCAGTTCTGTTGTGCCTGATATTCACTTTGATAGCATTGTTAAAGATAATTGTTAATTTGTACAACATTCACATTGCATTCCTTCAAAGGTGACAGGAAGTTTACTTGGAATTGGTGTAAATCACATGACATGTTCTTGGAAAATGTCTACACGAACAATCAGATGTGTGTAAATTTGCACTAGCTCGCTTATACGCCGGTGTGTTCATGTTGACTGATCTTAACTGACTGAACAGGAATTAGTTGTTGGCCTCAAAGTAAGTGGTGCTCCAGGTCACACCTACCGATGACGTGGACCAAACAACCAAACAGGTGTTTAACAGCTGATAAAAAGTTTTCCTGAAAGATTGCAAGTACCTTATTTTAGGCCCATTTGTTCTTCAATTTCATTTGAAGAGCGCAGAGGCCTTGAGAGGCCTATATAAGAAATGTCTAATATTTCTTGGCCACTGGTAAAAGTCTACTCTAATATAATGACATATTGATTCTAACAGTGGAAGACAGGGTTGGAAGGGATGGAAGAAGTGTTTAGAGACAATAGTTATTTCTGCAATTCTGTTTGGTGACACTTGTTGGGCATAAATTACACACTTCAACTAAACGAGAATCTTTCAGTCCCTTTCAGAATGCAGACGCATCCTTATCATTCATCGTGCCATTCTATAGGCTGTCTGTCTAACTCCGTTCTTTGAACCTTGAACTGTAGAAGATGTAGATGTCTTGTGAATACTGAGCTCTTCAAGAAGGGCCAAGTGGGGCAGTGTGAAGTATGAGATGCTCACTCTTCTCCTTTGATAAGCCTTGACTAAAGATGAGAGAGACAGACTGTTACACAATAGGAGAAAAGAAGGCAAAAGATTTAGAGGAATGTTCTGGGTTCAATACAAGTTAAGCTCAATCAACAGCATTTACCCCCCCAAAATTATTTAGATTGATCCAAATGTATTATTATAAGTGTTATATTATTATAAGTATATAAGTGTTGAAAACAAATTTTTTTAAAGAGTTGGCAATACAATTACTGTCATACATTTCTGATTGTGGGGGTGAACAAATTAATTTCACATTGGTTGCTGATGACATCACAACATATTCTTCAGGCAAGAGATACAATGTTCCAGTCCAAGCCTCTAAATTTCAGTTTGCACACCATGTAATCAAGTAACTGCACTTTGGGGCAATTCTATCAGTATTATATTTTCAGCCATAAAAGGGATATTTAACAGCTTGTAATGTATGATGTATATTGATATTTCCTTACTGCTGTCCGTTTGTGCCTCTCATAGCAGTAAAAGAATGTTTAGAATCCCAAACTCTCCTGGTCATCCTTCTTCCCTTTGATCTTTTCCAACAAGACACCCTCGCAGACATTTCAGAAATCCCACAGAGAGTTGGTCTGCAGAAAAACTGGTGCCATAAATAGCCATGGAAGCTAACAGTTAGTAGTTGAACTAACTTAACATCATTTGTTTGTGTGACAGTATTTCAAATGTTTTGTGTAATGCCTTGATCTAGCCATGGAATGAACTAAAAAAGGTAATTCTGTCTACTGTGACTTTATTTCTCATAATTGTGACTTTTGTCTTGCAATTGGAACTTTATTTTTCATGATTGGAACTTTAATTCTTGTACTTGTGTTGGTGTAATGGGGTAAAGCACAAAACTGGTAAGCATAAAGTAGCCATTTCAATCCCCACACACACCACCATTGTGTCCTTGAGCAAGGCACTTAACACCAGGTTGCTCCGGGGGGATTGTTCCTGTAATAAGTGTACTTTAAGTCGCTTTGGATAAAAAGCATCTGCCAATTGCCTAAATGTAAACCTAAATATCTAGCAATTATGGCTTTGTATTTTGTAATTGTGGCTTCATATATTGCAAGAGTGACTTTATTTCTCATAATGGTGACAAAATCTTCCAACTGTGAATTTATTGACTTTATATCTCACAATTCTGACTTTTTATATGTCACCACTTACATCTCACACACAGAAGTGGTGGCAAAAACCGTGCACAAAAAGTACACTTTTATTGGATTCCGTTGTTGAAAAATGATTTTGAGGGCTCTCGTAGATGACATCAACAGAGCTGATTGGACTGAGGAGATCATTTCAACTCACTGCTCAGCAGCAAACATTTATAGCGAACATGCTTACATTTTTGTTATTAACTAAATGTAATTTAGTTTAATCATATAATCTGTCAAATCTATCACAACAGCCTACAGGCTTTCTGCCACCACTTACTGCGCATACGCTGAAATGTCTGTAAATAAGAGAGCTGGTCTATTGGAACTTTATATTGTTTTTACAATTAGGATTTATTTGTTGTAATTGTGACTTTATATCATGTAATTGTGACTATTTCTTGTAATTGACACTTTATATCTTTGCTTTTTTTACAGAACTGCAACTTTATATCTTGCAATTGTAACTTTAATATTCACAATTGGAACTATTCGCAATAATTAGTTTATATCCTGCGATTTTGACTTTATATCTTGTCGTAATTGTTACTTTATCTTGAAAGTGGAACTTTATTTTTCATGATTGGAACTTTAATTCTAGCAATTGCTTGTTTCTAACAAGCAATTTTGACTTCATTTCTTAGAACTGTGACTTTATTTCTAGCAATTGCAACAATCATCTCCATTATAATTGAGATTTTATATCTCCCAAGTGTGACATTCTTTCTTGCAACTGGGACTTTATTTCTCATCATTGCAAGTTTGTATTTTGCAATTGCGAATTTTTTTCTGAATTGCGAAATTATATCATGATTGTGACTTTATATCTCACAGTAGTGACTTTATATCTCATGATTGTGACTTTATATCTCATGATTGTGACTTTATATCTCATGATTGTGACTTTATATCTCATGATTGTGACTTTATATCTCACAGTAGTGACTTTATATCTCACGATTGTGACTTTATATCTCAGGATTGTGACTTTATATCTCACGATTGTGACTTTATATCTCACAGTAGTGACTTTATATCTCACGATTGTGACTTTATATCTCATGATTGTGACTTTATATCTCACAGTAGTGACTTTATATCTCATGATTGTGACTTTATATCTCATGATTGTGACTTTATATCTCACGATTGTGACTTTATATCTCACAGTAGTGACTTTATATCTCATGATTGTGACTTTATATCTCACGATTGTGACTTTATATCTCACAGTAGTGACTTTATATCTCATGATTGTGACTTTATATCTCATGATTGTGACTTTATATCTCACAGTAGTGACTTTATATCTCACGATTGTGACTTTATATCTCACAGTAGTGACTTTATATCTCATGATTGTGACTTTATATCTCACAGTAGTGACTTTATATCTCATGATTGTGACTTTATATCTCACGATTGTGACTTTATATCTCACGATTGTGACTTTATATCTCACAGTAGTGACTTTATATCTCATGATTGTGACTTTATATCTCACAGTAGTGACTTTATATCTCACGATTGTGACTTTATATCTCACAGTAGTGACTTTATATCTCATGATTGTGACTTTATATCTCACGATTGTGACTTTATATCTCACAGTAGTGACTTTATATCTCATGATTGTGACTTTATATCTCACAGTAGTGACTTTATATCTCACGATTGTGACTTTATATCTCACAGTAGTGACTTTATATCTCATGATTGTGACTTTATATCTCACGATTGTGACTTTATATCTCACAGTAGTGACTTTATATCTCATGATTGTGACTTTATATCTCATGATTGTGACTTTATATCTCACAGTAGTGACTTTATATCTCACGATTGTGACTTTATATCTCAGGATTGTGACTTTATATCTCACGATTGTGACTTTATAGCTCAGGATTGTGACTTTATATCTCACGATTGTGACTTTATATCTCACGATTGTGACTTTATATCTCAGGATTGTGACTTTATATCTCACGATTGTGACTTTATATCTCACAGTAGTGACTTTATATCTCACAATTGTGACTATATCTCACGATTGTGACTTTATATCTCAGGATTGTGACTTTATATCTCACGATTGTGACTTTATATCTCACGATTGTGACTTTATATCTCAGGATTGTGACTTTATATCTCACGATTGTGACTTTATATCTCACGATTGTGACTTTATATCTCACGATTGTGACTTTATATCTCACGATTGTGACTTTATATCTCAGGATTGTGACTTTATATCTCACGGATTGTGACTTTATATCTCACGATTGTGACTTTATATCTCAGGATTGTGACTTTATATCTCACGATTGTGACTTTATATCTCACGATTGTGACTTTATATCTCAGGATTGTGACTTTATATCTCACGATTGTGACTTTATATCTCACGATTGTGACTTTATATCTCAGGATTGTGACTTTATATCTCACGATTGTGACTTTATATCTCACGATTGTGACTTTATATCTCAGGATTGTGACTTTATATCTCACGATTGTGACTTTATATCTCACAGTAGTGACTTTATATCTCAGGATTGTGACTTTATATCTCACGATTGTGACTTTATATCTCAGGATTGTGACTTTATATCTCACGATTGTGACTTTATATCTCACGATTGTGACTTTATATCTCACAGTAGTGACTTTATATCTCACGATTGTGACTTTATATCTCACAGTAGTGACATTATATCTCAGGATTGTGACTTTATATCTCACAGTAGTGACTTTATATCTCACGATTGTGACTTTATATCTCAGGATTGTGACTTTATATCTCAGGATTGTGACTATATCTCACGATTGTGACTTTATATCTCAGGATTGTGACTTTATATCTCACGATTGTGACTTTATATCTCACGATTGTGACTTTATATCTCACAGTAGTGACTTTATATCTCACGATTGTGACTTTATATCTCACGATTGTGACTTTACATCTCATGATTGTGACTTTATATCTCACGATTGTGACTTTATATCTCACGATTGTGACTTTATATCTCAGGATTGTGACTTCATATCTCACGATTGTGACTTTATATCTCACAGTAGTGACTTTATATCTCACGATTGTGACTTTATATCTCACGATTGTGACTTTATATCTCACAGTAGTGACTTTATATCTCACGATTGTGACTTTATATCTCACGATTGTGACTTTATATCTCACAGTAGTGACTTTATATCTCAGGATTGTGACTTTATATCTCACGATTGTGACTTTATATCTCAGGATTGTGACTTTATATCTCACGATTGTGACTTTATATCTCACGATTGTGACTTTATATCTCATGATTGTGACTTTATATCTCACGATTGTGACTTTATATCTCAGGATTGTGACTTTATATCTCACGATTGTGACTTTATATCTCACGATTGTGACTTTATATCTCACAGTAGTGACTATATCTCACAGTAGTGACGTTATATCTCACGATTTTGACTTTATATCTCACGATTGTGACTTTATATCTCACGATTGTGACTTTATATCTCATGATTGTGACTTTATATCTCACTATTGTGACTTTATATCTCACAGTAGTGACTTTATATCTCACGATTGTGACTTTATATCTCATGATTGTGACTTTATATCTCACTATTGTGACTTTATATCTCACAGTAGTGACTTTATATCTCACGATTGTGACTTTATATCTCACAGTAGTGACTTTATATCTCATGATTGTGACTTTATATCTCACGATTGTGACTTTATATCTCAGGATTGTGACTTTATATCTCACGATTGTGACTTTATATCTCACGATTGTGACTTTATATCTCACAGTAGTGACTATATCTCACAGTATTGACGTTATATCTCACGATTTTGACTTTATATCTCACGATTGTGACTTTATATCTCACGATTGTGACTTTATATCTCATGATTGTGACTTTATATCTCACTATTGTGACTTTATATCTCACAGTAGTGACTTTATATCTCACGATTGTGACTTTATATCTCATGATTGTGACTTTATATCTCACTATTGTGACTTTATATCTCACAGTAGTGACTTTATATCTCAAGATTGTGACTTTATATATCATGATTGTGACTTTATATCTCAAGATTGTGACTTTATATATCATGATTGTGACTTTATATCTCACAGTAGTGACTTTATATCTCACGATTGTGACTTTATATCTCACGATTGTGACTATATATCATGATTGTGACTTTATATCTCACAGTAGTGACTTTATATCTCACGATTGTGACTTTATATCTCAAGATTGTGACTTTATATATCATGATTGTGACTTTATATCTCACAGTAGTGACTTTATATCTCACGATTGTGACTTTATATCTCACGATTGTGACTTTATATCTCACAGTAGTGACTTTATATCTGTCACGTTCCTCTGTTGTCTGCCCTGTGTCTCACTAGTCTATTGTTAAAGAACTACACTTCCCAGTATCCACCTGTCATCATCACTGCCATTTTGTTCATTGTTCTCACCTGTGTCCAATTTAGTCATCACTCCCTGTGTATTTAAGCCCTGCTTCTTGTTTTCTCCTTGTCTGTCGTTGTATGTTGTCAAGCCTGGAATGTTTCTCCTGCCCGAGTTTACTCGTTTATGTTTGTTTCCCCATCGAGGGTTTTTCCTTTGTGTTTTGCCTGTTTACCTTTTTAATAAAAGTCTGCATTTGGATCCGCGTCTCCTCGCTGCCTCATTCATTACAATATCTTATGATTGTGACTTTATATCTCACGATAGTGACTTTATATCATTATTGTGACTTTATATCTCACGATTGTGACTTTTATATCTCACAGTAGTGACTTTATATCTCACGATTGTGACTTTATATCTCACAGTAGTGACTTTATATCTCACGATTGTGACTTTATATCTTACAGTAGTGACTTTATATCTTACAGTAGTGACTTTATATCTCACGATTGTGACTTTTTATGTCACACAATAGTGACTATATATATATATATATATATATATATATATATATATATATATATATATATATATATATTACAGTAAAATAATTAGTTGAATGCTGCTGTTCATTACTTCATTTTCAATTCAGATAATGTAGGGTAATAGATACATTTGTGTAATTTATATACATTTATTTTTTTGAGCATTTAGTGCTATCTGTTCAAACTCATTGTTGATCATTGTTTTTGAGCCAGAAAATAGGGCTCTGATTAAATTGTTAAATATTTAATTGGATATTTAAAAAATACTTTTTGTTAGTAGGCCTATAGCTTTAGTGTAGCTACTGCAGTTACTTTTTCCAAAAGAGTATCTTGACTGCAGATTAACTATACATTTTGAGCAGTTTGTGGCTTTGCAACCTACAGTTTCTAATCAGCTTCCCCAACAAAAAACATTTTGAAATGAACTGACAGTCATCAGAGTGATTTGTGACACCCCGTTAGATGTTTTCGAAGAATTCTCTTCATCCAGTGACAGGAAGGTAGCATGCATACCCTCTGGCCTGACGTGGCAAATGCGACTCAAATCAAAATCTTCTCAATGGGGTGTTTGTGTTGAAGGAGTCATGCAAACAGCCACTAAAATGTTCTTTATTTCAATCAGTGTACATCACCAGTTGATAGGGCTCTTTCACCATTAGTAATTGCAGCTTTGGATGCATTTATTGTATGTGTATGCATGGGACTAAAAAAGCTAGATTCATCAATGATAAGTGACAAAGTATGAAGGGGATGAGGAATATAAAGTAACACACTGAGTGTGAAAAATAGGTCTGGTACTTGCTCTGAAAATTGATAGGTCTTCAGAGTGTTCTTTTTGTCTTTTCTGACTATGTATTTATTTTAGTTTTTGAGGGATAGTTCACACAAAAATTTTAATCCAGTCATTTATTCACTCACTCTCATTTAGCTTCAAACCTGTTTGAAGCCTAGTATTGATTGTAATTGCATGAAAAACAGCGTCCAGAACATTCTTTAAAATTTTACATTGTGTGTTGCACCAAAGAAAAGTTATATGGGTTTGAAAAACATGAGGCTGAACGTTCAGAAGAACTTTCTTTTAAATGTATGTTGTGCCTTATTCAGTTTGCCACAAAAATGTAAAGTGGCCTTAATGGAAGATAAAACAGAAAATTATCTAGCGTCATTGCTAATAGAGTTTTATATATATTTATCCCCATTTTTTCCCCAATTAGGAATGCCCAATTCCCACTACTTAATAGGTCCTTGTGGTTGGTGCGATTTCTCACCTGCATCTGGGTGGCGGAGGACATGTCTCAATTCTGTCCGCTTCTGAGACCGTCAATCTGTGCATCTCATCACGTGACTTGTTGTTCATGACACCGCGGAGACTCCACATGTGCAGGCTCATGCTAATCTCCGCAATCCACGCACAATTTACCACGTGTCCCATTGAGAGCAAGAACCCCTAATTGCTTCCACGAGGAGGTTACCCCATGTTACTCTACCCTCCCTAGCAACCGGGCAAATTTGGTTGCTTAGGAGACCTGGCTGGAATCTCTCAGCACACCCTAGATTCAAACTCATGACTCCAGGGGTGGTAGTCAGTGTCAATACTCGCTGAGCTACCCAGGCCCCCGCTAAAAGAGTTTTTGATAAAAGTGGTCATAATGATTAATCAATCAATCAATAAACCATCATATCTTTTTATAAAGGTTTTTTCCTTCATAAAGGATTACAATTTATTTTATCTCACAATAATCAAACAAAAGAAGAAAAAGTCAGACAGCAATAAGAGATTAGATAAATGTGAAATAATAAATAATGAAAGAAAAGAGAAAAGAGTATGTTCAAAATGTGTTATATGAGGGCATTTGCAGGGAGTTGCTTTGTCTACGATCTCTTGCAGCATCTGTTTGGTACAGAGAATATTTGAAGCTGTGCTTATATAAGTGACCTGTATAAAGGAATTGAATCATCTTGGAGAGAAAGGATGAAACAATACTGCCATGCTGATTTTAATAGATAAATAGTAACATTCCTCAGATAATTAAGTTATGTGTCTTACATTTTTAGTACTATGCTTTTGAGTACTATGCTCTCTGAATGCATTTAAAACAGAGCAGAGACAGCTCATCACAGCATTGAACATAATCTAACTTAATAGCAGAATGAACCAAAATACATTTCTTAACAGATATAGAAACAATGGAAAAATGTAGTTGCAATCAGACACTTTGCATAACAGCAATGGCGCATATCATGGTAAATGGTCTGCACTTCTATAGCACTTTTTTTTAACCTTAGAGGTTACCAAAGCACTTTACACCGTGTCCCAATCACCCATTCACACACATTCACATTCACACTCACACTCATACAGCAATGGCCGGATGTGATCATCCCACATGTGATTCAGACCAACAACCTTTTTTTACTATAGGCCAGAGTTTTACCCACCAGACCAGACCTCCTATAAGCTTTGTGAATTGAAACACAAGAAAAAAGACACAAGAAAATTGATATAGATGATGAGCACCGCAATCCATATGTCTAAAAGTATCTACAAAGAGTGGAACCTCAGGCCAATTTATTCAAAAGTTACATTATTTAATTACCAAATATGACCCCAAAAACTATGTGGATAATTAAGGCTAAATCATACATATAAATGCATGAAATTATTTGCAGTACATAACAAAATATCTAAATATGTGACTTTTATTTTGAAAGGAAACTAGCACAAGCACTTTTTTCAAGAATAACATTTCACAAAAAAAAAAAAAACAATTATGATTGTTAGGTTTTAAATAAAAAACAATAGATATATTGCCCATAATTAAGAAAGTGTTCGAGCACATTCTGGTTGTCAAACGTTGGTGGAACATGTCCATTGTTAATGTGATGAACTACACATGTGGTTACTCTGCTAAAGCACCTGTGTAAATTTGGGAACCTCTCCAGTACTAAAAATCACCTGGTTGCCAATTGGTTAAAAGCCATTGGGAAAATGGCTCAGAAAAGAGAAGTTCGTTTTGAGAAAAGGTCTATCAACTTTGTATGCAGATGCAACTAGGTTTGCTATTTTGCATCTAATGCAATGAAATTCAGACAATCTTAAGCATTAATTCAGTGTCCCAAAAGTGTTCAAATACTTTACAAAGTTAAAGAGTTTCAAAGGTTATAAGAAAAGTCACAAACTTATGGTGGCACTAGAGGGGTTCACTGGGAGACTCCCAAATGGGTCAGGGGGCTATTCAGACCCCTCCTAATCAGTGTGCCAAAATTCACAACTTTCCTCCAAATGGTTCTATGGCTGCCATAGACTCCAATGACAGAGGAAACTTGGCCTTTAATACTGTAATACTGCAATGTACTTAATATCAATATGTATTCATGAGGTTGCCAATATGGTTTAAAATCAATCAGCCATGAGTAAATTGCTGTAAAGCTCATGTTCATGCTCTATGAAACACCTTTTCACTCTTCAAGGTCAACAGATGCACAGATTGTATAGTGTGTTGGCATGTGATGCAGTCTGATCATTTGAACAGCGTCAGGGAAAGTGTAAACGAACCTAATGCAGAACGATTGCAGTGAAAAAGCTTGAAATCCAAGACGATTGGCTCAATTTGTTTCAACTGTATTCCCATTGGAATACAATGTCCATACTGTGTCATTTCATCTAAAATGCATTGAGCATTACATCTGAGATTAAAATTGTAATTGCTTACAAAGTATTTTCAACAGATTTAAGTTTAATTCATACCCGGTGCTGAAGTTTTGACATTTGGGGTACAACAGGGCTAAAGACTCTGTGGGGTAAAAGGCCCTTTGATTTTATGTTCTCCCAAAGCACTAAAGAACATTAAAAAACCTACCACAGGACTTTCCCACACATTTTTGTCACTATCTGCAAAATGTTCCTGATCTCTGAGATCCTTATATGTAATGTCTAAAGTTTGATTTTGAGGTAATTTTATATTTAATCCATTTTTTTAAATGTTGCAAATTTATATAGCTAATGAATATTCATAAAATCTTCACATTACTTATTTTTAATTTTCAATTTTATTTATGGTGATTATATCAATATAATTTCAATAAATATCCAATAAGTGATAGGATAGTATTTTGGGTAAAAAGCCCCCCTGCTGCAGGGACTAAAGGCCCCTATTAAACACATTGTTTTCCTTAAGTGGGGGGTTATGAAGAATTTTCAAAGTGGGCTCACACTATAACTATTGCCCCAATATCTACACAATATCCCTATAAACCCCCTGGGGTCCTTTTACCCCAAGTGGGTGTGGGGTAAAAGGCTCCCTCGCCACCTTTTAAAAATCCCCCTTTATAAATTATAATAATAATTTTATTCAAAACAACCATCTGTTGTTATTTCTTTTCACACAAATGATGTACTTCCATCAATATTCAATAAAAAGTTGTTCTCAACTAGTGAGTCACAACCCAAAAATGGGTTCCAGGTCTGTTAGGGTTGTGGAAAATGGGAAAAAAGTGCTTAAGTCTATAATAATAACATGCAACTAAAGAGCAGAAATAGGTTAGCAAAATAAAAAGGTCTATTAACTTTTAGAAATTAGGAGAAAATATTTTACAGTAAACACTGTGCGTCTAAATATAACTCTATGAAATTCCCATTTATCTTGGTAAAAGCTAGCCAATTTAGGCAGATGTCAACTTGGACAGGTTTAGTGACATGCCCTCTTTCTTGAAGACCATTAACAAAACTCTGCAAGGTAAATTAAATTGGATTGTGTTGACCACAGTGTGTTTTGTGTAGTGAATATTTGGCTGCTGAGAGCATGCAACCAATGAGCCAATGTCATGTAAACAATTTCACATACTATTGGGCCTACTGTATTCCGTAGACACAGACTTGATGCTCTTGAAAATGTCACTGCATGCCAAATCTAAACATGCCGGTTTGCAGCAATCCTGATAGTTGGTGCCTGTTTCCCATTCTTATATTCACTGGAGTTTGTCTCCCCACCTCTCAGTCTATTGAGAACCCTGCTGGGTTCCTCTGATTGTTGTCCTTCTCTTGAAAGGGTCAGTCTGCCCACAGCATCCCAGCAGTGGTGGCAAAAACACAGTTGAATCTGTCGCAGCTCCCTGTGGAAAGACTTGCGGAAAACATAGTAAACAAAAGGATTGTACACCATTGAGCACTTTGCAAAGAGACAGGGCAGCAAACTGACAATTGGCGCCACGCTGTCTTTGCCCTCTGAGTGAAACATGGTCCAGAGGCTGATGGCAACATAGGGCGCCCAGGAGATGATGAAGCCAGCGCTGATCAGAATGCCCATCTGAAACACAGGAGGAAAATTGAAACTGACAGGTTAAAAAAGTGGAAAGTGCTTAGCTGGTAAAGGCTAGTGATTCAAGTTGGACATGCTAGTGCTCTTATGGTCTGGAGCAAAACGCACTAATGCATTCATTAGAGTGATGGTTCCACGTGTTACATTTAATAATTGAAGTTCTGTTAACATCACAGGTTGTTCACAGGCTGTCAGCACTAAGGTTGTAATTTCAAATGCTTGTTGGTGAGATCTGTGATATGAAGGTTTAAATAAGTTTCCTGTTACTATTGTGACCTTACAGTGTTAAAAAATCCCCAGCATACTGTATGTAGTGTGTTGGATACTTCCTTGGAGAAGCGGAATTACTAGTAGACAACGTTGGTCCTCTATATTCATAACGAACCAGCATACTGTAAACTAGCCTGGATCAGCATGGACAGTCATGGTGCTCTATGCTATTCTTCTAGGCAGGGTAGATTCAAAAGGACTTTAGCTTGCCAAGCTTCAAGCTACTCAGGATTTAAAAGAATCAAAAAGCAAAAAGCAAGATTACAGTGAGGCACTTACAGTTAAAGTGAATATGTAAAATTTTTGGTGGGTTTTAAGGTAGAAATGTGAATTTTATGACGGCACTTACATGTATTTTTTCTGAAAAAAAAAAACATTATATATTATATTATTATTATGTATTATTTGAGCTGTAAGTTGTTTAAATCATCACTTTTTATGGTTGTTTTAGGGTTAAGTCATCGCAGCAAAGTTGTAAAATTGAATATAACTTCACAAAGAAAAGGTTAGTGATTTTATCACACTAAAATCATGTTAACAAGAATATATATCTTATGTTTTTTTACATATTCTTTTTGTAACAGTTAGTATCAGAACATTTACGGATTGGTGGCATTCACTTCCATTGCAAGTGCCTCAGCGTAATCCAGACTTTTCCTTTCCTTTTAAAAAAAGGAGGGACAGGAGGCCTGGGTAGCTCAGCGAGTATTGACGCTGACTACTACCCCTGGAGTCGCAAGTTAGAATCCAGGGCGTGCTGAGAGACTCCAGACAGGTCTCTTAAGCAACAAAATTGACCCAGTTGCTAGGGAGGGTGGATTCACATGGGGTAACCTCCTCATGGTTACGATTAAGTGGTTCTCGCTCTCAATGGAGCACGTGGTAATTTGTGTGAGAGTAGCATGAGTCTCCACATGCGGAGTCTCCGCGATGTCATGCACAGCGAGCCACGTGATGAGATGCGCGGATTGATGGTCACAGAAGCGGTGATAACTGAGACTTGTCCTCCCCACCCAGATTGAGTTGAGCAACCGTGCCTCCATGAGGACCTACTAAGTAGTGGGAACTGGGCATTCCAATTTGGGAGAAAATTAATAGAATTAGGGACAAGAAGAAGTACATTTTTGTACTACTAGGGGTTTTGAATGAATTAATATCAGTTTGGGTGTAACTACATACTGTAAGTAACAAAGACATAGTCATGAACGGTACGGCATGTGTAGCCTAGGCTGCACGTGCAATGCATAGTGATAAAAAGAGCACTACTCCCTTGGAAATAGTATTTTAATAGAAAAGAGAATGTATTTTGAACAAAGGTAACCTACTGTTGCGCTACTTAAAAATGTAGTTACATCTGTAGCGTTGCTACTTTAAGTTAGTTAAAGCAATGCTCAAGTGACTGTAAGTTTTGAGTGCAAGGGTCAAGTAAACAAGCATGGGGCTATATTTAATTATTTATTAGATTTTCTTTGGAAAGACATTAGTGCCTTTAAAAATAGGGGTTGACCTTTTCTTATCTTGCAAAAATGTTCCTAACAGGTTTAAGATTTTAAAAACAAGTGCAATGGGGGCCAGGGAGTTGGGCAATGGGGGGTGCAAACTATGTCTGTCACTGTGGCAGCAAAAACTGGTTAGTGTCAAGCTGAGGTGTTATTCCTCAAGGGTTCATACTTACTGTGACTCTGTGTCTTGTTAAACACATAAAATAAATTAAATGAACACAAGCTTTAACACAAGCATATTTTATGCAAATATATTTTTTATTCTGCCAGTCATGTGATTATGATTAGTGTATTAAAGTAAAGGATATTTCGGTGGTATGGCATTTACCAGATTACAAGGTTTACTCGCATTACGTTGCCATGACAACAAAGTTGTAATATTGGATATAACTTCACACAGATAAGTAAGCCATTTTATTACAGTAACATGTATGTTTACATCTCATGGCTATACTAAAAAAAGTGTCATTTATAAGTGTTTATCTATTGAACCCTGATTTTTGCTTTTTTATGAATAAATGAGGAATTTGTTTTTTTGGTAATCAACATTATGCCAAATATATATTGAAGGGGAAGATTGGGGGCTTAAGCCCCTGAAATGTTTTGGAAAGCCCCTGATATTTCATAGATACCCTAGAACCGACTGCGAACATCCACCCACACCCAGGTCCAACGGCAAATCAAAGCTAGCCCCTAGCTTACATTATCTAATGCTAGCAAAGCCCCTGGTCTGGTTTCTCTCATGGTTTTTTCTGTCCAGTATCTAAACATCTCATGGAGATTTTTCAATGTCACTGTCGCGATTTATCTCTTGAATATCTGAATATCTGCGATCACAGCAAAGCAGAATCTTACCAGTGTGACTTTCCTCTCAACGCTGCCTGAGTTAGGTAGGTTATCATGGCTCTGGATTGACTTAAAGGCTTTGTGAAGCTTCCAGGCAATGCCAGAGTAGGAGAACAGGTTGACTCCACATGGGATCAAGGTGCACAGGATGGCCAAAGCCATGATGAAGGAAGAGCCGTTTAAGGAGTGCTGGTACTCGGCCCAGTCCACAGAACAGGCCAAACCGAAGGGTTCCGGCCTGTATCCTCCCCTGCCCAGCAGAGGAAACACAGCCCAGATCAGTGAGTACAACCAGATGACAGCAATCAAAATACTTATAGTCCTTCTGTGAAACTTGTTGCCTGTAACAGATAGACAATATTCTGTTTTTTTTTATTTTGGTTTTTTTTGCATCTATTTCGAGTGTATAATCGGAAATAAATATATTTACACATTTAAGACACACTTAAAAATTCACAAATGTTGTAGCAGTAGATCAAGTATTTTTAATTGTAGGTAGCATGATCGCCTGTCAAGGAGGGTGCGAGGTGGCAAGATTTTGATTCATCCCACTGACTTGAGTCAGGTTCCAATAAATGTGTGTAATATGTAATGAGTGAGTCATTGAATCACTGAGTTGTTTATGACCAAAACAATGGAAGTGAATGAGAATGATTCAGTTACTTTTAAAATTTGTTCAAAAACACTGATCTGTTCGCGAATGAAACACAACTAGTACGCAAATACTCAAGTGAAGCATAAATGATGTGAGAAAATGACTAAGTATGACGAACAGTGTTGGGGAACTTACTCAATATAACTATTCACTACAAATGACTAACTGACTTAATTCCTCAAAAATGTAATCACACTATTTATTGCTTTACGTTTAAGTTACTTTCTAAAACAATTGACAGAGAAGTTCATTGTCATGTACTCTTCAGCTGTAACAACTGTATAAACATATGCATTTATATTTGCAATGCATTATACAGAATAACATTATTTTAGAATAGTGTAACTAAAACAAAAGTATCTTAAAAGAACTTACTTTAATTTAAAGTCTATTAAGTCTATTATAAGTAACTATTCTGATTGCAATAATTTAAAATGTAACATGCTACATTACTTTTAAGTACAGTCAAATTACATGACTACTTTTTTTCCATTAACGTTTGACAAGTAGAAAGTGTTTTAATATCTGTCGTGTCCATTGTTTTATTTTATGTCAAACCTAACAAACATATTTTTATTTATTTTTTTGCTTGAAAAGTGTCACTTAAGTGTCCAAGTACTTTTTGAGTTGAAACTGGTGGTATACAACTCGATGAACATTAATGGGCGACCATTGACACACAAAATCTCTATTAAATCAAACAAAACAAAAACATTGCCAACAACCTATTTTTCTCATTCAGAGTTTCTATTGAAATTAAGATGTCAGGCAAAAGGCCATAAAGTACAAACAATTTCCCCATTTTTAGTGTCTCTTTGGAAAACAACTTGAAAGAAGTTTGTGTTTAAATAGATCACTCAGTCATTGAACTGAAAGTTCATTATCTGTCTATATCGCTCAATGCCAATTTCATGCATCATTAAGTATTCCAAGTATTCCAAGGTCCTTGTGTTTCAAAATCTAATAAATAGTCACAACCAGGGTGGCAATTACTTACGTCCCATAAAAGTACACATCAGAGTTTTAAGTCTACATTTTATATAAGCAATGTGTCAATAGCTCTGTCTGAATGAAGCATGTAATATAATTCAACCATCTCTGAAATGGGTCCTCATATTGACATTGCTTGAGTGGGTTTGGTAAATGTGAAGGACTTCAGACTGAAAGCGCAAAGAGCAAAAACATCAAAACATGAAACCATTTCATGAAAGTTCATCTTGAGTGCTGTTGAAGTGAATTTATGAAACAAACTACTCCAAAAAATAAATGAAAAAGCAAGTTTTGAGTGAAAGGGTCTAGAAAATTACAAGTAAACAGGTATTGCAATCAGAATACAGTTCCTGACTTTAAATTAAAGTAAGTACTTTTAATTTACTTGCATTTCACTATTCTAAAATAATGTAATGTCAGTTGCTCTGTCTGAATGAAATCAACCTATGAATGGCTCACATATAGTTGACTGCATAATAAGTTGGCGTACAAAAAATAATTTCAACATCGACAATATTACACACAAAGCTGGAAGTATTATAAGTTTATCCATTTTGTCTACGATGCTGTTGTCTCACTTGTGATGCATGACCTAATGCAACTAACAAAATACCTGATTTTGGAGGGTTCCCATTGCCAGATACCTCACCAACCCCATGGCGGCAAGAGTCATGATGCTGGCCACGCTGAAGATCATACCCATTATGCCATAGTACAGGCAGGAAGGGTCACCTCCGATCCAAGTGTGGTTGAAGGCAGAGGTGATTGACAGTGGGAACATACTGAGAGCCATGCCAATGTCTGTCACGGCCAGACTAACCTTGAGGAGCTCAGGAGCTTTGAGGATGCTGTGACGCCGAGCAGCTGTAACAAGCACAGCAACGTTGCCGAGGATGGAGAGGATGGCTGGGAGAAAAAAGAGAGCCAATCTGAGAAAGCCTAATGGTCCAAAACATTTGACACCGATGGTTCACAATGGTCCAGTAGCATCTGACAACTCAATTAGAAAGGTTGACTAGTTTGGACTAGATTTTTTTCTTATAAATCACACTGCAAAAAATGTATCGGTAAAAACTGTAAAAATGCTACAGTAATTTTTTTTATAATAGGTTAATGGATACTTACCTTAAAATATACTGTAAAACATTATAATAGATTTAAAAAGACAATACATGTATGGTTAAATGATGTAAAAATGAAAAATTATTGATTTGACTATATAATTAAAGGTAAAAACATTATGTTATGTTTAACAAGAGAGTACATGAACTTTTTATGGTAAATTATTGTTAAAATTAGTTAATAACAATAATCGGGCATTTCCAGAATTCCCTGTGTGACTCATCACATTTCATTCTATTTTATGGGAATAGTTATGTTTCTTGTTTTAATATCACTTACCTACATTGGGGTATTCTGTGTTATATTTCATGTAGTTTAGTTTATGTATATTGTATAATTTTCAATTCACATGTGTTACTCTGATGGTGTTTCGTGTTTGTGTGAGTGACACTGACCGCTGTCTCTAAATGTTTATTGGTCAGTGCTATTGGAAAGACCACTATTGGTAACTTCATGTCATCATGTGCCTTTCTGTAATTTGTAAAATGAGTAACAATGCATCATAAAATGAAAAGCAGATTTTTATTGTTTCATAAGGTTTAAAGTATCAAGTATATATAATGTAATATTATAAATGGTAATGCACCGTAAAATATACAGGCATCAAAATTGCATCCCGTAAAGCTCGAAGCTTGGATGCTTGGAAGAGCTATTATTTTACTTTAGCTCGATAAGCTGATGGAACCATTGAACTGAAGACCACTAGAATTGAAATATCAAATGTCACTAAGCAATGATCTTTACAGATGGCTCTTCAACTGAAAAATGATGTTGTGCATCATCAATGCTGGGTTGAAAATAACCCCCTACGATCAATTTTGCTTCTGTTTTGACCATCAATGTAAGACACAAATCAGGTCCTTGGCTGAAAAGGAAGGTATTTAATCTCAGTTTGATATGAAAGTGGGACTTGACTGACTGGTGATGTGTGATCAGCAGTGTTCTTAGAAAGGGTGTTCTTCAGTACACAGGCAAGGCAACATTTGCAACAAGGGGTTTAGCCTTTAAGAGACCTCTTGCAGATATGCAGTGTGTAATTTTCATTTCTAATATATTTTTTCCCAGAAACTGTGGGGTTTGATGCCTGATTTGCAAAACAATGTTAGCAGTCAGAAAATAACTGCTTTCAAAGACTGTACTACAGAAGCGATCCATGTAAAATCATTTTGAAATTGATTTGTTCACCATGAAAAGCCTGGAAAAATATTTGGACACTTCAGCCACACAGAAACATGTGAATCTCATTGCATTAAAAAGCAAAATATCAACTCATGCATTTCTGTACAAAAAGATAGCACCCAAACCCTCTTTTTGCAGATCAGTAAATGGCCTTTGTTGACTAGGGATGAGGTTCTGAGTTCTGAAAGTTACTGTATGTTTATAGGACACTTAATTATTTGATTAAAAAAAGATCACGGGACATGTGATGATTTCTCATGGTACAACCCCTTTAAATTGTTAATTAAAATTGTCCAGTAATAAATGTGTGCAACCTTTCAGATGACTCCAGAGACAAAAATCATTAATAATAATAATAAAAAGCCCTCATACAAGGTGACAACAGTACTTCAAATCCGCTATTTTTCAAAGCCATAACCCTCTTCACAAGGACAATCAAAAAATAAATTGCCACTATCTAGAGATTTGGCTATTTGCATTTTAAGGGATGCAGCCTATTATAAAACACAAATGAAACATCCTCAATTTGGGCTATTTGAGCAAGTTATGCTGGTCTTTTCAGGCAAAATTCAAAAATAAATGTGACCGAGTGTAAACGTCTAGGTTACGTATGTAACCTCCGTTCCCCGATGGAGGGAACGAGACGTTGTGTCAGAGAAGCGACACTAGGGGTCTCTCCGGACCGGAGAGTTCATTCAGGATTTTTCTGAGGAGCCGGAAATGGTCCGGCCACAACAGTGGCTCGGCTCAGCGACGTGGCAGGGGAGACACAACGTCTCGTTCCCTCCATCGGGGAACGGAGGTTACATACGTAACCTAGACGTTCCCCTTCTGTCGCTCTCTCCACGTTGTGTCAGAGAAGGGACACTAGGGGTCCATTTATAAAAGTGCCATGCGCTGAGCGGTGTACGTGAACTGCTGATACAGGAGCGAGCAGGTATTCTTACGTGCAGGACGACCAACTGTATCAGGCAGAACGTACCCTTCCCCAATGCCCCATTTAAGCCATCAGGATTCCTTATCGTTACCCTGGAGGGGGGAACAAGGTGCTGGCCGCCAACCTGGGAACGGGCCAAGCCTGGCCGGGCCTTTTTTCTCTCTATGTTTCTCGCATAGAGCAACTAAGGCCGGGGCCCTTACACGCATTGAGGGAAGGGGGTCTTAGCCCTTATTCAGGGCTGAGAAGACCCTGCGGAGGCCACGCCTACCCGAGAGGAGAGGCAAGTTTAAGTGGCAAAACCATCAGAGGCCTGACTTGGGGCCTATGTGGAAAAGTTGGTGCGGTGGTGGATCCAGCCTCATAGAGGGGGGAACATACAGCACGGCAACCGAGGCAGCCGTGACTGCCTAAGGGAAACACGGGAGTCTGCTTGCCTGAGGGGACAGAACCGTGGTGTTACACACAGGGGGAGTCCGAAGGAGGCCTTACCTGTGGAGCACCTATACCAGTACAGGGTAGTTTGCGGTACTCGCAGTGGCTTGGGTCAGCGAGTTCCTCCGCTGAACTGCGACCCACGAGGGCTAGGGAGGAATCAACCAGTGTCCCAAACCTGAGATCTCCTGGGAATGAAGGCGCACTGTTTCCCCTGGTTAGGGGGAAGGGCGCTAGGTGCAAGCGATTCACCCGGTCAGATCGTGGGCGTGCTACCGAGTTCTATGGGCTCGGTACCTGAGAAAACACGGGACGATACTGACTCAACTCGGAGATTGTAGAATCTCGCAAAAGTGTTAGGTGTTGCCCAGCCCGCTGCTCTACAAATGTCTGCTAGGGCAGTGCCCTAGCCAGTGCCCATGAGGATGCAACACTCCTGGTGGAGTGAGCTCGGACCCGCAAGGGGGGGGGCATGGCCTGGGTGTGATAAGCCATGGGAAATGGCGTCGACAACCCAGTGGGCGAGTCTCTGCTTGGAGACAGCGTTCCCTTTCTGCTGTCCCCCAAAGCAGACGAAGAGCTGCTCAGAGCGTCTGGTGCTCTGTGTGCGATCCAGATAAATACGTAAAGCACGTACTGGACACAGCAGTGAAAGGGCTGGGTCTGCCTCCTCCCGGGGCAGTGCTTGCAGGTTCACCACCTGATCCCTGAAGGGCATGGTAGGAACCTTGGGCACATAGCCCGGTCACGGTCTTAGGATCACGAAAGTATCTGCCGGACCGAACTCCAGGCAAGCGTCGCTAACAGAGAACGCATGCAGGTCCCCGACCCTCTTGATGGAAGCGAGCGCTATCAGCAAGGGCAGTCTTGAGAGAGAGGGCCCTGAGTCCAACTGAATCAAGCGGCTCGAAGGGGGGTCTCTGGAGTCCCGTAAGGACGACCGAGAGATCCCAGGAGGGGAACAGGTTAGGCCGGGAGGAAGTTATCCTCCGGGCACCTTTTAGGAACCTGACGATTAAGTCGTGCTTACCAAGAGACTTGCCGTCTACCGTGTCGTGGTGGGCCGCGATAGTGGCGACATACACCTTGAGGGTGGAGAGGGACAGCCTCCTCTCCAGCCTCTCCTGAAGAAACACGAGCACTGACCTAACTGCGCACTTCTGCGGGTCTTCGGCTCGGGAAGAACACCAGTCCGCGAACAGACGCCACTTTAGAGCGTAGAGATGCCTGGTAGAGGGGCTCTGGCTTGATTGAATCTATGACGGTCGGTGGTAGGCCGGCTAGATCTTCCGCATCCCGTCCAAGGGCCAGGCGTGGAGGTTCCAGAGGTCTGGGTGCGGGTGCCAGAGCGTGCCCGTCCCTGAGAAAGAAGGTCCTTCCTCAGGGAATTCGCCAGGGAGGGGCTGTCGTGAGGGCGTGAGGTCCGAAAACCAAGTCCGGGTGGGCCAGTAAGGGGCTACCAGAATGACTTGCTCCTCGTCCTCCCTGACCTTGCATAGCACCTGTGCAAGAAGGCTCACTGGGGAAATGCGTGCTTGTGCAGCCCCGCCGGCCAGCTGTGTGCCAACGCGTCTGCCCGAGGGGAGCCTCTGTCGGGCATACCAGAGCGGGCAGTGGGAGGTTTCTTGGGAGGCAAACATGTCTACCTGAGCCTTGCCGAACCGGTCCCAAATCAGCTGGACCAACTGGGGGTGGAGCCTCCACTCTCCGCCAGGCAAGCTTTGTCTTGACAGCGCGTCCGCTATCACATTGAGGTTGCCGGGGATGTGAGTGGCGCGCAGTGACTTGAGTCGCTGCTGACTCCAAAGGAGGAGACGACGGGCGAGCTGTGACATGTGGAGGGAGCGTACTCCGCCTTGGCGGTTTATGTAGGCTACGACCGTGGTGCTGTCTGTCCTGACTAGGACGTGTTTGTTCCGAATTAACGGAAGAAACTTCTGCAGGGCCAGAAAAACAGCCAGCAGCTCTAGGCAGTTGATGTGCCAGCGCAGCGGGCCTCAGTTCTACCGGCCTGCGGCTAGCGCCCGTTGCACACGGTGCCCCAACCCAGTTTGGAGGTGTCGGTTGTGACCAGAACGCGTCGGGACACCTGCTGCAAGGGTACTCCTGCCCTTAGAAAGCAGAGGTCTGTCCAGGGTTTGAAGGTTTGGCGGCAGGCAGAGGTAATTTTTACGTTGTGCGTGCCGTGGCGCCATGCTCGTCTTGGGACTTGAGTCCAGAGCCAGTGCTGAAGTGGTCTCATATGCATCAACCCCAGCGCGGCCGCCGCGGAGGATGCCATATGCCCCAGGAGCTGTTGGAAGCGTTTTAGCGGGACCACGGCGCCTGGCTTGAAGGAAGCGAGGCATTTCAGCACTGACTGAGCACGCTCGTTGGAGAGACGTGCTGTCATTGGGACTGAGTCTAACTCCAGACCGAGAAAAGAGATGCTCTGGACCGGGGAGAGCTTGCTCTTTTCCCAGTTGACCTGAAGCCCCAAACGGCTGAGGTGGCTGAGCACCTGGTCTCTGTGTGTGCATAGTAACTCTCGGGAGTGGGCCAGTATGAGCCAGTCGTCGAGGTAATTGAGTATGCGTATGCCGGCTTCTCGGATTGGGGCAAGAGCTGCCTCTGGGACTTTCGTGTAGACGCGAGGGGACAGAGACAGGCCGAAGGGGAGGACTTTGTACTGATACGCCTGGCCGTCGAACGCGAACCTTAGGAAGGGTCGATGTCCAGGGCGAATTGAGACGTGGAAGTACGTGTCCTTCAGGTCTACCGCTGCGAACCAATCTAGATGCCGGACGCCAGATAGAATTTGTTTCTGGGTGAGCATTTTGAACGGGAGTTTGGACAAGGTCCGATTGAAAACTGGAAGGTCCAAGATCGGTCGTAAGCTGCCGCCTTTCTTGGGTACAACGAAGTAAGGGCTGTAGAAACCCTTCTTCGTTTCGGTTGGAGGGACAGGCTGTATCGCATCCTTTAATAGAAGGGAGGCGATTTCTTCGCACAGGGAATGGGCATGTTGGCCGTGTACTGCGTAAAAATGTACGCCCACGAAGGGGGGCGGAGACCTGGCAAACTGAATTGCATAACCGAGTTGAATGGTCTGGTGCAGCCAGCGTGACGGGTTGGGCAGTGAAAGCCACACCTCTAAACTTCGTGCTAGGGGCACCAAGGGGACGAGTTTTTTGGACGTACCCGGCGGGGCTTCGCAGCGGTGCGGAACAGGTAACACGGCGTCGGGAGGCAATGTGGCATCCCGAGGCTCTGGTGCTGAGAATAAACTCAAAGCACTTACCTTGCTCCGCGCATCCGGCAGGGGGCGGGTTCGTGACTGAGGAGGAGGTCTGATGTTGGCGTCCTCTGGACTCGTCTGAACCGGCCGGCCGGGGAACAGTCGCGGGGACACCGTGTCCATGGAGCCGGGATTGTTGAGGCCTGAAAGCAGAGTGCCGTGAGAACGGCATTTGCGGGCCAGGTGACCCCAGAGACAACAAGGAAATAGCTCTATAGAGTGTAAAGAATTGAACAAAAAATTCTCCTCCCGGCCCTCCACCGGGGAACGGAGTGGTCTTACCAGCTCCGGAGCTAGTGTCTCGGTCTCTGGGTCTGTCATCTCAGGAGCGCCTGGGAGCCTTCTGGGTCCTCAAGGGGGTCCGTGAGACGATGGGCATCCAACTTCTGCGGGGAGCTCAACGCTGGGGCTGAGAACTGGGCCCACTCACTTGTTAGTTGAGGCGGAGCACCACTTTCTTTCTTTCTTGAAAGCCGCAGGAGGACACCCTCGGCGAGCAGACAGGGCATGGCCCCTGGCGGCAGGTTTGCGGCAGGGCAGGATGCTTTTTTTGCTTGAAAATAGCCTTCGTCTGTTTCTTCACCACTGAGGACTGCTGGGTGAAGTCGTCAAGTGGTGTCGCCGAATGGACGGAGCTGGGAGACAGGGGCGTTTGAGAAAGCATGCTTTGTCTGCCTCCCATACTGCCTGTCCATCGTTGTGTTTCTGGACCACGGAGTGGCCATCGCCTGTTTGAGTGCAGTTCCTGCAGCACGTCAAGAACAGGACCACCCAAGTGCAGATTTTGAAGTGCCCTGGCCCGGTGGACTTGCAGAAGGGGGCCATGGCGTGCAGGGTGGAACGGTCTGGGACCGTTCTACCACCGAGGGTAGCGAGAGCGGAGGAGCGAGGAAGCTGGGCTTGCTCAGCTCGTCATGCATGTCCGGGAAGGAATCTGGGGGTGGGGGGGCATGGCTGTGAGCGGCGCACATGCCCGTGGAACCAATTAAGCCCGGGGAAGCATAGCGGACCATCTTGTGTCAGGCTCAGACTGGGCGGAGACCCGAAGGTGGCGGCCCAGGCGAGTTATCCGCATCCGACGCCGCTGTTACGCTCTCCGATGCAGCGGTGATGTCATCATCCAATGCCGGGGAGCTCGAGGGACCGGACGGTAGGCTGTTAAGCGGACCGCACTAATCCCGAGCTCGGACGGAAACAAGCAAGCGTGCCGGGGAGGCGGGGGTTTCGAGGGGGTTCACCCGGTGAAACGGAGCCCGTCACTGTTCCCAGATCGTTTTCATCACCCACGGTGCCTGCCTCAATCCCGTAGGAAGGAGGCGAGGCGCGGGGGGCAGCTGAAGCGGCTTTTTCTCACTACAAGAAAAAGCCTACGACCGCAATGCTGTCATGGCTATGTTCTCGTACTGAAAACATAGACCATTCATAAAAACGCTGCCTGCGTGTGATCACAACCCAGGAATGCAAGGCAGTTTTTATGGCCGTCAGAGGTGGGGAGAATCAACGCATCCAGAAACTACACAGAGGCAGAAAATCATCTTTAAAAAGACGCGTCCTGAGAAGGACGTTCAACGGCGCTGTGTTTTGCTCTTTTAGAGCAAAATTCACTCTTTTAGAATAACTCTTTCGAGTTGTCTGCGCTGTCGAAGCGCCCAGGGGCAAGAATACACAGCCGTGCACGAATGAGAAAGCCACTGTTATGCGCCGTCAGATCCAACAGCGTGCAGAGCATCAGAGGATTAAACAGGAACTTGGTGTGTAACTCGCAGCAGACTGCATGCACGACCATCGGCTCCGAAGAAATTTTCTGAATGAACTCCCGTATTTGCGCCGCTTAAATACCCGTATGTCCGGGGGCGGAACATGCAAATACAGGGTGCCAACTCTCATTGGCCTTTTTTCATAGTTCAGAGGTGAATATCGGCGCTCAAGAGAGACTCCTAGTGTCGCAACGTGGAGAGAGCGACAGAAGGGGAACTCTAGGCACAAGGCTAGGCAATTTCTTAAAAGAAGCCTTTAGGATTTGTGCTTTATACATAGTTTGTTGGTAATGAGTCTTTTTATGTTAGTAGAAAAAAAAAACACTTTAAATGGATATTTCACCCAAAAAATGGAAATTTTGTCATAATTTCCTCACCCTCATCTTGTTTCAAACCCCTTATGACTTTCTTTTTTCTGTGGAACACAAAATGAGATTGTGATGAGGAGGAGGGCGGGGCCTGCCCATGAGGACACACGGCCGGCCCTGAATCGAGCTAATCAGCTGGGAGGGGGATAAAGACTAGCCGGAGGTGCCACTTAGAGAGAGAAAGCATCCATCTGCCTGGGGACGGAGGAGTCAATGCCGGCCGCCGAGAGCCGAAGGAACCGAGGCCATCTGCTGAAGAAGGGGAGGAGCGGTTCTGTCAGCCATGGGCCGGAGGACTTCCTGCCATCTGCCGGGGGAGGAGCAAGCTGGCATCCGGTTGAGGACCAGGCGACAGCGTATCCGGAAGCTCTTCTCTCACTGTCGCTCCACCTCAGCCTTTCCCTCCCCTCGTCTCTCCCAGGGGCTCTTAAAGGTGGGGAAGTCTTTCCGGCAGGCATGGCCAGAATGATCACAACCCCCAAAACAATTCCTTACTCTTGAAGCCTTTTGCAGAGCACTTTCTTAGTAAACAAACAACGTTCAGTGAGTTAAGTATTATGGAACATTAGTATTTATTACGTTTATACTGACAAAAAGCCAACAGTATATAAGGTGCCAAATTGTATTAAACACAAGGGAAAGGAACATAAGGCCAGTCAGGAGGGTCAGTTGGCAGGGCACTTGCTGGCTGTTCATGACTGAGGTCTGTGCTGGTGCTGCTGGTCTTACTGGTAATATTAAGAATAGTCCCTGAGGGCACATTCAAACTATTTGATTCTTAATTTAAAATGGCCTAACACAGTGCAAAGTAATGATATCAGAACCAGAATCAAAATGAGCTTTATTGCCAAGTATGTTTACACACACAGGGAATTTGTCATGGTGACAGTAGTTTCCAGTTCAAGGAGAATACAAAAAATATACATATACAGTACAATATATAAATACAAACATTTGAGATATACATATAAACATACATGCATAAACAGTCAAATACCATATAGAGTTATGTGCACAGTGATTTCATATATTGTGCAGAAGAGGTAGGATATGTCAAATAAATATAAATGGAATATAAATATGAATGAATAGTTAAATATGCATATGATTGTATATTGCCACAATGAAGAGTATTGGGGGCAGTTTTAACTGTTCATAAGGTGAATGGCCTGAGGGAAGAAACCCATATAAACCTGACAGTTCTGGTGCTCAGAGCTCTGTAGCTCGGCAAGAAGGCAACAGTTCAAAAAGGTAGTGTGCTTAGTGAGTGGAGTCCAAAGCAATTTTTCTAGTCCTTTTCCTCACTCTGGAGGTTTACAGTTCTTGGTGGGTGGGAAGGTGAGAACCAGTAATCCATTCAGCAGTCCGGACTATACTTTGAAGTCTTCTGATGCCTGACTTGGTAGCTGACCCAAACCAGACAGTTATAGAAGGGCAGAGGACAGATTAAATTACGGTTGAGTAGATCTGGATCAGCAGCACCTGTGGCAGGTTGAACTTCCTCAGCTGGCGAAGGAAGTATAACCTCTGGCAATGTGGGTCACCCACTTCTGGTCCTGTGAGATGGTAGTGCCCAGGAACCTGAATGACTCAACTGCTGCCACAGTGCTGTTTAGAATGGTGAGTAAATTACATATGATTAATACAAAATTTACATAGCTAATACTCACATGTGCACCAAAAGGTGGTCAAACTCCACACATGCAATCCATATGCATCCTTCAAAAACAATCCATAACAAATACTCAAGTTTAACAGATAACACTTGTAAACACATATTTATTGTAATTTATAAGCATTTTGAGTAAAATTTCAGATTTATCTAAAGAATTATCAACCGATGAACAAAACTGGAAGCTCTCTTGCTCAATGTATGCTCTCACGTCTCTAACATAAGAGAGTGCCGGAAAGTAGGTGTCGTAAAAATCCAGTCCTTAAAGGGGCCACGTCCAGTTAAATTAAATGAAATTTCTCCAATTGGCTACACATATAAAACTGTTTATAAACTATAATAACTAAAACAAATCAAATATGATAAAACAATGAACAAGTATAAATTAATGAAGAATGATAAAGCATATTAAAATGGCAGTAAGAAAAATAAACAATGAAATAAATGAAATCAAACTTTGATTGACAGCCAAATTCTCCCCGAAAATAATGCTCTGACACCATCTATGTTTCTGCAAAATTGTAACACAAGGATAAGATGTTATCCTTTTTATAAATATATAAAAAAATATATAAATGTGTCACAGCTGATTGCTTTCAACTTTCAACAAGAATCCATCAATATTTATCTAAATGTGTTAACTTTGGACTAAAAGCTCTAATGCTGTTTATTGAAGCATAAGCAGTGACATGACATTCAGTAGAACTTGCACCATTGAACAGGTACAGTATTTAGTACATTATATAACACATGTGTTGCATTTTTATTTTGCATGCTTTGATGTGAACTCTTGACACAAATTAAGAAATTATTTTCGATGTGCATTTCTGTCATAAACAGTGGTCTTATATAGAAACTGGAGACCTGAAATGCGAGCTTTCTTATGATAATGTAAGCTTAATACCAAGCTTGAGCTTAATAAACTATTGAGCTTGAATTTCAGACATGAATCAGTCAGATTCATTCAAAATCATTCTGACCTTTTTTGTGAAAAGACAGGTTCTTTGCACTGGGGCCCATTAGATACAAGTTACGCCACTGATTGTAATGACCAAACTATTTCTTTAAGATGCTCTTTGACATGTTACTGACATTTTACTACAGTATGTCAACATCTGTTCACATCAGGGTTAAAGGATGCACCTATTAAAACAGGCAGAGACATTAACCTTATGACAGGGTTAGACCAATTCTCGGAAAAGCCTAACAGATTCTTTGTAATTGTCACATGGCCGCATATGTAAGCGACACGATGAATATGTAATTTCAATGTTCAAGTTCAGTCAGCTTAAACTGATATTTATCTCTATTGTGGGGTGCTAAAAGCTATTAAGTGAAAGAACAGCATTGCATTATCTATATTGTTTAACCATACTATAATCAGCCAAAGCACCTGACGTGGCATTGCATCCTTGGTAGAAAAGCATTAACCCAGTATCAGTGGTGTACTGTGTTATACTGTTTACAACATAACTGTGCTGTCAATAAAAGATCTAATGCTACTATCACAGCACTGCACATTTATCTGCAACTGTGTGTTCTCAGGAACTGGACAGATATGATGCAAATACATACATCATTGTCAAATATTTCTTATATTTGTGTAACCTGCTGGAAAATCCAGCTCAAGCTGGTAGTTGTGTTGTTTTGCATCATGGCTGCTGGTTTCTAGCTGCTCTAAGATGGTCTAAACCATCATACCAAAAATATAAAAAATTATGAAAATGTTCACCCAAAAAAAATTAATTGTTTCATAATTTACTCACCTTCGTTCCAAACAGTATGGTAAAATGGTAAATGGTTTGCCCTTATATAGTGCTTTTTTAACCTTAGCGGTTTTCAAAGTGCTTTACACTGTGACTCATTCACCCATTCACACACACATTCACACACCAATGACGGCAGAGCTGCCATTCAAGGCGCTAGCCTGCCATTGGGAGCAACTTGGGCTTCAGTGTCTTGCCCAAGGACACTTTGGCACGTGGAGTAGTGTGGGTCGAGAATAAAACCACCAACCCTGTGATTGTGGACAACCCGCTCTACCACCAGAGCCACAGCTGCCGTGTATCACATGACTTACTTTCTTATGTATGGAACACAAATGTAGTAATTTTAAATAATATTCCGGTCCATATATTCAGTATAATGGCAGTTGAAATTGACTCATTTTAAAGCTTAAAAGGGGCCTAAAAGTATCCTAAAAATAGTCAAGTCTTAGTTAGAAACTAGCTATCATTTTCCAAAAACACAACTACCAGCATATGCTGCTTTCACAATGCTGCAGAGCATGCTAAGACATCTTTAGCATGTGATCTGTGTATCTGCATCATGCCTCATCATCCTATTCCTGATAACATACAGTTGCAGGAATGTAGAGTTGGGGTAATTGATTTCGGATTCGACTCGATCCGTATCAAGAGTTCAGTTTACTTCAATTTACTCAGATGCATTTTAACTTTAAACCAGCAACAAAATCAGATACCATCTACTAACTTAACCCTCTGATGCATGAATTATTCAACCACAAAGGGGGGAAATAATTGCAATGTTTCTTTTTTTTTCACAACAAAACTAAAATATAAATTCCAATCATTCCCCCTCACTTTATTTCTGGCAATTGCGTGATATAAAGTAGCAACTACGAGTTAATTTTACAGCAGACTGATCTCACAGTGAAATAGGAAAAAAAAGTAGGCTGAGTAGTCTTTCACCATAATCGGTCTGTGCTTACCGAAATTCGAAACACTGCACACTGCCCAAATCGGTAAGTGTTGTTGGGCATATGAGCATGTGTGAGCTCCATTTTCCAGGTGTAATGTCCACGGAGGGCCCAAAATAGAGTTGTTTTAGCTGTGCACGCTGTAATACGCTGAAAAGGAATGCATGTTTTATAAACTGTACCCCTTAACCCAAACCTAAAACTAAGCATCAATCAAGTGAAAATTTCATGTTAGAGGAAAAAATGCAACCTCCAAATAGCACTTGCCGCTGATGATGCGAAGGCACTTCCTGGTTTCAACACGTGATCTGTTGATGTCTTCTCACACTTGCGAGTTTATATCACACAAATTCATCTTATTATCACACAATTTCGAATTAATTTCTCACAATTTTGAGTTTGTGTGTGGCCGTTTTTTGTTGGTTTACGAGGAACATTTTTAGGTTACAAACTGGTAAATACAAAGGTTTTATGCGATAAATGTGAGCAACTCGCGTGCAAGCTTTCTGAGGCATTCAGATTGAATCACCGATTCAAGACTGCTTTCACCAATTCAGACTGCTTTCCTATCACTTGTGACCAATTCATTTCAAAGTTCTGATGAATTTGTTTAATATCTTTAGTTTTGATTTAAAACTGGCAATAGTTAAGGCAATAACTAGCTTTTCTCAATGCTATGCCACTACAATGTCAAAAATATAGCTTCGCTACTGAAAAACTACTTGATTTAAAAACTAGCGAAGCTACCACCTCGCTACTCAGAAATGTAGTTAAGTGCTTTAAAAAGCTACTGCCCATCACTGCCTGCTACCATGTTAGAAAACACATTTATACAGCTTATAATTGATATCCATTGTTCTGCATGGATCTGAAGTGAACAGTAAAAAAAATTGTCCCCCAGAGCATTTTGTGGACAATCACTAACTCAATGATTTCCTTTTTACAGATCAGTGAAGTAAAATGTAAACTTAATCCTTAGCACATCAGATGGGCCCTTTCAGGAAAGATTGGTCTATACGCTAAACTCTGCAATCCTGGTCTTTTTTTGCTATCGTCATTCAAAGGCAACCTTTTTGGCAATCATAATGTGAACCACTAGTGATCTCATATAAATGTCACAGAGCCACTTAACCACTGATATAGACATTTAAAAAAAGTTGCAATTGTCAAACAGGACCTTCAAAGAGCACACATAGTGTACATATAGTGTTGGCAGGAGGTTATGTCCTACTGAAGAATGTCTAACGGAGGGTTGCAGGCGCTGGAGAAACATGCTCAATGACTTCATTCCTTTGACCTTCAAATGAGATAGAAAAGAGAATTTCTTAAACTGAAACTGGGTGATTCCTGTGTCTCGCAATGGGATCTAATGGGCTTTCTACTCTCTAGCTAAAAAACATTTACAGAATGCAATATAGTTCGAATGTGTGGAGTTCAAATTATATTCAGCGGATAATTATTAAGTTTGAACGTACAGTGGTGTCCAAAAGCCTGAGACCAAGTAAAAACCTGTTTTTACAAATTGACCCATTTCAGTGACATCACATTGTCCTACAGCTGCCATATTTGACACCATCAGCGGGAGGAAACAATGGTGGTAAATGAAAAAAACACCTGAAAAATGATATCAAGTGAAACAATCAATCAAAAATTACTTCTGATCCATGCCAAGTCCTAGGAAAAGTTCATATCGGTCAGAAGACAGCACACATATTGCCAAATTTGACTTTTGCTGACATTTGAAGATATTTTATCCACCATTCATCTCTGTACGCCGGCAAGTCTTCTGTGTGACTGGCATATGTCCACCGGCACATCACCGGCACAGCTCTCATGCAGAAGTTACAATTGTTTTTTTTTGTGTTGTTTTCTGGTCCGATTTAGTCTCAGTATTTAAAAACATCTGTTATGATCCCATCTGTGTGAACGTAAGAGCTGCTTTTATCTCCTGAAGAAGGTGCTTGTTGCATCCCACAGCCCAGAACAATGAAGGTATGTGGCAGGGGTTGGCAGCTAAATATTTCTATTTGGCATTTTTCTAAATTAATAGTTTATTTTTCGTCACATTTTAACCTTTTGTTTAGCCTCCCATTCAGCTGATGAAAAAACACTGCATGATCATGAGGAAGGATTAGATCAAAATGCAAACTGGAATGCAGGTGCAGAATTTTGTATAAATAATACGTCTACTCCTCTCTCTCCAATGCTGGCGTGACAGTGATTACCAAACCATAGGTTGCCGCAACAAGGGAATGACAACAAGGCTGTGAGGGATAGACATACAGGCTCTTCAATGGACTCTACTGCAGTTTAAAGTGTTTTTGGATCGTTCTGCAGACAAACAGTTGAAAAAATCTATGTCCAAGAACATTCAGTATACAAAGAACTCAAGACAACATGAGTTGTGGAAAGTCAGGTGAAGACTAGGAGCTTTACACAGCTTTATACCGTTCGTGCCATTGAAGAGACTGCAAGTCTATCTGACACAGCATCATTGTCATTCCCGATAAAAATGCATATAGCGAAAGATTGAAACATATATATTTGTCAAATGCAGAGGTGTATTCATCTTATGCACCAGAGAAACTAGCGAGCAGTCTCGGAACTTCCGTTCTAGTGGTCCTGTATTGATCTTTATGGTATTGATGTTAAAGTGTAATTAGCTAGCAAAATTGATTTACAGATTATAGAGTGGTCAAAAGCTATCATGAGTATTTTAAAGTGTTCAGGGGATGTCATACATACTGGAAGTAGACGGGGGATATTATAAAACAAGAGAACTTAATTCATAAACGCAAGATTCTACCTTCAGGCTGTGGATGTAATCATATTTGATTGACTCTTCTCAATAGCTTACAATACCAACAGGAAGTTAGATGACAAAATTTAGAAGAGCGGAGCTTGGAAAAGGGGTGGGGCTGAATAAGGTGAATAGTAACAAAGTACAAATACTTTGATACTGTAGTAAAGTATTTTTTATATATTTGTACTTTACTAGAGTATACAAATTTCTTTAGACTTCTGCTTAACTACATTTTGAAGAGAAAAAGTATATTTTACTCTGAACACCGCAAAAAATAACATAGCTGTACTTGTAAATTGCATGCAGATTGGCGTTAGTGATGTCTGATTGTGAAAGAATCATTTGAGTCTTTTACATTTGATTAAATTGAATTGATAAAAATGATTCAAAAAGTGGTCTGAATGATTTGTTTCATGAATCTGAATTAAAATCACAAGGAAAGTGTGCACTGTTCTGTCTGTCTCAACTGGGGAAGACAAAAAACTGCTCATGTCAAATTAAATCATATCCCTTTATTGTCACTAAACCATATACACAAGTGCAACAGTGGGCGAAAGTCTTGGGTGCAGTTCCAAGCAACATAGCAGTATGACAATTACAATAAACATCATATTTTTTGACTAATTAATTTGAAAACATTATTAAAGCTGTAAAATAATGTGTTATCAGTCTCCCACCTTTCCAGGAGACCTGTTCATCTGAAAGTCGTGCAAATACATTTTTCTTTTACATTTAACCAAGGTGCAATGTGTATGAATAATTACCATAGCTCTTTCTAACATTTCTCTTTTCTAACAATAGTTATTTTATAAACTAGGGTGTTCTGGGTGGCTGCAAAAGTGTTTCCTTTGCTTTTTAACACATTGATGCTACATTATGTGTTTACTAGGGTTTTGTAGATTGCTGGGGCATACTATGCAGTTGTCAAGGTGATCTGCTGTGTGTTCAATACACTGATCACCCACAACATTAATACCACTGAAAGGTGAAGTGAATAACATTGATTATATCTTTACAATGACACCTGTCATGGGGTGGGATATATTAGGCAGCAAGTGAACAGTCAGTTCTTGAATTTCATGTGTTGGAAGCAGGAAAAATGGGCAAGCGTAAGGATCTGTGAGACTTTGACAATGGCCAAATTGTGATGGCTAGATGACTGGGTCAGAGCATCTCCAAAATGGCAGGTCTTGTGGGGTTTTCCCAGTATGCAGTGGTCAGTAACTACCAAAAGTGATCCAAAGAAGGACAACCAGTGAATCGGCGACATGGTCATGGGCACCAAACGCTCATTGATGCGCGTGGGAAGTGAAGCCTGTCTAATCTGATCTCACAGAATAGCTACTGTAGCACAAATGGGTGAAAAATTTAATGCTGGCCATGATCGAAAGGTGTCAGAACACACAGTGTATTTCTGCTTGCTGCACATGGGGTTGTGTAGCCACAGACTGGTCAGAGTGCCCATAATGACCCTTGTCCACTGCAGAAAGCACCTACAATGGGCACGTGAGCATCAGAACTGGACCATGGAGCAATGGAAGAAGGTGGCCTGGTCTGATGAATCACGTTTTCTTTTAGCTCATGTGGACGGCCGGGTTCGTCGTTTACCTGGGGAAGAGATGGCAGCAGGATGCACTATGTGAAGAAGGCAGTATGATGCTCTCTGCAATTTTCTGCTGGGAAACCTTGAGTCCATATGGATGTTAATTTGATATATACCACCAAAGATTGTTGCAGACCACGTACACCCATTCATGGCAACAGTATTCCCTGATGGCAGTGGCCTCTTTCAGCAGGATAATGCGCCCTGCGACAATGCAAAAATTGTTCAGGAATGGTTTGAGGAACATAAAAAAGGGTTAAAGGTGTTGACTTGGCCTCCAAATTTCCCAGATCTCAATCCGATTGAGCATCTATGTGATGTACTGGACCAACAAGTCAGTTCCATGGAGGCCCAACCTGACAACTTACAGGACTTACTAACTGTGCTAATCACAGTCTTCAAAGCAACTAATCACTCCGCTGTAAACACCACCGCCTCTCTTCCGGGCGAGCTAAACACATTTTACACTTGTTTTGAGGAAAACAACATCTCCACAGAGAGAACTCCCGTGACCGACACAGCAGAGGTTAGTTCACTTATTGTCTCTGTTGCGGATGTAACTTGATCTCTCAAACGGGTGAATATTCGCAAAGCTGCAGGTCCAGGCGGCATTACGGGCCACGTACTCAAGAGCGTGTGCGGATCAACTAGCAGGTGTTTTAAAGGATATTTTCAATCTTTTGCTCTCCCTGTCTGTAGTTGTGCCCATACCAAAACAGTCAAAGATAACTTGCCTAATTGACTGGCATCCTGTTCAACTCCCATCATCAGCAAGTGCTTTGAAAAGCTTATCAGAGACCACATCTGCTCTGTGCTGCCTGCCTCACTGGACCCACTTAAGTTTGCTTACAGAAGCAACCGCTCCACTGATGATGCCATTGCAGCCACAATACACACTGCTGTCTCCCACCTGGAAAAAAGGAACACATATGTGAGTGCACTGTTTGTAGACTAAAGCTCAGCATTCAACACCACAGTGCCCTCCAAGCTTGATGCAAAACTCCGGGCCTGGGCTTAAACTTTGAATTCCTGTCAGACAGGCACCAGGTTGTCAGAATGGGCAGCAACATCTCTTCATCACTGACCCTCAACACTGGAGCCCCACAAGGCTGTGTTCTCAGCCCACTCCTGTATTCCCTTTACACACATGACTGTGTGGCAACACATAGCTCCAATTCCATAATTAAGCTTGCTGATGATATTACTGTGGTAGGTCTGATCACTGACAATGATGAAACAGCGTATAGAGAGGAGGTGCACACTCTGACATGCTGGTGCCAGAAGCACAACCTATCCCTCAGGAGAAAAGACAGAGAACACAGCCCCATCACCATCAATGGAGCACCAGTGGAGAGAGTCAGCAGTCCACACTGAAGCCATTATGAAGAAGGCTCAAAAGTGCCTCTTCTTCCTGAGATGGCTGAGGAATAACCACCACATCCTCACATGTTTCTACACCAGCACTGTATAGAGCATCCTGACTGGCTGCATCTCCGCCTGGTACGGCAACAGCACCGACCTCATATGCAAAGCCCTGCAAAGGGTGGTGCAAACAGCCAGACACATCATCGGAGGTGAGCTTCCCTCCCTCCAGGACATATATACCAGGCGGTGTGTGAAAAAAGCTTAGAGGATCATCAGAAACTCCAGCCACCTGAGTCATGGGCTGCTCTCACTGCTACCATCAGGCAGGCGGTCTCGCAGCATCAGATCTCACACCAGCCATCTTAACGACAGCTTCTTCCCCCATGTAATCAGACTTTTGAATACTTGATCGCTCATGATCAACATATATCAGCACTGCACTTTATTAATCTCACACTGGACTTTCATAATTATATTTCTCTTAAAAGCACACTAGCAACTGACTAACATCCGATGTTGAGGACAAATGTTATTGTTCGCTGTCCTTTTCTGCGCGGTACCGTTTTGTGGTCTGTTCTGCATAACGCGGCGGCTCATTGTTGCTTAACGCGGATAATTCTGCACGTTTTGCGGCCAAACCACCTCGGTTCTCCCAATGGCCATTACGCCCCTGATTGGCCCAAAAGTGCATCCAGATTACCAGTCCAGCCCTGAGTCCATGCCTCAATGGGACAGAGCTGTTTTTGCGGCACGAGGGGGACCTACACGATATTAGGCAGGTGGTTTTAATGTTGTGGCTGATTGGTGATTGGTTGCTAGGGTGTTCTGGGTAGTTGCCAGGTGTTACTATGCTGTTGCCAAGTTGTTTTCTGTGTTTGTAGCAATTGCTATGCAGTTGCTAGGGTGGTTTCTTATTGGCCCAAATGAAAAGAGCCCACCCACAAGTTTCTGTTATGGTCACTAAAAATGGCTCAGGTCCCTCCTTCAATGTTCCAATTTTTATGGACTTTTTTGTTTAATGCACATGTTTGTCACATTGCCAATATAAAAACTATTTTGAAAAGTTTGTACTTTCAAGGTCAGAAGCTGTAATTGTAATGTAATGAGCATTCAAGTGACAGAATGGGCCTGTTTTGCAATTTGTTTTTTCACTAAAAAAGCTTCCTGCTTTTTAAGTGTAAAACAAAAGAAATGTGGAACTTTGTAATATGGCACTTTTCATACCACTGTCTCCTTAAGATTATGTGCTTATGTTTTTCCTTTTTGTAAGTCGCTTTGGATAAAAGCATCTGCCAAATGAATAAATGTAAATGTGATTTCCTTGTACTTTTAAAACTTAAGTAAATTTAATATCAGTTACTTTATTGCTTTTAATTAAGTATTTTCTCATCAGCTAATTTTGCTTTTACTAGAGTAAATTTTTATGAAGGTATCTTTACATTTACTTAAGTATGACAACTGGATACTTTATACAACACTGGTCAAATGAAGACATGATGACAAACACATCCTTTAGGGCACATTGAGAGATGCACTTTGCAGCATTGTGCTGATTGAAACATGGTGCTGATTATAGAAGTGATTCATTAACTCACTTTCAAAGTGGCTTTCAACAAGTCACAGTTAAAGGGGCCATGACATTTTATATTATTTATTTTTTTATAGAGAATTTTATTATCTTCCCTGAGGTCCACTTATAATGTCAGTAAAGTGTTTTTTTTCTTTTTCACCAAAACAGTCATAATTTAATAATATATGATCTTCTTCCACCCTGTCTCTAGCGCTCTGTCTGAAATGCTCGGTTTAAAACTTTTCTTAAAATTTCCCTTAAAGACTTCAATGTAAATGCCCTTTGTTCTGATTTGCTAACTTTGTGCAGTCCCTCAAATACAGCCATATTTGAAACTCAATCAGAAGAAAATGAACAAGCTTCACATTATAATTTATAAAACAAAATGTCAGGGTTAACACATAACACACAGCTAGCACGTTTCATCTGAATGTAAAAAATGTTCACTAAAGCAGAGAAACTATGCTATAGTGAACTATATAGACATTTTTACTAGTAACCACGTAATTCTTGATATCAAGAATAGACATTTCAACTAGTGACAATTGAATTCTTGATATCAAAAATAAAGGTTTTTACTAGTACGAATTGTATTTTTGATATGTGAAATTGGAATTTCAACAAGAAATCAATTCTTGATATCAACAATTGATTTTGAAAGGCAGCCTATGGTGACATTTCACTAGTGAAAATACAATTACAGATATCAAGAATTATAGTTTTTACTAGTTGAAATACAATTCTTGATATCTAGAATGAGCATTTTAACTAGTAAAAATTTAATTGTTGATATCAAGAATTAGCATTGTTACTTGTGGTAATTTCTGATATCAAAAATTGTCATTGTTACTAGTAGATATCGAATTCCTGATATCAATAACTATCATTTTAACTAGTGAAAATTGAATTGTTGATATCAAGAATTCATATCCTGGAAATGAATAAAAGTTAAAACGGCTTGCCATACTTGTAGTGTTTAACAGCCACATCTTTCAGTTCCTTTGCAAAGCTTGAATTATATTGTGACTGATTCACAAGCAATACATGCTGAAATGTTCTGAATACACAAATTTAATACAGTCCGTGGAGGTGTTGGGTGCTTCAACCGGCTTCAACAGGCCAAAGCAGAGTCGCTGGTCTTCACCGGAGTGACATCTTACGTGTTTGTATACACAAAGAACAGCATGTGTTTCTCCCAGACAGCGGAGACAGCTAAATGAGATGCGATTTTAAAAGTTGCACTTGTATCGCTCTTAGAACATGGCAAACATCGCCGTAAATACATCAAAACAATCAAAGACATCCATATAGTGCATGTTTATAAAAGAGCAACAATTAAATATTGCTCATATGGGTGCAAAACCTTCCCAGGGTGCCTTTAAAACAGCAAGAAACAATGCAGCATAATGAAACACAATGGAGGTCTCCTATACAGAGTTTGAACTTGATATTGCGTCTTTTAAAAGCGGTGCAAGATGCATCATAACAATCAAAGCCGTTCATCTAGTGTAGAAAAACATTTAAATCCAGATAGGCACATGCAGGTGTCCTGTGTAAGTCCACTTTGCTGTAGATGAATCTCCCATGACAGGCCCATCTCTCTCCTCTTCATCTGTGTGCCTGAGCTCCAGTGTGTGGGGCCAAAGGTGCAATGATGAAAAATAGGTGTTTATGTCTTGCTGGAGGAAGTTATATGCAGATGTATTTGGTATTTGTGATGTCACAAGATCCACAAATTGCAAACCGGATGTTTCTAGAGTCTGGTTTAAATAAATACACATTTTCTATCAAGGAGGACGTTTTCAGTTCTGAAATGTACAGTATGTTTTTTATAGTACAAAGACATCTAATGTCATAAGATCAAGGAAAATTGTGTTCCTCATGACATGGCCCTTTTAAATGCTTTGGTAACCCACCTTGAGAATTTATGTGGAAGTAACTTGTCTGATTCATCACAAGCCACCAATCTATAAAAATATGCTTCGGTTGCCATGGCTCTCTGACATTCACAGTTCTGTCTATACACTGCTCCCAAGAATGGTCTGTGCTGAGATGTAATCATTAGTGAAAAGACCAGGTGTAATCTCTATTTTTATGTAATCTCTATTTAATGTAATGTTTTCGGATTTCTGAATCTAAATGAGGTAATCCCAGGGTACTGGCTTCAATGATCAGATTATGTAATGTTATGTAAAATGCTTAAAAGCATAATTCACCTAAAAGTGAAAATTCTCTCATTTACTCGCCCTCATGCCTTCCCAGATGCGTATGACTTTCTTTCATCTGCTGAACACAAAGAAAGACTTTTAGAAGAATATCTCAGCTCTGTAGACACATATAATGCAAGTGAATGGATACCAAAAATGTTAAGCTCCAAAGGAACATGAAGACCGCATAAATCCATACGACTCCAGTGATTAAATCCATGTCTTCAGAAGCAATGTGATGGGTGAGAAACAGATAAATATTTAAGTCATTTTTACTATAAATTCTCCCTGCCAGTAGGTGGCAATATGTACGAAGAACGTGAACCACAAAAAGAAGAAGAAAGTGAAAGAAAGTGAATGTCGCCTAAAATTCCCTTATTTGGGCATTAAAATGTGATTGGAATTGAAAGTGCACAATAATCATGATAATCACTATAATCAACAGCGGGAGACAATTTATAGTTGTATCGATCATCCATTGCTGCTTCTCGGTCTGAAGTATCTGCAAATGTCATGCAGGTGTTTTTAATATCATCTTTCCTTCTCCAGGAAAAAAGCTCCAACCTGACATTCTGTAATCATTATGATGACAGTGCACGTAATAACATTTTTTTTCCCATCTTTTCATCCTGAGTAATCTCTCCTTGCACATGGCCAGACACAAACTCATTCACCCATGTGCAGAGTAGACTTGCTCAGGGAGTCAGAAACAAACCCCTTGATTAGGATAACAACTGTCATTGATGTGACAGTGTGACAGTCCATAGTGCCTATATTGTCGTCCTCACCGGATAACGCCTCTATAAGGTTCCCGGAGCTTCATTATAGTGAGATATGGCCAAGAAAATGTAGCCACTGTGTCAAGATCTAATTTTGGTCCTTTTCTGCATGGAAACTAGCTGACACCTTTTGATGTATCTTGATGGTGTACCCAGAATATGTTGCTCTCACAAATTCTTCATAAATGAGCATCCTTTTACCTGTCATGCCCTGTTCGAGGTTGCAAAAGAGCTTAAGCATGGCATTCTGGATGTTCTTCTCTCCGAAGAGCGTTTAAAGGAATAGTTTCCCCAGAAAAGAAAAATCTGTCATCATTTACTCCAGCTCCTGTGGTTCTGATAACCTGTACACTGGTATTTTTTATTTCATTAGAAAACAATATGAGATGTTTTGAAGAATCTTCATGCAGCCCATTTTGATGTCATTACAGTATATGGATACTTGAATGGCAGCTGTAGATCTGACGCCAAATGTGGAGGATGCCTCAAGCACAGTTCAACACCTGAACATCAAGGCAGCACCTAAAAGGGCTTTTCGCAGTGAAAAATGACAATTGCTTGATCGTATCATGAGAGTTTAACTTGCTCAAGCCAGATATCAGCATTAATCCTGCCTCTAATTTGAAGAAACACATCGAGGTAAATTTTATATTTCTGCTTACTAAATTCTGTATTTATATTGTAGCCTGTAATTTAACTATCTATCACTGAGATTATTGGGCTGCTATGAGAGATTGCTGCAATGTTATCAATAGGGCTGGGCAATAAAATGATCTAGATGTTTATCTGAAAAAAGAGAGATGTCCTCGATCAAACTTTTGAGTAATTTTCTATATTTAGCGTATGTTCTACATCTAGAACAGGGTGTTCATTACAACGATCGCGATAGCAAGAGCACCACTGGTTGGTTGATCTAGATGAAATATAAAAGATTGACTTTTTATTTCCTGATGTCTGCGTGCTGTTTGATTGACAGGTGGCTAATGTTTGAGCGCTAATGTGCCTAAATGATCAAATACACATTCTAATTCCACCAATGCCCAACTTGGTGAGGCATTAATGTAAACGCAGTCGTTTATGTCTAAAGGGAACTTAAACAGTGGGACAAAAAGTGTATTTGCGTCAAAATGTTGGACTTAAAGAGTGTACATGTTACCGAATTGAGCACTGTCTAGCTGGCTATGACATATAAAGGATATTAATCAAACAACATTAACAAGGAATGAGAAAACCACTCACTACTTTTGGCCGATTAACTAGAGTAGCTTTAAACATATTAATGTAATAAAATAAAACAGTGACATTTTTAAAATATTGTTTGTTTTTTAATAATACCGACCCCTGATGTAGAGAGTGTGTAAATTGATGTAATAAATTACCAGGAAAGTAGAGATGATAAAATAATTTGTTATTATGCTTAGCCTTTATAAATATCAACATTTGCAGAGCAATACTTCAGGCAGAATATTCCACCAGTCAAAAATGTTGCATTATAATTAGAACACAACTATTTCTGGGCTTAAAATATACAAGAACTAAATCAATGTTGAACATTGTATCTCAAAAGGAGGACAATGATGCCCTTGAAGAAATAGTTAACTCAAAAATTACCTAATGCCATCTCAGATGTGTATGACTTTCTTTCTTCAGAAGAACACAAATTAAGATTTTTAGAAGAATATTTCAGCTCTGTAGGTCCATTCAATGTAAGTTAAGGGGTGCCAAAATTTTGATGCTCCAAAAAGCACATAAAAGCAGGAGAAAATTCATATATACAACTCCAGTGGTTTAATCCACAACTTCAGAATTGATATGACAGTGTGGGTATGAAAAGGTCAATATTTAAGTAAATTTTTGCTAGAAATTCTTCTCTCTGCCCAGTAGGTGGCGATATGCATGAAGAATGTGAATCACCAAAAACACAAGAAGAATGTGAAAGTTAAAGTGGAGATTGACTGAGCAGTGAGGAGAATTAATAGTAAAAAGTGAATTAAATATTGATCTGTTTCTCAACACATCTATCCTATTGCTTCTGAAGCCATGGATTAAATCACTGGATGCACATGGATTAGACTACTTTTATGCTGATTTATGTGATTTGTGGAGCTTCAATATTTTAGTATCGATTCACTTTTATTGTATGGACCAAAAGAGCTGTGATATCCTTCTAAATATCTTAATTGGTGTTCTGCAGAAGAAAGAAGGTCATACACATCCAGGATGGCATGAGAGTGAGTAAATGATGAGAGAATTTTCTTTTTGGGTGAATTATTCCTTTTATAGCGTGATGTAATGCCTGTACCAAACAACTTTTCCCATGCCTGCTCTACCTCCTCTATTGTGCAGGTCATGATGTGCCAAGTAATCCTGCTTATTTAGCATTTTTGAATTGTTTTGAACATGTTTTATGCACAACAATAACGGTCTGTCAGCAATCACCATTAAGGGAAATTTAGACCCTACACATAAACTGATTTTAATGTAATTTTTTCATACATTATGATTTAAAATGGGGATCAGTGTATTGAAAATAGCTTTTTAATCTTTTCCTTTCTGTTGTCATGTCTCCTTTTTATTTTTTGGAACCAGATTCATGTAGTGTTTATCATAGATAAGTGAAGTATTTTAAAAGTTGGCATACAGTGTTCATTATAATGGGTTAGAGATTTTGCAGCTCAGTACTCAATACTCACTACTCATGAGTAGTTTTAAATGAGCTACACTTTTACTCTTACTTGAGTAGTTTTTAGGACAGGTACTTTTACTCTAATCACGTTAAATTTCTGGGGAATTAACAGTACTTCTTCTTGAGTATGAATTTCCAGTACTCTTTCCACCCCTGAATTTATTTTCTGATTGTTTTCATGTTTTATTGCTGATTTGAAAAATTGTATATGTTATCTTGACCAACCATTTTGTAGATTTCCATCTTTCTCCATTCAAGTAGATAGGAGCCGTACTTATACAGACTGATCTCACTGTGAAATTGGAAACAATAGGTTGACTTGTCTTTAGCTTAAATCGGCCTGTGCTTACCGAAACTTGAAGCACTGCCCCTAGTGGCAAAAGCAGCAAGTGCTGTTAGGCGTATTGACACATGTGAGCTCCATTTTCCAGGTGAAATGTCCACAAAATGCGCTAAAAGCAAGTTGTGAAGAAAGATGTTTTCAGCTGCACAGGCAGTTTTTCAATGTGGAGTTATGCATGTTTTATAAACTTTTATAAACTTTAGAGGGAAAATGTAACCTCTGACTCATACTCGTCACTGATTATACAAATGTCATTACTTCCTGGTTACAATGTGGTATTCAAACCCTGGTCTCTGATGCTGCTGACACAGTGCTGCTTCCAGATGTGCCACAAAGGAGTATAAACACATTGGAGCCAATGCAAAAATGTCTGACTGGAGATGCCACTTGTCAGTGAGTTGGCATAATGTGGCCGATCCTAGGGTACCGAAAGTATCGGAAACAACATGCTGACTTCCAGTATGATCATGTTACGTTGTACCCATAGAAAATAGCATCACGCAGGCTGTCCAGAGGCGTTACGAACATGGCTGCTGAGTGACTTGTATTTTTTAAGGGACTTTGATGACAATCAGAGGAGAGAAAGATGCCAAAATTGCTGTTACTCCCTCAGCAGCTGTATGAAAAGCCCCCCTTGCTGCAGTATTGACAAGTTTGCTTTTAATTAATACCAAGTTAATATAACATTACATCTAGTGATATAAATATAAATAAAAACAATTGCTAGTTTTAACCTGTTCAATTAAGGTGGAAATACACCATCACAGTCTGTGAAAACTAGGATCCACTGGTTTGTGCACAACATCTTTGGTTTGAAATGAAATTGGATTCCTTACTTTTTACCCTACATTTAAGTTTTATTGTTGGGAGCATATATAAAAAACTCCATCCATGCATCCTTCTTCTAATTTAACTCACAAAACAATAAATAAAGTAAAACATGGTAATGAATACAGTAAGTATATAGAAATTAGAATGTGAGTTAAACATAGAACACATGAAACACAAGAATACTTTCACCCCAAATGGTTTTCTAATACCCTTTAAGTAACATTAAGTTACGCAATAAAAAAATCCCAGTTGCTTAACTTCATTATGTAGCATGGGTCATTGTCAGCAACCAGTATCCTGCCCTTTGATTTTAAAAAGACCATATTCAAGCAGATGAAGCAGTATTGCCACCCTGGGTTGTGGATGGTAATTCTCCAAAATAGAGCATTCAAGTGTATCAATTCCTGCTTTTTTCATGTAGCTTCCTTTTATCCATTCATTCAAGTTTAATAAAAGCGATTCTCTCAATCCTTGTAGACTGTGAGTGATAAATATCCACAGTAAATTCTCTGCCGTACTATGGCTCTAAATTGCATGCATAAAAGACAAAGGCCTTTGCTCCATGAATGTAATTTTCCACAGATTAAAACTGTTCCCTGTTCTCAACCATTATGCAGAGACATAAACAAATCTAAACCCTGTTGCTTTGGGATTTTGCTTTTGTTATTCTTCAGTGTAAAGTCATTACTAAACAGCCCCAGACCATTGATTATTATATTGGTCTTCGAACCAGTACACAGTTTTACATCTTCTGTCATCAATAGAGAAGTAATGGTTGCAGGTCCAATGGGGGATTTCCAAAGGCTTTAAGCTTAATTTAAAGATGCATTAGTGACAGAGGTCAGTGCAATGTGGAAACTGATTGACCATTGTTAAAAGAATTCCAGGAAAGGGACATCATGAAGAACATTACTTTTGCAAATACGCTGTGGGCTGATGACAACAGTGGATCTTGTTATAACCTAAACTTTTCACAAGCATCAAGACATAACATTTATGACATTATCAAGACATAAAATGGCTCTCAAATTCAAATCTGCTGATATTAGAAGCAGCAATAGACTGACAGTGTACAATGATATTGCTTTGACAAGCGTGATACTGTAATTCTATCAGAAGACTCATGGACTGAATGGATTCATGGGTCTATTATTGAAAGAATACTGTGAAACAATTGATTGTCAATCTTTGGCACAAGCCCTGTCTGACATTCAGGGGCGAGGAGCCTATCCCAAAATAAATTAAATAGTGATCCTACCGCTAGGTGTCAGAGGACACGTAGATCATTACTACCAATTAAGGACCATATGCCCATTAAGGAAATGTGTATATGGACATATGAGAAAAAAGAAAATGTAAGATCTGACTTGCAATAGGAGTGAAAACACAACGCAAGAAGCATCATCTTAATGGATGATCGGACCCCATGTATTGAAGTAGTTGCGCGTAAAGATGCGCTGAATATTGGAACCTGCTTCCCCAATAAGAGAATGCAAGGCATGCGAACAATGTGGTAACATTTGAGAAATGTGCACCCGGAATGCACAATCACCTGACACAAACAATAACAATATTAACCTACCTATGAAAACAATGGCAATATAGATCTGTTATGTTTCCTTAAGTATTAACTTAAATTGTATTCTATGTTTTGGGGAAAAGAGAGAACATTTATATTCTTCTCTACAATACTGTATCATTTTATTCAGTGAGGAAAATTTGTCCTGCAAATATTGTGACATGCCCGTTTGACACTTCAAGGAAAGTGAATTAAAAGTGATGTGAGTATGCACTGACAACATTTCTGTAACTAATGCTGTGATACATTTTTTACACCTGTAGATTTGACCGCACTCCACACAACTAAGCATTTTATATAAATACATCTGATTGAAAAAGATGTTATCAAATGCTCACCTAAATGGAGCGACCACTGTTTAGCAAAGCAGTGTAACCAAACTATCGTCAGAAAAGCTTACACAAGCACTCCGGTCTGGACAACTGATGACGGCGAATGCTGTTGCATGCTCCATAGAGCGTTGTTAAACTCACCTCTGACTGCTATGGCTTGTGCCTATGAACACTGAGTTTGCCACAGAGAGCACTCTAGTATTTCAGACGAGGCAATTTCATAAAAAATCAATCAGAGGGCAATATGACTGGCAGGCTGAATTTGGCCCACAGGTCGTAAATTTACTAGCTTTGACCTAACATGATCCGTGAGAACTGAATGCTCTAGTAAAATTTACTATTGACACTTGAAACGATTTTGATGCATTATAAAGCTTATGATGAACTTCGGATTGAGAACATTGGAAGCGGGTAGCCTGAACCCCATTTACCACCAGCTACTGCATTGACAATGTTCCCCAAAATAGAAAAGATTGAGCACTTAGTGTATTTTCCTGATGGAGGCTGGCAGGTGGGAGTGTGAACATCAAGGTGAGAAATAATCCAACATGAAGCAATTGTTGCTTGGAGTAGCAAGGTATAACGTGTATCATGGATAGCGCATGACTTTCAGCACCGGGTATTGCGGTGGCCGAAGGTGTGTGGTTAGACTGGGAGTTGTCCACAGGTGAGGGGACAGACAGGGTGTTGGTGGCTGCTGAGATGGTTGATGGAACATTAGTAACCTCCAGGGGAGCTGCAGCGAACTGGCACCGCTCATGGGCGAGATGCAGTGGACTCTAACCACTCATGGCGAGCTGCAGAGGACGCGGACACAGGAACCTGCCTCTTCCCACTCCTGCTCCTTCTGCTGATGATGGAGATGACTGCAGATGGCTCAGCCGTCTACTGGCAATCAGCAGCAAATTTGGAAGCTCCTCCAAGATGTGGAAAGAGCAGCTGCTGCGTCCGCCACCAGTGGGGGAGAAGAAGAGAGGGAGCCCTAGGAGACACAAAATCCCATTTTAAGGCCAGTATTATGGTCTCGCAAAGACTCCCACACTCACCCCCAACAGGAATATATGTCTTGATGGACTCAACCAGGACTGCCACAAAGAGGTCAATGAGGCAAACCTGATTGAAGCCCATGGACAATGGCAGAAATTCTATCACATACTTCTCACCAACTGGTTCCCTGACAGAGATCAAAGATTCTCTAAGAAGTTGAATCTTGTTGACGCACTGGGGAACACGGTTTAAATGAAAAAAAAAATGTATTATTCCTTCTGGGTTCAATTTGGTTTGATCTTCAAAGAATTGCAGGAATGAGGATCCAAACACAGGAAAGTAAATATAAATGATTTTATTTAACAAAAGAAAAACAAACAGGAAACACAAAATTCTCACAAGGGAGAAAACTGACAAAGAAAGAAAAGGAACAAACAAGATCACAACTACCAACCAACAGACAAAATAACAAACCAGACTGGAAGTTTGCAAATGAACACCAACCAACATGAATGGGAACAAACGCAAGAGAAAAGGGAGCACAATGGCTGTGACCGAAACCAAATGTAGCTGTCTTGTTGCCTCGCTGTCCTATCAGTCAGTGACTCAACAGACTGCATTTGCGTACTAAGGCACCTCCAGAAACTGTTTTTGGACAGGCTACTGAGGCAACATAATGTCCCCTCATTGCTAGGATACCAACAACTGATTAACACTATCTGGTGTTCACTAATGTTAACACGCCTGCTTCATTCATCCAACCGAACCACAATGGTCTAATAATCTAGAACAAAATCAGGAAAGTTTTGGTGATAAACAATTGTATATTTCATATTAACTAGATTATTACTTGGAAATAATTCCATATTTGGAATTACTAGATGGTTAATATTTCCCCTCATTAAACTGATCTTCATTTTTACACATTTACATTTGGCTTTATATTTTTACAGAGGCTGCAATTAAATGACTTACATATTAATGTTACATATTTTAAATAGAATTGATAATACAAATATTATTTAAAAAGAGGATATCTGGAGCAGAGACAAAGTTTCATTTCACCTCAGGCTGCACGTGCTTCTTCCCTCTCTCACTCATGGCACATACAGGAAAATGTCCTCTCGTTAGACAGGCAAGCTCAGCAAAGTATTTATGAAATCATTTCGGTGAGGTCAGGAATCGGATTTCCAAATGTTTGAAAGTGGTACCCAAATTGTCAAACAAACTTCGTCGTACCAAAGAAAGGCAGTGGGTTGTAACCAATCTTGGACCGGTGAGTGCTAAACCGGCCTTGCACAGACTCCTGTTCAAGATGCTAAAGCAGAAACACATTTTCACGTGCGTCCGGCATCAAGATTGGTTTGCGGGCAGGCGACGCTCAGCGGAGAGTGGAGACTCCACCCCCAGGTGGTCCAGCTGATTTGGAGTCGATTTGGCAAAGCAGAGGTAGACCTATTCGCTTCCCGGGAATCCTCCCCCTGCCCACTCTGGTATTCCCTGAAGGGAGCCCCCCTCAGGACAGAAGCGCTGGCCTTTCCCCCTTGATAGAAAACGAATGGAAAAGAACACCTCCCCTGATGCGTATAATAGCGTTAGATGGCTCTAGTCGGATCTAATACTCTGTTGAGAGAAAACATAAGAGAGAAAAGGCCGCGGCTGGCAAGTTCGGGGCTCTCAAGAGCGACCCCTAGTGTCACTACATCAACACAGCATCTCGTTCCCTCCATTAGGGAACGGAGGTTATGACAGTAACCAAGCAGTTTCTTTTTAGACTAGTCGACTAGTCGGCTTCAAAATTTCCTTTTAAACGTCAGTGAAATTAGTCGTTCAGCACATCCCTAATTACAATTCAAATTTCTGGCTAGACATTAAATCAAAAGTGGGAAAACACACAAACATTAAACACAAATTGGCTGCCAACTACCTCTTTAGCCAACTTCAGCTCAACTGCCGTGGATACGCATGCACAGGATTGTGGGATTTCATAGGCAGCGAAGTATGCATCTATGCAACCTTCAAAAATCGATCAGATGAAGGTATATCAGTAGACAGGATGTGACACGAACATTGGATTCGGACATGTCCTGATCACCTCCTACCTCCGTAGGCAGCATTTTCCTGTTTTCGGATTCAACCCACAAATACAGGCAGAGCACATGAGGAACAGGTGAAGTCAATCAACATAAGGAGGACTAGACAAGGGGTGAGGCCAAAAGGAACGAGGGGGTAGGAGTTCATGGCAAACACAAACACAGACTCAACCATGTGCTAATACACAAGACAAACACGCACCGAGAGAAAACAGAGACCAAAGGGCAGACAAAGTGGGATCATGACATATGTATATGATTATTTGGGCTTAAAATGTTAATATACTGTTTATATACTTAAAATAGATGACTTTAAATGTATTGTTTTTATATTGTTATAAGTATTTTTATATGTAATAAATTACACACTTCACCTTTAAAAAAAAAAAAAAAAAGGATAAAATGCAGACAAAACCATTTCCCTACTTATTTAATTTAGTGACATAACTATATCAATATAAGATACTAGATATCAGTACATACTAGTAACAACCTCAGCTGACAAATCCCTTATAGTAAAGGAGGCTGGCTGTATTTAAAATGCAGAGTTTTCCATACAGTCTCTTCCCCCCAGTGTTCCTTTTGCCCATAGCATCATTGAGTGGCACCCCAGATGTTCTTTAAATGTTTAAAACTTTATCCGCCCACACTCCTATAAACAAAGCATCCTGCATTAATTTTAAACGAAAATATCTATTAATTAATTTAACAAGACCCAAAAAAGCATTTCATACTTATACTGCCAGCCTGCTGAGAAGCATTTAGAATAACCACATGGTCTAAAACAAGAAAGAAAGCTACTTTTCCTTTAATATTAATGTAACATTATGCTCTGAATGTGAACCCTGAAATGTGTCTCTCCTTTTGTGAAAGCAGAAGAATAGAGAAAAGTGTTTTTAAAATACACTCTGGCTTTCTTTTTTTAAGTGTCAGAACTGTCTGTGCGTTTTAGATGTTTCTCATGTTATGTGTGAGACTGGGCAGAGCACAGCTGTAAGAGTTTCATGCTGTCAGTCCAATTGTTTTAGGATGAAGTACTGGATTTACACACTGTCAGGGAGGACAGGTCTGCTTTTAGCTTCAAATACACTGACAGGTGAGCAGGGGGCAAAGAAGGGTCACAAACAAATGTATCAATTATTGTTGAACAGTGTTTCCAGGTAATAAAACTGTAATGTCTATAAATTCATCATTGTGTAGTTTGATTAAATTTGTTTGTAAATTGTCTATAAAAATAAATCATTAAATAATAATTGTATTTATAATCCCAGTGAGTAAGCCGAAGGCGACTGTGGCAAGGAACACAAAACGCCATATAATGCTGGTTAATGGAGAAAAATAACTTTGGGAGAAACCAGGCTCACAGCGGGTGCCAGTACCCATCTGGCTAACCAGCATGAATATAATTCATAAAATTATATATATATATATATATATATATATATATATATATATATATATATATATATATATATATAGTTAAAATGATTTAACTATGTAAGTGTTAAGGGCCAGTGTTCAAATAATGATTTATTATGAACTTTAAGTTTAATGACTAATGTCTTTGAAGTTCTTCCTGGATTAACTGCAGAAGTTCATATAGATGAATTGTCTTTATTAGTTGGCTGATGAAGGCTTTTGTTGGCAAATAATTGAAAGTCTATGGATTCCATTTTAAGAGTGTAGTCCATCATTAGACCGAGGCGATGCAGGTGAGGTGCATCACAGTTCAACCAGCAGGTCATTTCAGAGAGGCCTATCCTAAGTTCAAGTTTCAGGCAGTGGCATATGAAGTATCCCATGTCTTATGGATGGAGTTGGCATCAGTTCATCCTCTGAAGTCCATCCAAATAGACTGGACTGATGTCTGGCTCACACCAGCTGCATTTAGTTGTCATTACTGATGTTGAAATCAAGCAGGAACGGAGGTGAATTTGGCTAGCTCTGATAACCTCGGGATATGAGACAAGGAAACAAATGTAATAATATTAGCCTAGATGCCATTCAATTCCATTAGAAAAAAGAAACGAGACTTGTTAAATGAATTACCAGACTGGCTTTCTCGCATTTACTTAATACCAACATTTTGAATATTATACTTGCAATATGTCTCAACCAACTTTCAAACCAAAACTACGCCCCTGTGTATACAGTATGTATGTATATTTGAATAAGTGTAATCCAAACAAATTGCCAAACCTAACTTATTATTATTGACATAGTTTCATGACCAGTTCCCACTACTTAGTAGGTCCTCGAGGTGGTGCAGTTACTCACCTCCATCTGGGTGGCGGAGGACAAGTCTCTGAAATTTTTACAATTATTAAATGCCAAGTCTGATCATTTATCCTTAGATCAGCTATAAAATATTTGGATTACAATTAAAACTAAAAAAAGAAACATGTAAATTGATCTGGTTTGTTTCAGTAATTAGATTTTTTTTAGAACATCCACTAAATGTTGACGTGTTAAGTTATGTAGTTTATTTATTTATTCAGATTATTGGCCAGGGTTTTTGTTGCTGTAATTAATATTTATTTGTACATGTGCCATTTTTTAATGTAAAAATAAGTCTTGATAATACTGCTTCCAATGAATTGGTAATTTAATGGTAATAATGGTATAATGGTAATATATATATGGTAATATAATTTTTGGTACCATTTTGTTTTGTTCAAATAGAGTTTTCCTTTGACTACTTGCTTAATGGGAACTTAAAAACAAAATTATTTTACTTTAAATCTTTTAATTGCATTCATGTTTAATGAGGAAGAAACATTAGATAAGAATGTTATTTATTTAATAAAAGGCCTCAGTAAGTAAATGCCTTCAGTTATTGAAGCCTTGCAGTAAATTATGCATAAACCCAGTCAGGGTCTTATACAACAAGCTTTAAATTCATGTCAGGGATTCTCATTGCTGAAAAAATTATTTTCTTTACCTTCACAAATACAGAATTGTTAATTTTTAAAGACCTTGTTCTTCACTGAGCTAATTCATATTGTTCTAAATGTATTCTGGAACTGGAAACCTGCTTTTATTATGAGCTTGTACCTGTTACTGTACTGTCCGCTTTAACATGGCATTTGCCATGCGGTTAGGTAACAGTTTTATAATGAGCAGCAAGCACACTCTACTGTAAGTCTGCCAGTTTATTATCGGAGTGCTACTCCGCCTAGCACAGGATAACTATTTCACTTGGAGCTTAGAAAAGGCTGCAGCATTATTGAAACCAACACACTTGTGCTACACTTGACGTAGTCCACACAGGACTTGCCATTGCAATTTTATCCGAATGTCGTCATGTCAGTTGTCGAAGGAAAAATTGGAATAATCTTTCTCATCTTCACTGTTTCAAGACAATGGCTGTGGATAGTGATTAACTTCCAAGCTTCAAAAAGGATGCTAAGTATCATAAAAGTAGTCCATGCAACACGTGCATCATATTCCAAGTCATCTGAAGGCATACAATTGCTTTTGATGAGAAAAAATGCAAAATGTAAGTAATTTGTCTTGGGGGAGAACAAATGGTAGAAGTTATAATGTTTTTGAATTACAAATACCATGTCAAGTTTAATGTGTTTTGTGCATTATTCATTAGCATTTAATAGTTTGTATTGGTTTCAATTACAGATATGTATTGGTCCCTAATGGTATCCATTGAGGGTGAGGGTAAATTATGACAGGATACACATTTTTGGGTGAGCAATTCCTTTAAAGGATGCTGTATGTAATTTTATGTTTTCAAGCTGGTTTCCCAAAAGCAGGTTTCACCTCTCTGCCATTGGTCGATAAATCAGATAGCCCCACCCCAAAGTAACCAAACCAAAACCCATTGAGTCAACATCAGGCCACTCAAACCAACGAGTTGGTTAGCATGCATCAACCCCTGCTGATAGATGATAACTGTACTGTAACTACACCATTCTGGGTGTATTACCAGTAATTCCAAAGTATATTCTCATTAAACCAAAATATATGCATTCCAAAAATATTTATTTTATTATTTTATTGTAGATGTTTTTCCCAGTGATTTTTAGAATGAAGGTTTTTGGCAATTGTTAAAAATGTATAGTGAAGAGATTTTTTCAAAAATAATGCCATGAATAATTGTCTCTCTCTCTCTCTCTCTCTCTCTCTCTCTCTCTCTCTCTCTCTCTCTCTCTCTCTATCAAAAAGAGTTCAAGTTGTGACCTCAACTTGAGAGATCACTGAAGTTTCTTCTAAGCTACAAATTATAAACCTGTGCATTGTAAACATTTCACAGACATAGCAGAGAGACTTGACCATTGCAATAAATTAATTTACATTCACATTTTTTAACTTCAGTCATGACAACACTCTGAAAGAGTTTGCATGTTAATAAGGGTATGATATATTGATAGGATATTGGTCTTGGTGGACTAAATCTGCTACGCTGCTGCTGCAGAGCAAGTACAGAAATGCAAAACATGCTGCATCAAGCATGTATAACATACTGCTGCACAAATAGACATTACAAACAATCCCCCCAAAAAGCAGGGATGCTGAACAAAACACAAAACACATAACACATAAACACACACAACACAACCCCCAACCAAGCAGATCTATCGACAAGCCTTATGTACTGCTGCTGCTCCGAAGAGTTATGTGCACCAAGTGTATGTGCCTTGGCCACCTGGCCAAATGGGTTAAACATCTAATGGCCTAACTCATAATGTTTACTTGAGCCAGGAAAGCCCAGAGCTTATTTAACTAGTTACTTAGACAAGATACATTGCATTCATAAATTATTCAGACCCCTAATTTTTTATATTTTGTTTTGTTGACCCGCACCAGCCGACTTCACGACAGCTTCTTCCCCCAAGAAATCAGAATTTTGAACTCTTGATCTCTCACAATCAATATACATCAGCACTACACTTTATTAATAATTTTATCTCACACTGGACTGTCATGAATTATATTCTCTCTTTATAACACACTGGCAACTGACTATCAACCGACAGCCTGAATGCCAATACAGCACAATACAACCTACTGTATATTTTATATATATACACACTTTTTATTCTATACTGTGTATTCTATATTGTCTGTATGTGTATTCTATATTGTGTGTATTGTATACTGTACATTGTATATTATTATTATTTGTATATCGTCTTGTGTGTAATTATGTGTATATTAGATATGTAAATTGGGTTGTGTGAATCTGATGTTTATAAAAAATTGGTATATGTCAATGTGACAGGGCGGAGGGCGGGGCCGGTTAGTGTTTTTACACACCCGGCCCCATATCAGGCTAATCAAGCCTCCGAGAGGGATAAAGGCAGACTGCGGATGGTGGTGTGATAGAGAGAGAGAGAGCGTTAGAGAGCCTTTCCCCTGTTCGTTTTACACTGGTGCCGAAATCCCGGGAAGGAGGAGGGATACACCGTAGTGGAGTTCTCGCCGCTACCATCCACCCCAACGGAGCAGCCCGGCCGCCTGGAAGCAGAGGAACGGCTGCCAACCACAGTCGGCCTTTATCCCTCTCGGAGGCTTGATTAGCCTGATAAGGGTCCGGGTGTGTAAAATCACGACCCGGCCCCACCCTCCGCCCTGTCACAGTCTCATCACTGTCATGACTGCTATGTTACTCGGATCTACACACAAGACTTTCACCCACTTTCACGCACTTCTGCATATGGTTGAGTGACAATAAAGGGATTTGATTTGAATTTGTAGCCTTTCCTAGATCTGTGCCTTGACACAAGCCTGTCTCTGAGCTCTGCAGGCAGTTCCTTTGACTTCATGGCTTGGTTTTTGCTCTGATATAAATTTTCAGCTGTGAGAACTTAAATAGACAGGTGTGTGCCTTCCACAGGTGGACCCCAATCAAAGTGCAGAAACATCTCAAAGATTATCCAGAGAAATGGGATGTGCCTGAGCTAAATATCAAGTGTCATTGCATCATTGTGGGTCATTGTGATATTTCAGTTTTTTCTTTTTTAATACATTTACAAAGTTAAAAAATATCTGTTTTTTGCTTTGTCATTATGGGGTATGGAGTGTAGATTGATGTACATTTTTTAAAATCATTTTAGCATGAGGCTGCAACATAAAATGTGAAATAAATAAAATTTTCAGAGAAAAAACTCTCTCAGCACGCTGCAGTGAAACCACCTTATCTGCAAAATTAGAGACAGACACAAGTTGATTGGTTCTCCGATTACATGTCAAAGGACCAATCAGCTTACAGTACAGTTGGAGTTACATGTCACATGTGAACGAGTCAGTTGGCTAACAAATAACAAGTTCAAAAAACCACATAGAGTTGCATAGCTGAACTTTTATCACATACTTTTATATGAAGCGACTCATGTTACGAAAGCAATTCAAAAGGAACGTGCCACAATACAAGCTCCACTACTGTACAGAAAAGTACAAAATCATTAATAGTGAGTTTGACAGAAGAACTGTGTATTAGGACAATACATGAATATCATGAATGAACTAACAAGGTCAATCCATTGAAAATCACCTCCATTTAAACCCATTTCATTTTCTTGCGATGCACAGAATAAAAAATAATAAAATAATCTCTGAAAAGAGGCAATACTTCACTTTGAGGTGAATAATAGGCCCTCTGATAATCCTTGCTTTTTATCATTCATCGCTCTCGTTGACACGTACATCATTTGAAATGTCATGAAAATCTTTTGGTTTAAAACATAATTCTTTAACTCACTGGATTTTAAAGAATGTTTTCTCCATAACCACGTGTCTGTGTCCTGTGTAAATGCATAAGTCTACTTCTCTTTCATGGTTTCCACACCGACTAGTGGCAGCTCTGTGCAGCCTCCTTTTCTTATTAACTCTAACACAAAACTGCCCAGTCAAGGAAAACTGAAACCTTCAATCAGCATGTGCCTGTGAAAATGAATGAAGGGGCAATGGTCTTTTGTCAAAGTTTTTTTAAGAGGAGTCTGAAATTATGCTAATTATGTAGGTTAAAACTTTATTGGTTTTTCCTCGGTTAAGTTTGGGAGGTCCAGCATAAGTGCCGCTGGTTTTCAGGGTCTTGGCATAGGTTGCAAAGGGCTTAGGTGACCTAAAACAGTCTCCACTACTATGTAATACAACGTACCTCTCTAATTGTGGGTTTTGTAGCAATTAAATTACTGATGATTATGTTTTACAAGCTCTTGCCAGGGACAATCATTACTCGTAAGATGTTAAAAGCAAGAGGACAATTTTCAATCACAATCTGACAAGGTACAATTATCAATAATGACTATTAAAGGGGAAAAATTTGTGATTTTATATTTTTATTGCAGGTTACCATGATAAAAACAGAATAACTATTCATGTAATATCCTAAAATGAGCATTTCTGTTATTTATAATGTACTTATTTAGCATATTTTACATTATTTTCAGCCATATTATAAATTGCTTTCAAGTATTTTTCATCTATAAACATATTTTAAACAGCTCTCTGGAATACTTGATTGGTCAATCATTGAATTCTGCGGTCAAATATTTTGCAGGCAAACATTTTCAGTGTGTTGTTTTGTAGTTTGTCTTATTATTTATTTATTTTTTGTTAACTAGATGTGTTATATGGATAATGTACAATCAAACGGTCAGTATTGCAAAATAAACCCCTTCAGGTTGATACACCCTGTTGGAGATTATTTTATGAAAATGAGCGGTTGACTGTTCATTATCCCGCACATAGATACTTTATACAACCAGCTATAAGTCATTAATAAGTTACCACCCAGGTTATGAAAATAGTGTTTATTTTAGAATGAGCTTGGACTAATAGGATACATAAATGTCCCAAAAAATGTCAAATAGTTACTGAATCTGTGTTGGCCATTCACACAAGCCTCGACTTATTCCAAGTACTCAAAATCATCCGTCCTCATTGGAGTGTACAATATAAACTGTGTGTAGAATATTAGTGGTATTGAATTCCAATGGAATGAAACCACAAATGTATGCTTTACACTGTGCGAAGATGAAAGTCTTCATTTGGACTACTTAGCAGCTGGTGACTTGCAGAAATTACTGTGAAATCGGGTCTAGTTGTGAGACCAAATGAACAGTAATTGCATTTCCTGTTTGTCTTTGGATCCTGACATGCTTACAAACCAAACAGAGATTTCCTCCTCTCAGCCGCATTCGAAGCTATGTCAAGCTGAGTTGAAAATATGTAAACCTACATCCAGTGTTTTCAACTGTTGCTGGCTCCAATGTGGGCATTCCAAAATCAGCAACAACTTATTTTAAAGGAATATTTCTGGGACAATGATGTGACTTTGTGATGTGATGTGAATTATTATTATTTTTTTCTGGATCTATTAAGTTATTCAAAATTACATTAAAAATACAATTCACACAAAACCATGACACGAACGCACTTCTTCAATGATGAACATATTTTTAATTTACTGTCTGAAGACAGTAGAAAAACTAAAGTCAAATTAAAAGCTAAAATTCTTAAAAAGAAAAATGAAAAAAAAAAAAATGAAAAAACAATGTTGGAATGAGTAGTACAGAAAAAGAAAAAGAAAGTGGTGAAACAATTTTATTTAAAAATACTATTAATATTTGAAAAACTTTTGTCCACCAAATCAAAGTCAGGTGGTCAAAATAATAATAATAAAAAATCAAATCAAATCATAAAAACACCCTCTAGGACCCTTTTAGACCCTCAAGACTGTAAGTAAAAAAAAAAGAAAGAAAGAAAATCTGACATTTTTTAAGTTTTATGAAAAGGCACATTTTGTTCAGATCATGTGAAATGTCTTGACATTTTTATATGAAAAATTCACGATATATGAAAAAGAAAAAAAAATTGAAAACGGTTTTGACATTAATGCTTATGTTGCGTACCCTCTTGTATTCAATGTGCAAGGAAAGTATTTTAATACATGTTACTTGATGGTTACACCACATTACATATTTTAATTCAATAAATAATTTTTTGGGTAAAAAAAATCTATTACTGTTTTTCAAAAATTTTATAAAACCAACATGGGCTAAATATTTCCTTTCTAGATAATAAATACTTGATTTAAAGTAGATTTTTCAAGATTTGTCATTTTTATCACCTCAAAAAAACATTATTTATCAATTAAAAAATACAATGTATTATTTATGAAGGTTTTGTTCTAAACCTGTATACTCAATTTTTGTTGTCATTGCTGTTTGTTTGATTTCAGAACCCTTGAAAAATGAAATTCCTTCTGAAGCCATACGATACCTTTGTGTGATGAACAAACTGAAATTTTAGTCGCTATTCACTGATTCTAATATTCACAGAGGGTATGATTTCCAGTGAATAATGACCTAAATTTTATTGTGTTGCTTACACAAAGCTATCATATGGCTTCAGAAGACTTGAAATGTAGCGCACAAGTCATAAGGACAAATGTATTTTTTTTTTCTCTGTTTTAAAATAAATTCTCCTTTTGTGTTCTATATATATATATATATATATATATATATATATATATATATATATAGAACACCACTAGGGTTTGGAACGAGTAAATAATGTCAGAATTATAATTTTTGGGTAAATTACACCTTTAACCACATATCATTGAGAATGCTGCAATCTTCTGAGATTGATCCAAGGTCTATGGAAAACATCAGAAATCAGAGTGTGCTTTTTGTTCCAAGCCTCTGGATTCTAGACCAGTGTAGACCATGTTAAGTCAGCTAAATGAGCCCATTACTCACAAGCATGCATTACCTATGATGGTGGCAATTAAGGGGAATTATTTCCATTTAGGCATCCCTTATTTTACACAAGGCACAGTGAAACAGATCTGCCGGGATCAGTTTTGGCAAGACACTGAAAGTTACTGAGGTTTCAAAGCTCATAAAATGTGTCACTTTATTTCAAACAGCAACCGCAGTTGAATGGGCCCTGTATCCCTCTGGATAAACCATCAAGAGCTGAGGTCTGTTGGTTATCGATGGGGGGACGGAAGTGGTTGGAGGAAACTTTTATTTCTCTGTTGTCATTCCAAACCATTAAGACTTCTTTTGACCCACAAGCCAATGGATAATTAAGGGGTTTCTTTCTCTTGACTGCGATCACATATGCGCCTGTCTGGCGTCACTTGTCAGTCTTCTGAGGAAGGGTAGATTACGTATTTGTAAGTCCAATGGTGCATACCTGACTAAACTCTGATGGTTGCGAAGTAGCCAAGACATAATCGTAAAGCCTTGAATTGCATACTGCCCTGTGATCTGCTTGGTACAATATTTAAGCATGATGCAGTTACCGACTTATAGTTAATTCAAAAATGAAATATTTTAACAGTACTTACCTTTGTGTCATTCCAAACTTCTACGCTGTTGTTTTTCTGAGTGCAAAAGGAACAACTATTATCCTTTAAATTCTTTTTAGCTTTTCACTTTAGTAAAAAGTTGTTGGGGTCAAATATAAGCAAATGAATATAATTGTAATTGACAATATTTTTTTTTTCATATTTAAAAAGTTCTGACTCGGGATTGGCAACTACTTTGATATATGCAGATGTGGTAGCCGGTTGTTTAACGTGTTGTAGTTTATTGCTCTTACTGTGATGTTTTGGCCAAGGCAGTTCCATTGATCTGATTAGAGAGTTGGATCGAAACAAAGTGACTCGGGCTGCTGAATTCAAGAGTTTTGTAGCAGCCAGAGCAGTATGCCAGTCCAGTGGCACTACATTGTGAAAGCAAAACAAAACGCAAGCCCAAGTGAAAACATCTGGTCTAGCTCTGTCTACATACAGTGGAGTGCTCGTGTTGAGTGCGCTTTTCAAGATTGCATGAAAAAAACAGAACTATTATGCCTCTCATTCACAGGTTTAGACTGGGCTTGTTATGAAATCAAACCAAAAAGTAATACCTGATCTCCCCTGCCGCGGGTAATGCATTTAAAGCATTGAGGTTTGTTTCTGAAGAGAGCAGGGTTCCAAATAAAAATGACAATGAAGGAATTCAGAAGAAGTCCAACCATGAAATACATGTGTTAAATGTGAAAGTGAAGTGGTGGTGGTGTAGTGGTCTAAGCACATAACTGGTAATCTGGTAATAAGAAGGATGCTGGTTCGAGCCCCACAGCCACCACCATTGTGTCCTTGAGCAAGGCACTTAACTCCAGGTTGCTCCAGGGGGATTGTCCCTGTAATAAGGGTGTAAGTCCCTGTAAGTTGCTTTGGATAAAAGTGTCTGCCAAATGCATAAATGTAAATGTCATGGTTTGCTTCCTAAGGAACAGTGAATTTCAGTCAGCCAAAAGATTGGCTTGCCCTTTATTAAGCACTGAAACTTTTCTGCATGAAGAACAATCTTTGTGACACCTGAGCTAAAAAAGCTAGATGCAGCGAATAAAACAGAATGCAAAAGGGTGCAAGTTTGAAACATTGTTTTAGTCAGTCCTTCATGAGATGCTGAAAAAACAACGTGGCGGTAAAATGCATCCATCCAGTGCATGTTTAAAGAAAAGTTTATAGAAATACCATTGAAAATAAACAGCGCAGACACATGCAAAAACACTTTTGTTGTGAACAGCCCTTAACTCATATGTTTTTTTATTTATTTTTTTACAAAGAAAATTGGTACTTTTTTATAAATTTTTGCCCAATTGCCACTACTAACTAGGACCTTATGGTGGCGCGGTTACTCACCTAAATCCGGGTGGCGGATGACAAGTCTCAGTTGCCTCCGCTCGCTGTTCATGACACCGCGGAGACCCGCAGCATGTGGAGCCTCATGCTACTCTCTGCTATCCATGCACAACTTGGCATGCACCCCCATTGAGAGCGAGACACTTAATCATGACCACGAGGAGGTTACCCCTTGTGACTCTACTCTCCCTAGCAACCGAGCCAATTTGGTTGCTTAAGAGACCTGGCTGGAGTCACTCGGCACACCCTGGATTCAAACTCGCAACTCCAGGGGTGGTAGTAAGCATCAATATTTTTGACACTATTAACAAACACGAACCTGACTCCATCCCCAACCCCAAAGTTATACTTGAAAAACTGACCCAAACCCAGAAGGTTTGTCGAGTTGGTCCTGTAGGGCTCGGGCCGGGTAGCAGACCTTTAGTTTCTTCTACTTTCTAAAGATAACCCTTTAAAAATATATCTTATACACATATCTTTTATATCAATCTTTTTTAATTGGCATGTTAGTTGGGGCTTGATCAGAGTACAATCACTAAATATATCCACAAGGTTGGCTTGCATTTTTTGTGGTATTTATCCAAGGATGGCAATTTTTGTTAAAAGTAATATTTTAGAGAGGCTGAGTAAGGATCTGACTCTAAATATATATATTTGATCCATCTGATAAAACCTTTTTTTTTCTTTCTTTCTTTTTTTATTTTTTATTATTCATGCAGTTAATTTTGGATTAATGTTTAAAAGCATGCTATTGATTAACCATACAATTTAAAAATAGCAACCTTTTACAAATGCATGTCAATGGAAAAAATATGCACATTTACAAATCACTTACAGCACATTAAATTGTTCCATGATTTTGTGGGGCCCACTGTTTGCAGATTAAATTTAAACAAGGCTCACAATAAATTAAACTCTTTTTTATTATGACACCGTTTCCTATTTTTCAGCCGTTTGTACTGCCAAGACAATATCTTTATGCACTTTATGAAAGCACTATACATTTCCCATGCTTTTTGTAAACACTGTGTAATTGCTTCATCATTAGCATGAAATACTTCCATGTACACAATATACCAACAAGACCCCCTCTGAAACTCCATGCGTGAAATTGAAGAAACTTAATGCTCAAAGTTTTCTTTTTCATTTGCACAGCCCCTTTTGTATTACTGTTGATCTACAGCCTCTAAACATTTAAGTTTGACAAAAGGAATGTCTATTTCATCATGTTTTTGACAGTTCGAGACAACGCAAAAGAAGATGGTTTGTTCTCGTGCCTGGCAAAGGCTGCAGCTCTGTGTTTGGCTTGGACGCCAATGAATAACATGAAGAGGAAATAAAAATGCAGGGTTGTAATTTACAAGAGAGTGGAACTGATTTAATGCACCCAATCCTCTCCTTTACATTTTTTTTCCCCCTTGCTGCTGTTCTTCCAAGGCCACCAAATCCGCTGCAGCTGAGAGATGACTAGGCTCTCAAGTTTCGGCAATAATAAGCATGCTGAAGCTGCCAGTTCCTTCTCGCTAACCGAAGTGTGACAGTGAAAAAGGTATATGAATGATGAAATCCAAATGCTCCACGTGCCTTTCGGATCTCTCCTGAACTGATCTAGCACATTTTATGTATTTACAAGCTATGTTTAATTTCTACATTCAAACAGGCACCCCAAAACACATTTTGTGTGCAGCTTGCTGGCGCTCATACGTGATCTCATTAGAATTTGTGTGTAAACTCTTGGCCTACATAAATATTTTGAAAGGTTAAGTGCATTAAGTACATTTTACACCATTCATTATAAATGCAACTTGATAGGTTAAGTTTGTCAAGACAAACTTTGATGTTGGTTTGACAAATCCTTGCATGAAAGTTTAAAGTAGAGTTAAACATTTTAAGTTTGATGGTTATACAGAAATAAGACAAACAGCCAACTAGATAGTCAGGCAGACTGTCACATACAGTAGATAGTCAGATAAACTGTCATATACTGTATGCAAGAGAGAGAGAGAGACATTTAATATATAAGTTATTCAATTTAATATATGTTACTACACATTAAAGTGTTACCATAATGTCTTTTGATAAATTAAGCATATTTTAAAATACAATTAAGTTGGCTGAAGCCTACTATGATTACAATAATTCATTGATTCGAATTTTGTCTTAAGGTCTGACTTAATTTTTTTTTACCCTTTAGAATGATAAAGAACAGGCTCAACACTCGATATAGGGAGAGTCTCTGATAAGATGGCTCAAATTCGGCACAGTATTTCTACAGTCACATGAGGTTCAGGAAAATTTCTTGAGGCAGAGCGGCAATGCCTTTTTGCATTCTGAATCAGCTGTCATCAGCACTCGGTGCCCTTATTTCCTTCAGTAATGAAATTCCCACTGTCTGGCCCTCTGGTGACCAGTTCATTGGACTGCCCTCGTCTTCATTACCTCTTAACACGGCCTCTGGGAAATTCACCACACTAAATGTGAGCGGAATGATTAAGAACATGGTGATGGTGCCCGAGCTGTAATGATGACGTTTAGGTGTGTCATAAGAAATTATTAAAATCAATGCCACAAGAGTTTATTGAAGAAAAGAGATTTAGTATTAAACTGAGAATTTAACACACACTTTCACGGAATGGCTACATCCTTTCTTTCAGAGTATCTACTGAATTTGAAGAAGAACATATTTCTCAACCATACTGTTGTTGAGAAGTAGGCCTACATTTTTACATATGCAAATGTAGAATAAATACATTCCTGGACATGCTACATCCCCCATGTTGCCATTGTCCTTTGACCCGTGTGTTCTTTGACCTATGATTACAAACACCAGCCACTAAAATAAGGCCAGTGCAAATAGTGTCAGATATTATTTGCACCCCAACCCTGGTGCAAATAGTGTCAGATACTATTTTCACCTATATTTAAATACTGACATATATGGGCATCACTGCAGTGTTTATTTAGAGTGCCACTGACACACGACACCAACCTCTACCCCTAATTCTAATCCTAACCTTACTTTAGGAAAATGGTTCCTATATTACAACCATATTAATCTACTGACAACACCATTGTTTATTGCATTAAAACTGTAGTTTCAGCCAAAAACATTTATGGTTACTGCAATATTAGTAATGCAATGAAGCGATCCTGAGCGTGGGAACATGTGCGGTCGACAGACCCTGCCTCCGTATCAAGCCCTGCAACATTAATATTTATTTTAGCTATTATTTTAAGTAGTATTAAAGGAAATATTACACCAGTAATACACATTCACACACACCGTCTTTAAACCCCACGCCACTGCAGATACTATTGGGGTTCAGATAGCTGTACTGTGAGGCAGATGCTATTTACACTGGGGTGAAAATAGACACTCTGCTAAAATAATCTACTCAGGTACTGTTTAACAAATATAAGTATGAGGAACAAATTTCTTCTTCATCTAGTAATTCCACGTTATATGTTCTGTGCCATTTTTTTTTTCCATTTAACTAACAATCAAGCTACTCTTTTGAAGAAATACATTAGCTAAACTACAAGCTACTAACAAAAAGTAGTAACTATATTGAAATGACTTAAGGGGGCAATATATTATTCAATATATACTGTACATCTTAGATATATTTAGAGGCTGTAGCCTTTAGCATCCTTGTTAGCGCACCCACCTCCCATGCTGGAGATGTCAGTTCGAGTCCCGTATGGATCAGGTAGAACAGGAGCGTTACAATGGTGCCGTGACCGGGATGGGAGTGAGGTTTAGGGGGATGAGTGTAATGGTGGCCAGCTGATAGATAGCTGTGCAATGTGTGTAAACCTCACTCTACTGACCTCAATATTCTAGAGGCTGTAGCCTTCCTGTTAGCGCACCTGCCTCCCATGCCTGAGACGCCAGTTCGAGTCCCATACGGAGCGGGTGGAACAGGAGCGTTACACAAGCTTGAGCAACAAAACTACATCATTATATGCAGCTTTTTGAGGATCTACAAAAATTCTAAATAAATAAACACACAAATACATTAATATTTACAGTAAATCTGCACATTCATGGATAAATATATACTGTAAATAATTAAATGTGCAAGGAGTTAAATAAATGCATCGATTAATCCAAAAAAATATACAATATAAAACATAAATTAATGGTTGGGGAAATGCAAAATTGAACGCTTGCAGTTTCACTATGGTGAAGAGAGGGTCGATAGCAGAGTTGCTTCGCAAAAAAAAATTGTAAAAGCGAGATCCTTTGTTTATGGTTTACTCAAGTTTATGGTTTTAATGTAAGCTAAATAGAACGTTCCTAGAACGTTGGGAAATGGTTCCCAAAAAATAACCAAATGGGAACCATATGCTAACGTTTGAGGAACGTTCTGTGTTTGCTGGGTCACGATCTCTGACCTTGTAAGTACAAACTTACATGTCCCAGGAGGACGTGAAAGCCTAATTGAACCTTGATGATTCCTTTAAATGCAGTGCAGAGCTTCGAAATAGTTTTTTGAATCTGAAGTAAAGCCTACAAGATGTAAACAATATGCATTAATGATTTTAGTGTGATAAAATCACTTGCTAACCTTTTCTGTGTAAAGTTATATACAATTTTACAACTTTGTTGCCATGATGATATAAAACCATAAACACTGTCATCAGAAATGACGATTTAAACGGCTTTACAGATTAAATAATTCATAAGTTTTAACAAAATAATTAATGCAATTGCTTTTTATCAAAAGCTTCACATTTCTTGCCTTAAACTAAAACCCTTAAAAAATGACATTTACATGAACAGTTGAAAATTACTGATTCACTAAAATTTGCTCCTGTAGTTACTCCCCCAAAACCATAAACTAAACCAAAAATATTCTTATAGTACCAGATTTGAGGAGTGTCTCGTCCCTAAAACTTTTTGTCTTTTTAATCCTGGTTTTGACTCAAATACAGGCCACAGTGTTCTTGAGTCACCATTATCAGACCTGAACGGCAACATAACATGTTACCATAAATCACCAAGAGATGGCGACCTTTGACCATCTGGCTCTATCCTCCTTTAAATGTCCTGTCTTCACTCTCTCCACTGTTCTAATGGCGTTTGGAGATGAAACATGTGACAGGGAAGGATGTCTGAGCATATTCAGTTTGTGAGGCCCTAAAATGCACACACGCAACGCTGATTTACGAATACGTTTGAAACTCCTTGATAAATAGGCTATTTGATGCAGTGACAGCAGTCAGTGGGGGCGAAAGGAGGTGCAGCAGACATGTCCTAGACCAAAAGAAGTAAAATCTATGCGATTGTGTCAGAAAAATAGAAAAAAGGTAGTTTAGGAGTAGCACAAAGTGCAAGCTAAACGAGATTGATGAAGTGGTAGCTGAGCTGTTTGCACAGGACAAACACAAAACTGGGGTCTGCTTCTAAAGATCGCGCAGAAGACGCTGGGCCTACGGGGTCATGGCAAAGGAAGTTTCCTAAAATCACAGACTTCGAGCCGAGCCCAAGATAGACAGGAATAGAGCGAACAGTCAAGTGAGGACCCTCCAGAGAGCAGTGAAGTTTTTTCCAGGAGGGTTTGGCGTGTTCTTGTGGCGCCGGCATGGGTGTTAGCTAGCTGACGAGAGGCCGGCTTTCCCAGTGGATGCTACGAACACTCGTTACTACTTAGGGAAGGGCTTGCATTGTGCTGACATTCAGGAAGAGGAGCCTGTTCACAAGACTCAAACCCTAGGGAGGTCAAAAGACTAGTTACGTAGTTTTTCTCAGATGATGACACATTCATTATTGCAGATGTTGAGTGGAATTAAGAACTCTTCATTTCTAAATATGGGTCATTTATTCTTCATATAAAAAAATTATATAATGGTTTTAAAATTTTAATTTAAAAGGTAGCCTATTTAAATTCTTTCCTTGCAACTTGAAAACTTAATCTTTAATGTAAAATTTTTTTTAAACATATTTCTTAAGGTTATTAATACATTTATTTAATTGTTAAATAACTCTGGAGTACACGATTCTGATTGGTCAATGGCACCATCTAGCGGTCTGATATTTCTCAGTAACAACCGCACATCCAAGTATCTGACCCCTCATCTGGGTAGTGCGAGCCATCTTTCCTGCTTCCCAGATCACTGTGCGATCTCAACAAGTAAGCTGATAAAATAATTTCAAGTCAAAATCCATGTTTCATGTGCATTTATTTACAGTACTTACTTGGCTAGTATTTGTCGCAAAAAACAAACAAAAAAAATTTAATTAAATTCCGTGAATCAGTTTCTACTAATTGATTCAGAATTCTGATGTAACGATGTGTTTGCGTCATCACGCAAAATGTTCGCGGAAGTTTCTGTGTGGTATTTTTCATATACTGTATATTGCTTCCTTAAAATATGCTGTTAAAATGTTATAATTAGGGATGTCAATTGAATGCGTTAATTCAATGCGATTAATTTTATTAAAAAGAATGCGTTAAAAATTTGTACGCAATTCATTGCAATGCCCCTGGACTGTAATCAGGAAGATTCCTCAGAAATGCAAGCTTGTAGTACCACCTGTTTACTCCAGAGGGTAGTGAGTGAAACTTCAGCTGTGTGAGTAATGCGCAGTTTATACAGTGAAGAAATTAACATTCAGCAGACAGAACAATACAAACATGCGTTACCTTCTTGCGTTCAAAACACTTGATGGAGCGCAAATGCGAACTAAGAGATCTCAAGATGTGTTCTAAGTATTAAACTATATTTAACTTCACACTGTGACCTAAACATTTTATGTTTATGATGCAGTGCACCCGAGACATGTCTGATGCAGGTGTTCATTGACATGTCCTTCAACAAGCCCTCGTAATTAATCTCCAACTGACTGACAAATTCAATTGTGAAATGGATTGCTGTGAACTGTATGCCAGTGATTGACTTATGTTCAATAATATGGTAGTAAACAAACATTGTATTCTAAAGCCGCAGTTATATTGTTTTATCAATGATTAACTCTTCTGCCACAAGAATTTAACGCATTTTAATTATCTGAATATTTTTTATTTATATAAATATAATTTTTTAATATTTAAAGATAACTATGTATAATTATTTAATAATTATATATTGAATTATTTTTATATAATATATAACATTTATATATATTTGCTTTCTCAGCAAATATTTGTATATGTATATATTTGTATATATTTGTATATGCGATTAAATGCGATTAATCACGATTAATTGATCAGGAAACCATGTAATTAATTCGATTAAAATTTTTCGATTGACAGCCCTAGTTATAATAGCACCATCCATCCAAAATATGACACGTCAGCATTGACAAATATTAAACAGAACACATCATTAAGCATGATGGCAAGACTTTAGAATAAGGTCCATTCATAACATTAGTTAATGCATTAGGTATCATGAACTAATAATGAATAATATATATTTACAGTATTCATTAATCTTTGTTCATTTTAGTCTAAAAAAATAAAATTGTTCATTGCTAGTTCATGTTAGTTCATAGTGCATTAACTAATGTTAATAACATAACATTTTGATTTTAAACTGTATTAGTATATGTTGAAATTGATATTAACCAAGATTAATGCATGCTGTAAAGGTATTTTTCATTATTAGTTCATGTTAACTAATGTTGTTAACTAATGTTAACAAATGGAACCTTATTGTAAAGCGTGACTATAGTGTAGGATCCATTAAAAACTGACAATGGACAAAATTATATAAAAAGCAAGTGAGACATTCACCCACGTTTTTGTTTTGCTTATTTTTTTCTTTCTTTTTTTTTTTCATCATGACTTACTGATAACATTTTAAAGCACACAAATAAAAATGTTTTAGCCAATCCAGATTCAAGGATTTCAGATTGAGGAATCGAGGAGAGATCGAACAAGTTTTGTATTTTTCTCCTTTGTTTGTGATTGACAGGTCATAACAGGATTTAGACACATGGGTGTACAGTGCAATATCTGGGTTTCATTTAGCTCTTTCCAAACACTCTCCAAAGCTGTTTGTTTTTACATTATGAGACACACTGGAAGCTCTGCTTTCTCATTTCAACAGAGCAAAAGTTATCTAATCTGCACCTGACTTAAAACAAAAGAGAGTGAAAGACAGAGGCTGCCCTAAACCTCCCATGCTGTCTGATTTCTTTAAGCCTTTGAAGGAACAGATCAAATGTTTATTGTCCCATCATTTACTCACCCTCATGCCATCCAAGATGTGTATGACTTTCTATCTTCTGCTGAACACAAACAAAGATTTTTAGAAGAATATTTAGGCTCTGTCGGCCCTCACAATGCAAGTGAATGGGTACCAACATTTTGAAGCTCCAAAAAGCACATAAATGCTGCATGAAAGCAATCCATAAGACTCCAATAGTTAAATCCATGTCTTCTGAAGCTATATGATAAGTGTAGGGGAAAAATAGATCAATCAAGAACCATGGAGGGGTTAGTGCTAGGGGGCTTTATCAACCTTGGCTGTGTCACCTGGGCGATAGCGTTAAAATATCCGAAACACCCAAAGACATTTCATTAATTTGTGTTCTGCAGAAGTAAGAAAGTCATACACATCTGGGATGGCACGGTGAGTAAATTATTAAAGAATATTCATTTTTGGGTGAACAATTCCTTTAAAAAAAGTACATTAGTTTTAACTGTATTTTGCAAAGACATGTGGGTTGAATAACCAATAATATGCATTCATTGGTCAAGTTGTTTTGGTACACGTTTTGAGCAGAGATGACAATATACTGTACTTAAGCTAGAACAGTAGTTTTGCTACAGAAATCTGATTTTACATTGGACATCTACTAGTACGGACCAACTACTGCTCAAAAATGGTTTATTGTCCAAAAGTGAACATAAATGTTAGCCCTTTAAAATCAAACATTGCAATTTCCTAATATTATCATAAAGTGCATCGTTCAAACCGAATGCAAAGTGATTAACATGACATAGGCTGAATCGGAAGTTTTTAATTATCTTTATAATTAGAGTGTTTGGTTTCTGAATGTCTCATGAACTTGGTTTAATGATCATGGCAAGCAATAGTTTTTTTTTTTTTGGGGGGCATTAATTGCATGAAGATTTAATGCAATTAACCATTATGTTACTTCAGTAATATGGTAAGCATATGGTAACCATGTTTCATTTGGTTGTTACTATGATTTTACTACAAAATATTATAGTGATACTATGGTTTCTGTTGTAGACACATGGTTCACTTTTGTAAGGGAAGTTTAATTTAGGAGTAGGTGCTGGTGTAGTGCGTCTGTGGGACTCATACAATAAACACGCTGCTGTGATGTCCTTCTACAGTACGTTAGTATTTAATTAGGGGTCAAGCATTCTGTCCTTTCTTTTAAAAGTTGATAAGCCTATTTATTTTGCTATCCTAACTATCTATGATTTTATCATTTGCATTTAACATTGTTTTTTTTATTTCCATGACCCGATGAAAACAGACCTGCGTGGTGGTGACCTGTTCAAAGCAACAGATCAAGAGAACTTAGAGCAGGCATTAGATATGCCTGTGCTTTCCAGGATGGAATTAAAAATTCACATTTGTAAGTTGGGGTTTCAAACATCCCTTGAAAAGCCCTACACATTTATCACGATTTGTGTGTTCTGTCATGATGGAGCCTCATGACAAAAGTGAAGCTGATAAATTCATCTGTCATCCAGCAAAAACACATCAAACCCCCAGATTGTATGAATAAACACTCCTGTTTACATACGGCTGTCTCAGCATCTCGGTGCATGCTGGACTTTTAATTCGCCCTTGTGCATTTTTAGAGATCCATAAATATCCGAACACGCACAGCGGTGTAGCATAACAAGGACCAAGAAAAATAAGCCCGGGCAAGCCGAGATACAGAGACCTTGTGTTCGTGCTAAAGGAGAGGAATTTGATTACTATACATTAATTAACTCATGGCCCACTGGCTTCTCCAGAATGACAGGTAGGAGTAGTCACCAGAGTGCCGTCTGATTACGTGCCAAGTGTGCACTACGTGTGTGTGAGTGATTTATGGAGCTCTCGATATGTGAGGGGGTAGTATTCAAAGACTTGTATTTGTAAGCTTTGGTACACATGCAGTATGTGACGTTTTTGGAGACTGAAATCTGAAGACATTATTTATCCTTTATCACAGCTATGATGATAACATCCTCCAGAGCACACAAGGCAAATATCTGTGGGGATTCTGGCTGCTGTCTGCTTCCGACAGAATGACACACGGCAAGATACATAAATAAAATGGCCAATGTTTAGTTCCCGGCCAGTCTGCCTTATTCGTTTAGGTTATAATACTAGGATGTTAAACAGGAAGTAATGGCAAAGCATATTGAATGGCTTCCTTCCTATGCAGACAGTGTTCTATTCGGACTGTCCCATGATACCCCAAAGGCAATCTGTCCTGGCAATGTTGCTGTCTGCCGTACATTGGCCTCCTCAAGCTGTAATGAATTGAAATCTTTTAGAAGTGAAACGGTTAAATTAAATAAAGCATCAAAAGGAGGGCTAATAATTGCATCACTGTCCCTCTCCATCAGTAATACCATTCCTGACTCTCCAACCCTGGTTGCTAATGTTTGAAATTCGGCTTGTATGACTGCACAAACAGTTATGGGATTGTCTTTTTATTAGGCCTGCTCCCTTGTGTACTTCCTGTTTTAGACCCCAGAACCTTGTGGTTGCGGGGGTTTAAAATCTCCACCCACATCAAACAGACCCTTTCTGACCCCACAAGATGGTGAACACCCGCCTGCCTGCTACGCCCTCTATGTTTGGGGCGTAATGACGGAGCCATCAAACTGTATTTATAATCCTGCAGCAGGAGTTTTAAAGTGGTCAACTTCAGGAGTACTGGAATTGTTGAGAGCAATTTGCGGCCGCTGCATTTTCTTGTGAAAGAGCCACGTGCTGGCAGAGTTCAATTTTGCCAGTTTTTTTTTTTTTTTTTGCGTGTGTGTGTTTGGATTGTAATATCGTATAACCATCTCATACAAATTTAGGATAAATAAGACCCATTCATTTGGTTTTGAAATGGAAATATTGGTATATTAATATGACCATATGAGTTAATCATACTTTTTTGTTCCTGGAAAATGAAAACTATAGCTTCTTCTATGCTGTAATTTCCACTGCTTCACTGAATCTAACTTCCAAAATTATACTTAAAATGATAATTGTTATCATAATTTAATTGCCATGATTAGAAACAGGTTGAAATAGGAGCAGCAGCAGTATGTTTTATTATATTTTACCGTCAGTGAACTATAGAATTATAAATTATGCTGGTTCAGTGACTCTGAGGTGGTCTTGAACATCGTCAAGTGAATTATATCTGTTCCTATTACGTAGTGCACCAGGGATGGTTAAAAAAAAAAGTTGTCTTTCTGACAACTACAGAAATAAAAGTCACTTTTCCCAGACAGGCTTTTCATTTTTTAACAACTCATAACTGTCTGCTTTTTTACATATCATGTTTCTGATATTGTAGGTCAAACGTCATGGTTAACATTCTTTTAGAACAACTTTGTGTCAGAATCACTTGATGCATCTCTGGAAAACAGTGTAACTTCTTGTGCTGTCCTTTAAGGTCAAAATCTTAACAGAAAAATGACATCATACCACGTCAGTGAATTACAGTGCAAATGATCAAAAGACCCACCTGGGGAAATGGCACTTTTGATTTTACTGTCTCCCAAACCATGCAATAGCAACAATACTTACCACAGCAATTTCCTAAATACCTGTTGGTCACAATGCACTGCAAATATTTTCTGATCCTTGAGGTCATGGTGTACAATGTCTAAAGGTTGCATTTTTAGGTAATTTGATAGGACTTTTAAAATGCTGCAACTGTATGTAGCTAATGAGAATCCCTGATATTATCATTTATTTTAATTCACACTACTTTTATTTTCAGTTTGTTTCAAGGTGATTAAATCAAAAGTTAACACTGTTCAAGAAGTGAAAGGATAGCATTTTATCAAATCAATTAAGACAACCATCCTTTTAAAAAACGCAGCACCACAAAATGTGCTCTGCATTGTTTTTGAAAAAACCTCATAAAAATGAATATTTATATCCAAAAATATTTATTATATAAAATATTGAGTAATTAGAGCATTCTGGGAAAGTTTTTTTTTTTTATCCATAAAATAAAAGTTAATTTATTAAATATAGCATTTATGGGCCATTTTGATGGGTAGATTTTTTCATACTAAAAAAAATTATTAATGAAAAACTATACAAAACGTATCATTCTAAATATATTGATATATACATAATATGTATACATTGTATTGCATAATTAATATTAATTGCGCTAATACAAATTATATAATAATAATAATAATAATAATAATAATGCATTATTACAATTATTATTCATGACAGTTTAAAATGTCTTGAATTTAAATCTATTTTATATTAATTCCATTTTAATTCTACTTAAATTCAAATTAAAATATATTTGCTGTCTGGTACATCAATTCAAATTTAGGAATATAAGTGTGTAAAGCAGTTCAATGGAAAGGAGGAGGCGAGAACCGGCTTGACGACATAAATAATATTTTAATGATTAACTTAAACAAAAGACAAACACACACACACATGACGGACATCTCTCGCTCCCGCACCATCCTCCGCAGTCGGCCTTTATCCCTCTCGGACGCTTGATTAGCCTGATAAGGGACCGGGTGTGTAGAATCACGACCCGGCCCTGCCCTCCGCCCTGCCACAAAGTGCAATATAAAACACATTTTCAAATCAATTCTGAATAGCACACAACCATCACACCACATGTGAACAATCAACATCATTAAAACATAAATTACACAGAGGATCATTAAACTACCATTTTGTATGCTGCAACATATTGCTCACTCAACACCATCATACAGAGAGGGCATTGTCAGCAAGACTCATACGAATGTAAACCGTCTAAACAGAGACATGATGTCAAAATCATCAGAGATCATGCTCTGAGCTTATAGTCACATGATACAGTATGCATCAGCAGTGATGATTTTCCTGTACGTCACTCTTTCCATGGCACCAGTATACCAGCATGTTTGTAAGCTCTGACCCCTGGATTTCAATCAAACGAGTGGGATCAGCAGGTCAGAAGAGAACCTATGGGCATCACAGTCATCTGAGAGAGTTTTATTTTCTGGTGTGAGCCATGCTTCCAGTAAGCAGGGTTATGAAGTCAACATTGGCCAGCTTAGAATAGACCTCATACAGCACCCACTTTAGCTTCACTCGTTCTCTCTCTCTCTCTCTCTCTCTCTAGCAATTGGCTGTTTGAATGATTCAGCTGACTTAGCATTTTTCCTCCACTCTCATGCCTAAATAACAGTTTTGTTTTTTTGCTCTTCAAATCAAAGATTGCTCACATATGTGCCGTTTTTTTTTATTGCTGTGTATTTTCCTTCATTTTGCCATTTCCCTGTAAGGCAAATACATTTGACAAGCCATTAAATTATTTTGTCATTCCCTTTACAAACTGCAATTCAGAACGCAATGGTCTGAAGTCAAAACAATAAAGTTAGGCTAGCTGGTAATGACAGTCAGAGGCTTCGTAATATTGAACATTTTTAAGAGCAATTAATTCACCCATCCGGATGGATGGATCTTATGGTAATATTAAATAGGACTGTAACAACTAATCGATAAAATCGCTAATTATTGAGAACAGAAATCACATACAATGAATTTCATTATCGATTAGTTGAATATATGTGAAGAGCATGGAGAATCTCCATCAGTGTCGTCACTTTAAAACCCAGTGAAAATGTGTTGCAGGATGTGACTCGTTTGAATAACAACAGAGACAAGTTTAAGAGGAGATAAGTTTATAAACACTTTTAAAAAGATCATTGTAAGTGTAACCGGCCCTGATCGCCCCGCTCCGAACGAGATTCGAACCGGCGTCTCCGGCTTGGAGGTGGGTGCGCTAACAAGGAGGCTAAAGGCTACAGCCTCTAGCGTCAGTCGCTAGTGCGCCACTTGAGGTCAGGAGAGTCAGGTTTACACAGTGCACAGCTATCTACCAGCTGACTCCCGTTACACTCACCCCCCTAAACCTCACTCCCATCCGGGTCACGGCACCATTGTAACCAACCCTGGTCACCCCGCTCAGAACGGGACTCGAACCGGCATCTCCGGCGTGGGAGGCTGGTGTACTAACAAGAAGGCTAAAGGCTGCAGCCTCTAGCGTCAGTCACTAGTGCACCTCTTGAGGTCAGGAGAGTGAGGTTTACACACTGCATAGCTATCTAATAGCTGGCTCCCTTTACATAAGTATACAGTTTAAAGTGGAGCAGTTGCTGCTTCAGGTGCATTGAAACTTAAGAGTTGTTTCTCTCCAGTGCGTAACTTACATTTAACCGCTACTTTCTATGTTTTACACATGTATACATGTTATGAATTCAAAATCAGGCACGTATTTCACAAAACTGTTTGTTTTTTCCACATGCGAGTCTCCGTTAATCTTAATTGAGCATTGAGCAAGGGAGCGTGCGCATCTGCGTCAATCAAATCGTTCTCAATGGAGAAATGATTTCAATAATCATTTGTGCAGCTCTCATGTATATCACACAGATGTCTCAGAGGTAAATTTTAAAGTGCTTTAGATGGTTTCGCCTCCTCGTGCGAACGCATAATACAATGAACAACAGAGCTATTATCGCTAAAGCTATCTATTATTATAAGGGTCTTATTATTTGTTAGTCCTCCTGATAATGTAATGTCTGATTTCACCAGTAAGCGTATACCATGGCAAACATTATTTTACTGGATAAACATAGTTTTGAAAATTGTTTAGAAACATTTAATCAGTAACAATACTATTTAAAACCAACAATATTAATTTAAAATACTTAAAATGTATGTAATGCATATGTAGGCTATCTAACATAATTATGTATTTTTCAGCTGGGCAGAATTGTTAATATTTCTATTTTGGTGACACCATTACCCTCTGCTAGAATGATTTTTAGTCCAACTCCATCCCGATCATTTTACTCTTTAATGAACAGTACTTTTTGTTAAATTTTACAAGCAAAGGAAAGGACCTGCTTTGCATATGTCCTGAAAGAATTTTTTAAAACTTACTGTTTTATGATTCAGGCTTTGTTCAATGTTTGGTGAGAGTATAGGATCATGAATTCAGTAATGTAAATTGAACCAAATCCGTACGTATTTTTTAAATCCGATTAATGGATTAATTAACTAATTAATTCAATTGAAAAATAAATGTTGTCCTGTAACTTATAATAACAAAGGCTTTGTTTATTAAACATTTAAATGAACATAAAGCATACCAGCTTTCAATTAATCTAAAAATGTAACACCTTACCTTCATTAACAGCCCTGAATGGAACTTATAACTTACAAATACTGATAAAAAGTAAAAAGGATTGTTGTGTGGTATCTTATGAATTACAATTCCTTGTGATTTACTGCAAAGGCCAAGAACAGTCATTCTTCCATAAATCTGTTAAAATATCTGTGGGTTATAGGGCCTTTATAATAGATGATTATCCACTACATCACATCGGTGAAAATCCAGCCTCCCTCCCTCAAGCACAGAGGGACAAAAGGACTTTTTCACTTTTTTTCCCCTCCTAAACGCTCCCATGTGAGGCAGCATACAGCGCCAGTGAGTAAATGAAGGGTTTGCGTGGAGATCTGAGAGAGCCTAAAGCAGTGATTGATGGGATATGAGAGTGTGGGGAGACTTTGCATCTTACAGAGAGAGAGAGCTCATCCAGGCCCTGCCCGAGATCACAGAGGCCAAAGCTGCGCTCCTTGCCCCCATACGGCCGCATGTGGTTGGGGAAAGAAAGAGAGATCTGCCTCATATCCAGTCATTTATCCCCACCCTGAGAAACTCTATGCACTCGTATCTATAATGAGTTTCTTGAGAGCTGGAGAGACCATAGAAAAGAAGTTTGGCAAGATGTGATCTGTATGAAAAACATTTTTGAGGGCAGACTGATCTCACTGTGAATTCGGCAACAGCAGTTCGAAAGTTCTTCAGCTGAAATAGGTCTGTGCTTAATGAAATTCGAATCACTGCCCCCAGAGGCCGAAAGAGGAAGTGTTGTTGAAAATATGGGCATGTGTGAGCTCCAGTTTCAAGCTGAAAATTCCAGAGTGGCACCAAAAGCAAGTTGTATTTTTAGTTGTAAATTATGTAATTCAGTCAACAGGAATGCATGTCTTATTTTACTCCACTAATTGTTAGTAATAGGGTTGGGATTTTTGTTAGGGGGTTAATGTTTACTTTAGAGTGAAAATGCAACCTCTGAATCACTGAATCATTGTTTTTGTGATTACGATTAATTTCTGGTTTTCATGGGACCAGAATCTGTGTCTTAGCGCGTTGTGCTAAAGGTTAAGCTGATCATGTCCGAACTGTACATAGTTCATTAACTTTTGGAACCGATTTCTTGTGTGATCATGTTGTTATATGTACTGTATATACACTCACCAACCACTTTATTTGGAACACAGGGGAGACTGTGGCTCAGTTGGTAGAGCAGGTCGGCCACTAATCGCAGAATTGGTGGTTTGAATCCCGGCCCACATGCCGAAGTGTCCTTGAGCAAGACACTGAACCCCAAGTTGCTCCCAATGGAAGGCTAGTGCCTTGCATGGCAGCTCTACTGCCATTGGTGCATGAATGTGTGCATGAATGTGTGCATGAATGTGTGCATGAATGTGTGCATGAATGTGTGTATGAATGGGTGAATGTGTCACAGTGTAAAGCGCTTTGAATACCGTTAAGGTTAAAAAGGCGCTATGTAAGTGCAGACCATGTACACCTACTTATTAAATCATGTGGCACCAGTGTAATGTATAAAATCATGCAGATATGGGTCAGAAGCTTCAGTTAATATTCACATCAACCATCAGAATGGGAAAAATTTGATCTCAGGGATTTAGACTGTGGCATGATTGTTGGTGCCAGACGAGCTGGCTTCAGTATTTCTGTAACTGCTGATCTCCTTGGATTTTTACACACAACAGTCTCTAGTATATTCAGAATGGTGCCAAAAACAAACAAAAAATCCAGTGAGCAGCAGTTCTGCGGACAGAAACGCCTTGTTGATGAGAGAGGTCAATGGAGAATGGCCAAACTGGTTTGAGCTGGCAGAGAGGCTACAGTAACTCAGATAACCAATCGGTTGTAATGAGCAGAATAGCATATTAGAATCTATCGGTACCTAAAACACATTATAATTGTATACAATTTTATAATTATAATTTCAAGTTTAGCTGAAATGCCTATAATAGCATTAATGGCATGATTCATTGTGACACATCTTACCCCATATATGGTGAAAAGGTGCCTCGCTATTGGGGCATGTTGTCCGTGTCAACATGTGTTCAGTGAACTATGTCCTTTTTCTCGGCAATATCTGTGAAAATGTTCATGGGCTTTTTTGTAGCCAAGACTTCAAAGTATACTCCTATACAGAAATTGACTTTCACAAATAAACCTAACCCGAGAAATTTTAACTGCAATACATTTCTGATATACATTTTTCAGCCTGGCCAGTATGCACACTGAGGAAAGACACTGGCCAATTTTTCAAATCTGCCATAATATATATAAAAGGTAGACAATAAAATTAAGAGCAATCTTTATTACATAAGAGAAATGGCTGCTTTGATGTGGGTAAAATAAACTTCCCTGTCTGGCCTGAGCAGGTCAGACAGAAGGTCAGCTACCCCTTGGGGTCTATGTGACCCTAACAGCCGCCGAGAACACATAGGTAAGCAGGGAGGAAGTCCTTAGCGACACAATCGTTGGAACACAGCCATGAACGTGAGGCCCAGCTGTGTGTGTGTGTGTGTGTGTGTGTGTGTGTGTGTGTGTGTGTGTGTGTGTGTGTTGGGGGTTTGGGTGGTTTACAAGGACTTTTTTTTAGGTTACAGACTAGTAATTTTCAAGGGTATTTTGCTATAAATGTGGTTTATGAGAATATTTCTGGTGTCCCCATTATTCAAATCGCTTAAAACATACTAAATTAAATTTCATTTAACATGTAAAAGTGCAGAACATTTTTGTGAGGGTTTGGTTTAAGGGATATAATCATATAATCTATAGTTCGTAATGTATAAAAATCATTATGTCTATGTACAGTCCTCATAAGGACAGCCGCACCAACGTGTGTGTGTGTGTGTGTGTGTTTCCACCTGGACAAAGCCTGCACACTGTTAAAACTCCCACTCGAACTTCCAGTTCCTGCTTTTAAGGAAATTCCTGGTCTGGTGTTACTTATAACACTGAAGATTTATTTCATTTTCAAAAAGCAAACACAATGTTCTTTGAAAGAGTTGGCTTCACACTCAGGCAAGGTATACATTTTAACATGAGCTTCATGCAAGAGTCTTCAACAGTTATTGAACAAAGATGAACTGAATATGAGGCTTTCAAAATATATGAACTGAATAATAATGAAACATCTTACAATATCACCCTTTGTTTTTATTTATTATTAGTTGCACTTGCGGAGGCAAGCATCACTATTACAATTCCTCATACTGCATTTATAGAACAGGATTTAAAATTCGAATCCAAAGTATAACATTTTGGAGTGTAATTTATCCTACATTTTGTGTTACGGACATGAATGATGACTCAAATTGTGCAGTTTGAAAAGGAGATGGGCTATTATTTTTCTAAGCATTCAGACTTAAAATATTCACCTGGCAGACTATAAAACCTGAGCCATATTCTGGGGCTACAATATAGAGGCTTGGGGGTGGGCTCTTTTGACTTGGGTCAGGCAAACCCAACATAGTCTCATGAGAACTCAAAATCGTAAGATATGTTACAACTTGGCTCATTCAAAAAGGTACAACTTTTCAAAGCAATTACAATTATTTCCATAGAGACTAACCAATCAACAAACAAACTTCCAAATCGATACAATAAAGGCATAATAATTTAGCTAGTCTCCTATAAGCTTAGGGTAAGGGGTTAGACATTATGGTTAGGTTTAGGCTTGGATTAGGGGTTCAATTTTGTAAATTTCTATATGTGAGTAAAAGTCATAAGTTTTACTACAAGCTAACTTTGCCAAACTTTGCCATACTTTGTACTCCAGGTAGGGAAGGAGGTATTGCCCCAAGTGAAGGAGTTCAAGTACCTCGGGGTCTTGTTCACGAGTGAGGGGACAATGGAGCGGGAGGTTGGCCGGAGAATCGGGGCAGCGGGGGCGGTATTGCACTCGCTCTATCGCACCGTTGTCACGAAAAGAGAGCTGAGCCGGAAGGCAAAGCTCTCGATCTACCGGTCAATTTTTGTTCCTACCCTCACCTATGGTCATGAAGGCTGGGTCATGACCAAAAGAACTAGGTCGCGAGTACAAGCGGCCGAAATGGGCTTCCTCAGAAGGGTGGCGGGCTTCTCCCTTAGAGATAGGGTGAGGAGCTCAGTCATCCGTGAGGAACTCGGAGTAGAGCCGCTGCTCCTTTGCGTCGAAAGGAGTCAGTTGAGGTGGTTTGGGCATCTGGTAAGAATGCCCCCTGGCCGCCTCCCTAGGGAGGTGTTTCAGGCACGTCCAGCTGGGAGGAGGCCTCGGGGAAGACCCAGGATTTGGTGGAGAGATTACATCTCCACACTGGCTTAGGAACGTCTCCGGGTCCCCCAGTCAGAGCTGGTTAATGTGGCTCGGGATAGGGAAGTTTGGGGTCCCCTGCTGGAGCAGCTGCCCCTGCGACCCGACTTTGGATAAGCGGTTGAAGATGGATGGATGGATGGATGGATAACTTTGCCATCTTGTACTGTTATTAAAACTTTTAATGAGAGCAGGTTGAAAAAAATACACAATACAACCTAGTAACCACTTACTATTGTACCCACAGCATCCAAGCAACTGCAGAGCAACATGGTAAAAACATTTAGAACACTTTAGCAAAGGCATAGCAACACCCTGGCAAGGGATCACAACACCTCTGCCATTTTTGAAGGAGCAAGCACAACTGCATTTATTTATTTTCCTGTTCAAGATGGCACCGCGGATGGCAACCACGGTTTGGAGCTCTCCAGTTCTTCTGTTGTTTTTGTTTGGTTGTCCTGTGTTTAGTAATCCTTTTCCAATCAGTTTTACTGCTGAACATTCGGCAGCACATACCAGATAATCTTTTCCTGTTTTTTGACTATACAGACGCTTTGCTGGACATTTTAGTCGGAGGCGCAGCTGTATTTCTTAAGAGACACTGGCGAAGGAAACGAGCTGGCGAGCTGATCAGGTTTTGTCAGCGTGGCTTTCGAACAGTGCTGCCGAGTATTCATCTAGCGAATCTCCGCACTCTACCTAACAATGCAGACGAACTACATCTCATCTTGAACTACATCCACTTTATATAATATTGCAACAGTGTCTTTGTATGTTTGGGTTGGTATTTGTTTGCCAATGCAAAATTTTATTGCAAACCATCACACAGAGAATCGAAAATTTGATTGAGATTGTAAAATACATTGTGTTTGTAACAAATGGAAAAATATTATATAACATATGATAGTGTTATAAAAAAGCAAATGAGACATGAAAAAACAAAAAATCTTAAGCAACCATTCATTCTGTGGTGTTTCTATGACACTTTCAGTAATCTTGTTGACTTGCATGCTCTTCAGGACTCGTACCCCGGTCCTTTACATGCAAGTGCAACGTTTCGTGCTATTTGATCACGCCTGAACAAGCTTATAAATATAGTTGCTCATGTAATGCAAAAGTTAAAATTATCTTCTTGCACACCGGGGACTAAAAACAGTTCAAGGAACGAAAACGAATCCCAAAAACTGTTTTGCAGAACATAACCAAAAATGGGAACAAAATCCCTTTCAGTTCTTCTGGAGTGAAAACATTGTTTTTAAATGCTGTGTGGCAGGGAGGAGGGCGGGTCGTGATCCTACCAGTGGGGATTTCTTTAAGACTGCAAGGGAAGCTCAGCTTCCCCTATAATGTCAAAAAAATAATGGTTAAATATGTACTATTGTGTAAACAATTTATTGACTAAAAATGCGTTAGAACACGTTCATCTCGAAGATGAGTTCGTTCAGAATCAGCTACATTACATATAGCAGGTCGGCTGACTCGATTTACTTCTCATACATTCCCGTAGCGTCAGTGCATTTCCCTGTTGAAGCCGAGCGTCCATTGACTTCAATGGGGCTGCTCTGAACAGTTTTTTCAGTGCTCGAAAATAGACGGTCATTGGATAAATGCTGCGATTATGTCCCGCCCACGGACGCTCAGCGTCTCTGGGGGTGAATGAGGAGTGGGCTGGCCCGGACTCCGGGCTTCCGCGTGATGATTGGAGGATCTGCATCTCCTTTTGATTGACAGCGAATCTGTACTATAAGAAGTCACTGAAGCTATTTCGCGCTCAGTCCCATCGTGGATTTCTCAAGTGTAGTCGAAAGACAAACTGCTGCAACCTATTCTTTATATTTGTTTGGCGAAATTGCTAGTCAATTTGCATAATACATTTCACACAATTATACACCACATTCCTTGTTTCAGTTTTACCAAGTTTAATATATTAGAAAATGAGCTTCCCCTCTTTGAAAGACCAGCAGCCGCCACTGGATCCTACACACCCGGTCCCATAATAGGTTAATCAAGCCTCCGAGAGGGATAAAGGTTGACTGATTGTTTACGGACATGTCTGTCATGTGTGTGTTTGTGTGTCTGTTTAAGTTTACTATTAAAATATTATTTACACCGTCAAGCCAGTTCTCGCCTCCTCCTTTCCATTGATCTCTTTACAGCTGGTAACTGGATAATAACCGGTAAAAACATTTCAAATACATTTTAAATAAAGCCAAAGTGTTTTTCACAGTATATTTTCTGAATTACATCACTTCCTGTTACCCCAACCCAAAATAATAAAAAAATCTTTATTTAGTAAAAAAGTCTCTTTATTTAGTAGAACATAAGCATTTGCTTTGATTCTGAAGGAAACTGCTTAAAAACCAATGTAAAAAAACCCCAAAAAAACAGTACAAATGATTTCTTTTATGATTTCTCACCAGAAAATTCTCCAACATGGAAAAAAAATTAACAGCTTATTTTTGCATATTTTGGTTATTTTGAGCTTGTTTTTCCAAATCAGGAGTCTTGTTTCTCTTGTGAGATGTGGAAAAACTGCTACTGGTCAGTCATCCGCCCTTAGCACAGAGTACTGTCATTTTAAAAATAATGTTATTAACCGTTCTTTTGTTTCCGTTACCATTGCAAAGGAGGCTGTTGAACACCTGGAATGAAAAAATATGGTTTCTGCTCTGAACTATCTGAAATGAAAAACATTTAGTTTTTAGTCCCGGTCACACACTATAGTAAAACAAATAGTTAGTAATTAAATAGCATTATGTGAGGAACAGGGGATTTATGAACTCATAATATGCTCTTTTCCTTGTGTGAAAGGGAAAACAAGTCTCCAGTATTCTAGTATTTGCCCTTCTAGTGTCCATTTCACCTGGAAACTGCTGTGATGCGTACAACAAGCCAGATACAAATAATTTTGCAAACATGTGGGAATAAACATATAAAGTGTTACTATGAGACCAGGTAGGAATTTGAGGTATAATTCATGTCTGTAGCACAAACAGATGCTCCAAGAGGATTTTGAAAAACCCTAACCATAAGTACAAGCAACTGTAAGTACCACTAATTAATAATGTTCCCCCTAGATGTGCAAACTCCTTGTTTGGACCTCAAGTTCACAACACAATGCCCTACAGTATATGAATGCCAGACACAAGTCAATAACTTCTACGGTTGCCTTTGCCCACTGTACTTTCTCTCAATGTACTTGGAAGCCCTCAAAATAATCAAGTCAAGAAAAGTTTATTCTGTTTGGAATTCTGACCGGTTCCAGGGAGTTAATTTTAGGAAGTGCTGCAGAAATTGCTGTGAGGCTGCATGTAGTATCATTATTACTGAAGGGGCAAAGCCTTGCACAGACACAAAGGCTCCTAGGCATAACACAGTGGGCATGTAATTCAAAGAACACCAACATAATTCAGCTGCCATCCTCCATTATGGAGTGGTTTAAGATTAAGCATACTGGTTGAGTTAAAGCTGAAGTGTGTAATTTCTGTGACACTAAAGTGCAAAAATAATTACTGTTTCCAAACAGATTACAGAAAGATTACTCCATTTTCAATTGGATGTACAAACAGATTGTCCTGCCCCAAACTCACCATTGGTTGAATCAATGTTGCTTTGTAAGACTGGATGGGCTGATCAAAAAATGTTGATAGTGCCACAGGTCCACAGTAATACACTTAGGTAACTTATAGTTGACTTTGTATTTTAATTTGAGGTGTAATTTTTCATGTTTTGTCCCCATCTGTTCTCATTTTCCCATTGCTTGGCATCGATGATAATTTTTCAGTGAAGGTTGTCATTTGTAAAGGCATCACTCTGCATCACTGTAACTTTTTGTGGTTACGGCGCTAATTGACAGTGGCATACGAAATTACCCCAGCCTGGCTGAGATCATTATGAATGCCGCCATCATTTAGGGGCATGACTGCACAGCGAAATCTAACTGTTGTTTTGTGTTTGGCATGGGATGTCTTGCAATTTCAGCATCAGATGGCTTATGGAAAGACAATATACCAGTACATTTACTTTGTCACTATCATTGTTGAAGGGATATTTCACCCACAATGTAAATTATGTCAACATTTACTCACCCTCACGATGTTCCAAATCCATACGGCTTTCAATACTTTCTTTTTCAAGCCAACCAAAAGTTTGACAACAAACATTTTAATCTAGTTAGAAATTATTATACAAAAATGGGGTTTAAATTTGTTTTATATGGAGTATAGCGTGTCAAAACCCAGGGCCAACTTCCCAAAAGTACCCACATTTTCCCAAGCTATGACAGAACTAAACTTTTAACGTGTCCACATAAACAAATATTTTTTACAACACCAGAAAAGACCTGTTTCAACCATGAGGTCATGAATGCAATCACTTGTGCCACTGGGAATAAAATGCGGTTAAAAGAAATCACCGTATGCCCAATTTAGTTTGGACAAACACTCTTAATTATTTTAGACTTACTGTTTATTACAATTTGTGTACAGATGGTTTTCAGGAAGCATATCCAGCAACTTTCTTAAATTCACTGGTATAAGAATGTAAGAAGCTATCATTTCCATCTCGCACACTGCTCAAGTAGAGAAGACGGGGAGTGCTTGTTCTCTGCTAGTGTTGCGTTAAACCAGTGGAGAAAACTTTTCACGCACTGCTTGTGTTGCTTGAGAGAACTAATAAGCTCTCAGGGACACAGAGAGACTAAAGGTGATTCAAACTTCTTAAAATAACATCACTATTCTTAATAAGGACTTTTTGTGCTAATATTTTCTCACGGGGAGAAAAAAAGCTCCATTCAGAGTGCTGATATTTTTCAGTCTCCGAATCTAAATTTTCAGTTTCCAAATGATGCAAATCCCTGTCGGCAATCAGCTGGTCATTTATGGCCTCACTATTTTGATTTAAAAATATTTTAACATTCTCTGAAAATACAAAACGGGTGCAAATTGACATATATTTATGTTGAATATTTTATGGCAACACACACACATACATTAAGATGTAAAATATTTTGCTCCGTTTCACTGCAACACCGCTAAAATCACAAACCCTATTGCATTAAACAATATTTTGATGTGCAAAACAAAAATGTCCATGTTTTTCTAGTTTCAAACTACATAGTTTGTTTTTCCACCTAATAAAACCTGAATCACACAAAAGTCGCCCAAAGCTTTTAAATCACAAGTCTCGACCCAACTGTGCTCAAATTAATTCAGCGAATCATATGGAAGTAATCTTTATAAGCCCCACAAAGACAAAAAACAGGAGTTAAATGAGGACCATCTTCTCCCAAGACATCTCATTTGTTTGTATTGCTTATTAACTAAAACACCTCATTTATCAATGTCAGCGTTCACACAAAATGATAGCTGTCCTCATGTAAATGAGCAAATCTGACAAATGGCTCAGAATTAAGTGGCTGCGTTCTTATGAAATGCACACTCTGTCGGCATACTGACCCCGGTAAACCACCCACGACCAGGGTTTTTTTCTATTGGCATTTGAGGTGGAAAACTGCCTGACAACGGTGTGAAACTGGACTGATCTGGCAAAAAACGAAACCCATTCCCCGACACATAATACAGCAATGCATATAGGTGGTTAGATCAGACTCTGAATGAAACCCAGAGGATTGTTGTGCTAGGTAGTCTAATTACCGTCTTCTTTCATTGGCCTCAAGTATCCTTTTGCTAAACAGATTACCAGAATAACGCACAGCGAGCCAAACCTCAGCGCTCCACAGAAGTACTCACAATAAGTGATGTAATGAGATGACCTGACAATAAAGATAAAAACCATTAAAGCATACATGGTTCCTAGGCATTTTGGGGAGTAAAGACCAAAGTAAACATGGTCTTGCATGCCGCTACGTCTCGCGCATATGCACATTGTGTGTGATGCAAATTCCGTCATCAGCACAGCACGTGCATACTGTGCGCATCATCTGTAAATGCGATTGCTGTTGACTGTATTTAAGAGTAACACAAAACAGTCACACTGCACATGCAGCGCATGCAGTGAATGCGTCCATATGGGCATGCAGTCAAAAGAGCATACTATGCTTGAGACGGAATGGTACACGGAAAAACAAAGTATACCCTAGCCTAAACTAAAAGTAGCAACGCTACTAAATTAGCTACTTTTTCAATAGTGTAATGCCAGCTCAGCTGCTTTCAAAACAGAGTTGCTTTTACAGTAACAAGCTACTTTTTAGAGTGAATAGCAGAGCAGCATGACAAAATTTTTGTCGCTATTTTGTTCAGCGAACTGAAGAATTTCATAAATAATTTTGTAAATGATGTTACAAACAGGTTTACCAAACACTGTCTTTGTTCCATTGGTCGAACAAACAGATAGCCCTCATTTCCCCAAACCCCACCATTGGTTGAGCAATTGTTGTGAAAAACAAATGGACTTTTAGCTGCTTTCAACATAAATATATATATATATATATATATATATATATATATATATATATATATATATATATACTGGAGGCCAAAAGTTTGCAATAATGCATATTTTGCTGTTTCGGAAGGAAATTGGTACTTTTAATTCATCAAAGTGGCATTCAACTGATCACAGAGTATAGTCAGGACATTACTGATGTAAACAGCACCATCACTATTTGAAAAAGCTATTTTCTATCATATCTAGACAGGCCCCATTTCCAGCAGCCATCACTCCAACACCTTATCCTTGAGTAATCATACTAAATTGCTATTTTGGTACTAGAACATCACTTGCCATTATATCAAACACAGTTGAAAGCTATTTTGTTCGTTGATTGAAGCTTAACATTGTTTTTGTGTTTGTTTTTGAGTTGCCACAGTATGCAATAGACTAGGTCAAAAATGGCCAAAAATTTACTTTCTCTAGAAACTCGTCAGTCAATCATTGTTTTGAGGAATGAAGGCAATACAATGTTTGAAATTGCAAAAAAAAAAAAAAAAGAATTCATACAAAGGTGTACACTACAGTCTTCAAAGACAAAGGACAACTGGCTCTAACAAATACAGGAAGATATGTGGATATGTGTACATCAGACTCTCTAGTTTGAGAAATAGACGCCTCACATGTCCTCAGCTGACAGCTTCATTGAATTCTACCCGCTCAACACCAGTTTCATGTACAACAGTAAAGAGAAGACTCAGGGGAAACAGAAAAAGGAAAGGTTCGAGTGGGCAAAGAAACACAAACATTGGACAACAGATATCTGGAAAAGAGTGTTATGGATCTTAACCCCATTGAGCTTTTGTGGGATCAGTTAGACTATAAGGTGCATGAGAATTGCCTGACGAGACTACAGGAAGCATGGGGTGAAATGTCACCAGAGTATCTGGACAAACTGACATCTAGAATGCCAAGGATCTGCAAAGCTGTCTTTGCTGCACGTGGAGTTTTTTTTGTATTTTTTTTGTGAGAACTTTCTGAAGTAGTTTAAGAATTTCTGAAAAAGGAAATTCAAAATGTAATAGTAATTTTTCACGTTATTAATGTCCTAACTATACATTGTGATCAGTTGAATGCCACGTTGGTGAATAAAAGTACCAATTTTTTTACATAAGAGCAAAATATGTACATTATTCCAAACTTTTGGTGTACATTTAAGGGAATCGGTCCATTTGGACACTTACTTTAAATGAACCAGTTTAAAAAAAACTTTCACTTATTTATTCAATGCAATTTAATGCCTAGAAAGCATTTTACATCTTCTTTTTGTTTAGACAGTCACAAACTATTTTAAGATTAATTACCATCATTTTAGAAAATTACACTATTTAGTTAAATCTCTTTGGAAACTAAAGGATTTTTTTCTCAAAAGAAAAATTTGATACAAGAGACTTCATTTGCTCTCCATTTAATCTCATCATTGTCCAAGAGAAACAATTGAGATTTTAAAAAGAAATCCTAATTGTGATTTTCTTATGGGTTAGATTAATTATATATCCTAAACCTTCCCCAAAGCACACCACTAAGTCTTTGCAAAACAACTGATAAATTGACCTCCTAAACTGACCTGCAGTTGCAAACAATAGCATTATTGTGTTCCGTTACTGAAGGTTAAGACCACATTTGTTATTCCCACTAAATCTCGCAAGCTGCATAAGTAGCCCTAGACTTTCCGATCGGGCCCTACAGGGCCAGGAAAAACCCAAAGGAGCCAGACAAATAAAAGCAAAGAGCACAGACGCTGCTGCTCGCCTCTGAATCTGGTTCCTGTCAGTGTACATCAAGAAAACACCCGCAACACAATATCTAAACTGCTGCCTCCCCGTAACCATACGTGTCTCGCTGACAAGGCGACTGAACCATCGCCAACTCTCCAAAGAGGAAGACTTTTTTTCTCTCTCTCCCCCTTTATTTCTTTGCACCCACCCTCTTTTCTTGGAACTGGCCCACATGGAAGAAGATCAATTCTGGATGATCTGATAATTATGCTGTCACTTCCAATTACCATGTGATGCAGTGAGAAAACAGACAGAGGGTAAATACTATTCATTGTATCAAATACAAATGTGATGCTATGTTATAAGGGAAGGAAACTGAAACGAATACTGAAACTAAATAAAAGCCAAATGAGTAAATAATAAAAAGACCAAAAATATGTCTGCACATATAAAGAAATGTAAAAAAAATATTTTGAAGTCATTATGAGATAAAAAGTACTAATTTTCAGATAAAAATCATAATTATGAGCAGGGCTGGACTGGCAATCTGGCATGCCGGGCATTTTACCGGTGGGCCGATGCCCTTCGGGCCGATCGTGGGTGGACTGGCCAGCGGGGGAATCGAGCGGGCCGGTGGTGCGTTCACGAAATGTGCTGAATTGGCCGCGATGAGCAAAAATTTGATAATTAGACTGTTACTTCCGATTGCCATGTGATACAGTGAGAAATTGGCAGAGGGTAAATACTATTCATTGTATCAAATACAAATGCGATGCTATGTTATAAGGGAAGGAAACTGAAACGAATGCTGAAACTAAATAAAAGCCAAATTAATAAATAATAAAAAAGACCAAAAATATGTATGCACATATAAAGAAATGTAAAAAAATATTTGGAAGTCATTATGCGATAAAAAGTTATAATTTATGAGCAGGGCTGGACTGGCAATCTGGCAGGGCTGGACTGGCAAAAAGGGCCGACGCCCTTTGAGGCCGATCATGGGTGGACTGGCCATCAGGGGAACTGAGCGGGCCGGTGGTGTGTTCGCGAAACGTGCCGAATGGGCCGCGATGAGCAAACATTTTATAATTAGGCTGTGACTTCCAATTGCCATGTGATGCAGTGAGAAAACAGACTAAATACCAAAAAGATTTCAAGCTTTCTGAAGACTTCTGCCCCCGATTTGCACATTACTAATAACTATGTTGTGAAGTTGTAGGAAACAAAAGCCATGCAAATTTTGTCAAACCACTGACCTTTGTACTCTAAGATTGAGTCTAAATCTTATTTACACTAGACCTGAGTGGATCTAGTTAAAGTTGCTGAATCATACATTCCCAGAGTGACTGTACTTGAAGTTGCAAAATATATCAGCAATGACATATTTATAGCATATTTCATAGTCAGCAAGTAGGCTACTGCAGTGTCGTGCATTTGACTAATAAAACTTTGTAAGCTCATTTGGTATTCTTTTTAAAGTGTGATGCAGTTCCTGATGAAGTGAGGAATGTGTCATCATATGCAAACACTTTGTGGTGCAATGTTATAAGGGAAGGAATCTGAAACTAATACTGAAACTAAACAAAAGCCCAAAAAATTAAAATAATAATAATAAAAAGACCAAAAATGTGTGTGCACCATTAAAGACATTTAAATAAAAATATGGAAGTCATTATCATGAGATAAAATGTCATAATTTTCAGATAAAAATATCTTAATACTTATTTATATATCATAAGTGATTAAAAAATGGAAGCCAATTCATGATTATTAGATTACATTTTAATTTTACAAATCTATGTGATCATAAGTCATCATTTTGATATTTAAAGTTGTAATTATGAGATATTAAGTTATAAATATGATATACAAGGTCATAGTTAATAGATTAATTCACATTAATTAATTTCAAAAGTAAACATTATGATATAAAAAGTCTTAATTATGAGATTAAAGGCAGTGAGACACTAAGTCTTACTTATAAGATAATAAATCAAAGTTATGAGATAGATCAGTTGAGATTGAGTCATTGAGATAAAAAAACCAAAACCCATAAGTCATGCTGACATCAAAAGTCCTAAATATGACTTACTCTCATAAATGCTACTTTTTATCTCAAAAGTATGAGTTTGCATTTAAGAATTATGAATTTTTATCTCACAAAAGTCTTCGACTTACCAAAGCTCCTTTTTTTTTTCATGTGGTAGAAATGTGATTCCATAAAAACTAAACCATTTGAAAACAAAATAAAAATAACTAGTAAAATTATCAAAACTATATCAAACCTGTGGCACATCCCTGGTGATCTGAGCCACTAACTCAAAGATTACTAGTTCAATCCCTTGTGGACATCCCTGGAGAGTTACTAACATCACTTCATGCCACAGCAAGACACTTAACCTCAAAGGTGTCCCAATGGAACTGTCCCTGCAATTAATGTACCATATGTTCCTTTGGAAGACTCTACTAGTATGACATGTAATGAAACAGAATCTGTACTGGGACACACTGTTCACTCCAATACAGCCGTAGAAAAACAGACAGAGAGGATGTACACAGTAGCCAGTGTGAGCGCATTGGTATCGGACTGATCTATGGCCCGAACTCTGGCTGGATTTGTTTAACACTGAATGCCAACCTGTGCTGACTGGAGCATGTGTGCAGGTAATATGTACCAGATGACTGGTGTAGCAGCCCAGGCAGACTGAATACAAAGAGAGTGTGGAGTTTTTTTCAAACCTGACAGCAGGTCAAATCTCTATTCAGTGAGCTTGAAGTAGCATGTAATGGATGTTGTGAATTACTGGGAGTTCAAATGAAAAAGGATTTTCAATACACTCTTAGAAGCAGTGTTGGGTATGTTACGCAAAAGTAATCCAATTCAAATTACTAATTACTTCTCTAAAATTTTAGTAAGATTTCCTTACAGGTAGGTAAAGTTACCTTACACTTTACCAACGTGTTTTTACCCTTTATAAGTTACAAACATCTTTTGTTTTACATGGAGAAAAGAAAGTCATTTAGTTTTGAGAGTGAATAAACAACTTCAATTAAATGTAATTATTGGGCTAACTATCTCTCCAAACATAATTTATATCTATATTTTATGCTACACTCTAAAATAGAGCGATTATATTCTTGGAATGGTGGATACATGTTTGCCCACTAAACTGAGAGTGGGTGGGTTGTGCCAGCACTGCTCATTCATGTATGCCAGCCAGTGTATGACTGGACCAACCACAGTCTGAAAGGATGAACGACCCGCTGTTACAAGGATGTGCTAAAGAGGATGCACTTTCCATTATGCATATTCATCCTGAATACAAATAAATACAATTCCGAATCCAGACATTTGGGCGGCATCTTTGGCCGTCTAGACGACCACCCAGACTGCGACAGGGTTTGGTTTTGAAATCCTTACAAACACCCAAACAAATAACTAAAAAAACCAGGGTAGATGCTCATAACATTCTGAGCTAATAAATGAAAAGATAATGTGTCCCTTTGGCTAAAATCTTGCATTCAATGCTATAGAATTGATTTTGCTAGATTCATTTGGGTTTAAATATCCAATTTAATGCACATTTGTTCATTACGAATTACATTATGAGCATGTTGTGTGCCTCAACGGAAGAAAGGAAATCTTGTATAAAGTAATTAATACAGTATGTATTCATTTGTGACCCAGAATTAGTGAAGAATCTTAAAGATTTCTTATTCGCTTTATTTTCCAAATTGCACAACTTCCTGATTATTATCATTTTGAATGCCAGATATTGGTAAATGGTCTGCACTTGTATAGCACCTTCTTAACCTTAGTGGTATTCAAATCACTTTACACTGCATCACATTCACCCATTCACACACCAATGATGGCAAAGCTGCCATGCAAGTCGCTAGCCGTCATTAGTTCAGTGTCTTGCGGAAGGACACTTCAGCATGTGGAGTCGTGTGGGCCGGGATTCGAACCACCAACCCTGTGATTAGTGGACAACCCGCTCTACCACCTGAGCCACAGCCGTTTGAAAACTCATCTTTAAGTATCCAGGGGCAGGTTGCATAAACATAGCCATTAACTTAAGACTGCATCTAACAATTAGTTTGACTAGCTAAAGAAAACATAGAAAGCCTGTTGCATAAAACAAGCTCACAGTTGTCTTTAGTAAGACAGTCCAATTTGCATTGCATTGTGGGAAAAATAAGACACTGAACAGCTTAAAAAAAATAGCCGATAGTGGACGCTCAATACATTTTTTTAATCGCTGAGAATATTTGCTTATTAGAGGACTACAATGCTTCAATATGTATTTAAATGAACACATTTAGTGATTTAACCCAAATAATTAAAAATACAAAATTTTGTTACCATTTTTGAAGTCAAAGTCTTCAACCAATTCTCAACTCAAGCCCCTTTCAGCCCCCACTGGCTCAGCTGACAGTTATTTTCAATGGCAAAATGGAATGTAAACAAAAGTTAGCCTGAGGTGTGCTGTCTTACATTTTGGTCTTTAATTAGACTGATCTAAGTTTTTATGCAACTGACTGAAAAAATTAAGACCAACATTTTAGACGACTAACTAGTAAGACTAGTCTAAAACAGTTATGCAACCGGCCCCTGGTGTTTTCAAAAGTCTATTATTAATGCATTTTTCCAAACACATTAGTGTAGATGTAGCCTATGACTTTTGAACACCACTGTTGTTCCAAATGTTCTTTTATTATTTGAATGCTCCCAAGAGTCCCAAAAACCTTTTTCTTTTACCAAAAATAAATTGTTATCCAACAAAAAAGAAATTAAACTCACCAAAAAGCAGGGCTTTATTAGTTTAAAGAGATAGAATACCGCTTTTCCAAGCTGCCTTTAAAGAGCACAATCTCCTGTGAGTCAAATAAATCTCTACGCCATCTTTTCCACTCAGTAAAACAATTTAACTTTACAGGCAAATGTACCATAAGAAAAAACAAAACAAAAAAAAACAAGTGGAATATTCAAGAGACAAAGACTGCAGTCTGCAAAGGCATTTTACAACCTATCTACTCGTAATGAAAAAGACTTGTAGCAGTGCATGTTTTAGGTGGACTTTTAAATACATTATTCACGTGTAAAGACACAAGGGACTTCTTCCCATCACCCACTGTAATTTACAGTGCTCGCCCCCCAAGACGGCAAAAATAAGAAAACACCAACTAGGCCCATGGGTTTGATAAAGATGTTAGGTGATGAAAACTGACTCAAAACGGTCACCTCTGAGAGCGAATCTGGCCAACTTTTGCACCTGGCTTCGAAGGGGCAGCAAAGCAAACTTCCTTTTCCAGTTGTGACGTCTTTTTACATCCAAGTTTCAGCCTCTAAATGGACAGGACAGCTACAACTGCTCTCGGCAACATTTGGTCAAACCACCAAAATTCAACATTCTCCTTCAGCAGCTTTTGCTGATCATGAAACTTTGTGTGCAACTTTGAATACAGACCCTGGCCACCATCTGTAAGAGCACTATTATTCATCTATTCAAGATTTAATTAACACAGCCATAGTTTTTTGCTCGTAATGCATCTGATGGAGACAGCCTTTCATGATCCTTAAAAGCAAATCAAGACTATTTATTTTCCTGTAAAAACAATTTCCTTATTGTGTTGATTTTAATGACTAAAATACTTGTTAGAGAAGCACTTCCATAATATAAATTCAACTTAAAACAAACATAATGGGCCGAATATGTTTTCCTCAAGTCATTCTGCTAAAACAACTAAGTTTCATAATCAATTTTTCTTATTATTTCTCATGTTGTTGAAAGTGACAGGAAGCTTATATAATCTGTACATTATGGCATCATAGTTCCCTAGACATGCTGCCTTCAAGTCCACGTAAGTTTGCACTTTCGAGCTTGTAAGTTGCAATTAAGATTGCGTGCGCTTAAGTGATTTTGTTTGAAAAAATTAGACATGTTGGGGGAATTGCATTTTTCTTTCTTTTTCCACTTACTGACAATCACAGGAAGCTTTTTAGCACTTAGTGTACACAACAAAATAAAGAGAAAAGGGATGCACATAAAGTAACTAACACTTTATCTACTGTATGTATTTTAGCGTTCTTTTGCTGCCACTTAAAGTAAATGTATAAAATCAAAATGTAACCGCATTCTTCATCAACGGTACACAGAATGTTTACAAACTAAATGTATAGTCAACATTTACAATTACATCTTCCATATGTCTTATTTATGTTCTAGAGTTACATTAGTTAGAAAGTTGTTTTATTTTCTGGCAAGCTTCATTGATATCAGTAAACCACTAGTGTATATTAATAACTACTTCTCTAAAGTTGTAATTAGATCATTTTAGTGACTACTTCAGAAAAAAATACATTACTAATTAGTTTGCTTTTAAGTTCGTTTTTAAAATCCCTACTAACACTTTTCTTGTCAACATACACAATTACAAAATTAATTACAAAACGACAAAATTTGCTTTTGCTTGGGAATAATAATTTGTCGGTTTAGCTAGTTAGCTCCTGCTGGTTGATGTTGTAACTACACCATATGGCAGTAAATAAAACCTCTTTTTCTACTGACAGCTAATCAAAAGTAGTTGTAAAATTAGTTGTGTTTAATGGCAAGCAGGGCTGGACTGTTAATCTGGCATACAGGGCATTTTCCCAGTGGGCCGACACACTTTGGGGCCGATCAGGGGCAGACTGGGCATCGGGAGATCCAACTTTTGAACAGTGGGTCGGCCGGGAAACGGGCTGAATGGGCTGCAATAAGCTAAAACGAGCCACTGCGTTATGCAAAACGGATCACAAAACGATATTCATAAAAGGACAGCTGACTTTTTCCACATTTTGTTATGTTACAGCCTTATTCCAAAATGGATTAAAATAATTATTTTCTTCAAAATTCAACAAACAATACCTCATAATGACAAAGTGAAAGAAGTTTGTTTGAAATCTTTGCAAATTTATTAAAAAATAAATAAAATCACATGTACATAAGTATTCACAGCCTTTGCCATGACACTCAAAATTGAGCTCAGGTGCTTCCTGTTTCCACTGATCATCCTTGAGATGTTTCTACAACTTGATTGGAGTCCACCTGTGGTAAATTCAGTTGATTTGGACATGATTTGGAAAGGCACACACACACCTGTCTATATAAGGTCCCACAGTTAACAGTGGATGTCAGAGCACAAACCAAGCCATGAAGTCCAAGGAATTGTCTGTAGACCTCCGACACAGGATTGTATCGAGGCACAGATCTGGTTTAGGGTAAAGAAAAATTGCTGCATTGAAGGTCCCAATGAGCACAGTGGCCTCCATCATCCGTAAATGGAAGAAGTTTGGAACCAACAGGACTCTTCCTAGAACTGGCCGCCCGGCCAAACTGAGCGATTGGGGGGGAAGGGCCTTAGTCAAAGAGTTTGGAGTTTGCCAAAAGGCACCTGAAGGACTCTCAGACCATGAGAAACAAAAGATTGAACTATTTGGCCTGAATGGCAAGCGTCATGTCTGGACGAAACGAGGCTGCGCTCATCACCTGGCCAATACCATCCCTACAGTGAAGCATGGTGGTGGCAGAATGATGCTGTGAGGATGTTTTTCAGCGGCAGGAACTGGGAGACTAGTCAGGATCGAGGAAAAAATGAATGCAGCAATGTACAGAGACATCCTTGATGAAACCTGCTCCAGAGCGCTCTGGACCTCAGACTGGGGCACAGTTTCATCTTCCAACAGGACAACGACCCTAAGCATACAGCCAAGATAAAAAAGGAGTGGCTACGGGACAACTCTGTGAATGTCCTTGAGTGGCCCAGCCAGAGCCCAGACTTGAACCCAATTGAACATCTCTGGAGAGATCTGAAAATGGCTGTGCTCCGACGCTCCCTATCCAACCTGATGGAGCATGAGAGGTCCTGCAAAGAAGAATGGGAGAAACTGCCAGAAAATAGGTGTGCCAAGCTTGTAGCATCATACACAAAAAGACGAGACTGTAATTGGTGCCAAAGGTGCTTCAACAAAGTATTGAGCAAAGGCTGTGAATACTTATGTACATATGATTTTTTTCTTTTTTTCTTTTTAATAAACTTGCAAAAACTTCAAACAAACTTCTTTCACATTGTCATTATGGGGTATTGTTTGTAGAATTTTGAGGAAAATAATGAATTGAATCCATTTTGGAATAAGGCTGTAACGTAACAAAATATGGAAAAAGTGAAGTGCAGTGAATACTTTCCGGATGCACTGTATAGTCATAGCCGCAAAGTCAGTGGGCACGGCCATGAAGTTTTGATATTTTCGTGCAAGTATGCTCTAAGTCTAGGCGAAAGCCGGTTTTGGCGAAATCGCTCACGCAAAGCGCTAATGGGCTAATGGGGACCAAGTGTAATTTAATCCGGAGGTTCTTCTCCGGTTATATCAGCGTCTGCCTCCTATTATATAGTCCATTCCCTCAAGCACCAGTGAAATAAACAAAGACAGCACACTCATAGAAGTCCGCAGTGTAATTGGACTGTATGCAATTAATTAGAAGAATAGAAATATGGACTATGGAAATATTGTTTTAGATTCTACTATGTCCTTGTTGAATGTCAGGCATATTTCTATGACAGTGACACACCACTTTTATAAGTGTGGAAAATGTGGTTCAGGATTTGGATGTAGGCTCGATTCATTTATAGAGAATGTAATTATTATGAATCATTTTACTCTACTAACCCTCAAATCATGGCTAGCATTAACAGTGATTGCAGCAGCACGAACTTCACTTCTACCCGACGGTTTTGATAAAAAAAAAAAAATTATTTATTGAAACAAAAAAATTGAAACTCCAACTTCTTCCATTGTCCCCTTTTACAGTGACTTAAAAATCACTCTATGACAACAGGTGGAAAAAACAATACAAATTATATCATGAATACAATTGTAAATATAATAATAATAATTTAAATAAACCATGAACTATAGATAGTTTAACACAAATCTCATACATTTTTGTTTTATAAAACCTGAAAACAGATGTGGTTTTGAAACGTCTTAGTGCAATAATCTGTTTCTAAGGAAAATAGCAAATTGTGCTTTGCACCACTTCAATAACATAAAATACAGCCACAATTTGCGTGCGTACATCCTCAGACAGTGCAAACACTCCCACCCATGCCTATTTATGCTTTGCGCTGGGACGAAAATTGAGCTAAGGTTTAGCACTCTCACAAAATTTGGATAAGACAAAACGCACAGTCTTTGCACGTAGTGCTGTGCTTTGCATGCTTACGAAAATAGCACTCCTCATGTTTTAACCACATAAATGTATTCCACATAAATAATATTATTATAGAAACATGTGTTTCTCATGTAATGCAATTGTAATGGAACTGAAGGTCATTAACTGCACTACAAGAGTTTGAAATGTAATCTGCTGTACTTCTTTTTTTTTTTATCCAAATCTAAAATAGTAAAGAAAACAATAAATAAACATTCTCCTAATTTGGAATTTGGAAGTCCTCGTGGTGGAGTAGTGACTCAATCTGGGTGGCGGAGGACAAATCTCAGTTGCCTCCGCGTCTGAGGCCGTCAATCTGCACATCTTATCGTGTGGGTTGTTGAGCGTGTTACCATGGAGACATAGTGCATGTGGAGGCTTGACGCTATTCTCCGCAGCATCCACACACAACTCACCACGCGACCCACCTAGAGCGAGAAACACATTATAGCGACCATGAGGAGGTTACCCCATGTGACTCTACCCTCCCTAGCATCTGGGCCAATTTGGATGCTTAAGAGACCTGGCTGGAATCACTCAGCACACCCTGGATTCGAACTTGTGACTCCAGGGGTGGTAGTCAGCGTCAATACTCGCTGAGCAACCCAGGCCCCCTAATATAGTAATTATTAACATTGTGCCTAACACTTACTATTCTTTATCAACAGTGCAAAAAATGCTTATAAAACTTAATGCATGGTAAAAATTCACAATTACATATTATTTTTGCACAGTAACAAACTGCTTCTGCCATGATTCTTTAATTATAACTCCCTCAACTCGAAAAGTCTTTGTTTAAAAGTAATCCCAGAGTTCCACACTGGTAAAACTATGGCATGCTAGTGCCATTCTTGTGCAGTCATTTGTAAATACGACATTACATCATGACTTGAAGACAGCAACAGAGTAATGCGTTTCAATCACTGGAGCTCAACTAGTGTCTTTTGGTTGATTGCGTCTCCAAAGAGCATGGCTCTGATCTTCAATTACAAAACTGGTAATTGCAGTGTTAGTTCACATTAATCAAAGTGTCAGCTGCGAGAGCTAAAAGCTTTGTATTGAGAAGGGCCTCCACCAAGCTTGCACCACAGTGCATCTATTAAGGGGTTAAATAAACTCTATTTGCTAATACAGTCTTTATTTCAGCAGAGTGGAAGGAAACAGAGTCACCGAGTGTTTGCAAAGCAGGTATGGAAGCAATATCTTAAAAAAGCGCAAACGTTCTGGACAATCAACAGTGTCGCCATCTGTGAGTGTGTATGAAAGGCAGAAAAAGAAAGAGCTGATCACTGAAAAGCTACTGCAGCTGCTGCTGTGCACACTGTCAGATTCAAGTTGGGGATGATTGCCACATCTGGAGTGAATTTATCATATAATTTAGTGTATTACTGGTGCAGGCTCTGTATAAGTAGCATGACCACGTTTACAGTCCAGTTCGTAGGACAGCTAGTGGCCTCTGACCTACACTAATACACTTGAATAATAGGATGGAGAGCACAAAATTCACACTACAATCTGTAATACCTGCCCTAAATTCTCTGCAAGTAGCTCTGGTGGCTAAATATCTGGTCTTACATATCTTGAAAAAGAAAATAAGAAATCTCTCTCTCTCTCTCTTTATTTATTTTTTTTCTGGGAAAAAATGCGACTGGTACTTGGCAAAGCTCACCTAAAGTTATAGTTCACCCGAAAATTGTCTCATCATTTACTGACCCTCATGCCATGCTAGATGTGTATGACTTTCTTTATTTTGAAAAACACAAATTAAGATTTTTAGATGAATGTCTCAGCTCTGTAGGTCCTTACAAGGCAAATGAATGGTGACCAGAACTTTGAAGCTAAAAAAAATCACATAAAGGCAGTATAAAAGTAATCCATATGACTCAATCCATGTTTTCTGAAGTGAAATGATAGGTGTAGTGAGAAACAGATCGATATTTAAGTCTTTTTGTATTATAAATCTCCACTTTCACTTTCACTTCTACATTATATGTGCATATCACGGGGAATTTATGGTAAAAAAAATAAAATAAAAAAAGGACCAACAGAGCTGAAATATTCTTCTAAAACAAAATTTGTATTAAATCTATTCAATTAAATCTACATTTTTACTTTCACATGTAGTTTCTCACCCACACCTCACACATCATATCACTTCTGAAGACATGGATTTTAACATTGCAGTTTTATGGATGAGATTGTTGTGTCTACAGATTGTTGTATCATCTGAACCATTTTCTTAACTAATAGTAGCCCAGCTGTGTCTAAAGGCATGTCTACACATGCATGTTCATTCCTGCAATCTGCCGCTTGTTTCTGCCAATGTTTAAAAGAGCTTGTGATTTTATAATGAGGTTAAGAGTTCTCTGTGGAATGCTGATAGTGCAGATCTTTGCTGTAGATAATGTTTAATATTCTCCTCCACAAGCATCACCAAATGTATTTTCCCCAACAAGCTGTTTTCCACCCTTTTCCTTTTAAAGATTTTTTTACATGACTGGCTGGAATACTTGATTCTGATTGGTCGGTTCTATGGTCAAAAATGTTTGTTTAATGTTTGCTAATCTGCAACTTACTATTGATCAAGCCAACCAATTTGCTACATAGCTGTGCTAGTTTCATGTCTATGGTCTCTTTCATTGCTCATAATTAAACAATTGAAATCAGTATTTCAGGTGCATTTATTTATTTATGTGTTAAGTAGGTATGTAATAAACTCTTTCAGGGTGATACTAAATTATCCCTTTTGTATTTATCAAGGTTTAGATTTGTTTCTTCTCCTTTTTTCCTTTACTTAAGGAATTCACACTGTAATGCAACACAAGATTATGATTCAAAGCTCATGAGAGTTTTTCAGTGAGGTCTGTAGATTTATCATAGAGAGACAGTTACTATATTAATGAATTTAAGCATGCTGCTAATGACCGATTGGCATCTACTAACATGTAATTTGTATTCAAACGTAATTTCAGGTGATGTTCTGATGTTTTGATGCATCAGACATCAGGAATGCTAACAAAGCCCATGGGCTAATTTGACAGACTAATTCGCCACAGCAAAACACATACTCAGACATAAACGTTTGGAATGGCTTCATACAGAGGAACAGGCAAAAGTCTCGGCTTGCCCAGATGTGTATCTATTCAAGAGAGGGTGAAACTGTTACCTTGCACAAAGAAATTCTCATCAATGTGAATATATTCATCTAAGAATGTATCACAGAAGTGTCACCTCCAGTTTAAAGGTAGTTCACCCAAAAATGAAAATTCTCTTATCATTTACTCACCTTCATGCCATCCCAAGATGAGTATGACTTTTTTCTTCTACTGAACACAAAGATTTTTAAAGATTTTAAAAAAAATAGTTCAGCTCTATTGGTCCATTAATGCAAGCGAACTGTGGCCAGAATTGTGAAGCTCAAATAGCACAAAAAGGCAGCATAAAAGTAATCCATACAACTCCAGTGGATAAATCCATGTCTTCAGAAGTGATATGATAGATGTGGTGAGAAACAGATCGATTTTTTGGATTATAAATCTCCACTTTCACTTTCCCTTGTACATTCTTCATGCATATCTCCAACTACAATGTGTGTGTGTGTGGGGGTTATGGTAAAAATAAATATTTTTATGGTAAATTCTAAAAATCATAATTTATGTTCAACAGTAGAAACAAAGTCAAACATCAAGGATGGCATGAATAAATAATGAGAGAATATTCTTTTCTGGGTGAACATTTCCTTTAACTGATGGCATCTAAAATAGCTTCCATTCACATGGTTTTGATTGCATAAGAAGAAATGGGTTACCAGTATTCTGTAAATAGGGAAATATTTCAAACAATGGTTTGCCTACCAGCTAGCAGGTGATTAATTTTTTCCTGATGATCTGAAGCTGTAGAGAACCACATTTAAAGACACTTGTGTAGACTTTAATTAGAGACCTTCAAAATAAGGGTGAAAAAAAAGATGTCATTAAATGGTGGTTTCTTAGTGTGCGACATTTAACAGCCATTCTTAAAAAGACAAAATACATTTTAAGTGAATAGGCCTACATGCAGAAATCAGCCAGGATGTGAATCAGCCACCAAAGCAGAACTTTAAAATCTTTGTCTTGCTTTGCAGGTTTTGTTGCTTTGTGTACTGTAAAAGTGCATTGTTCTGCTGCTTTTTATCCTCAATTGTAAAAGCAACATAACACTTCCAACAAACTTGTAAAATCTTTTGAACTTGCAATAAATAAGAGAAAGAGGAAGAGTTCATCGGAATTAAAAAAAAATGTTAAGACATGATTTCTGTTTTATAAAAGACAAGAAAATCTCGCCTTATGGAAGCATTTTCAGTTTTATTTCAATCACTTCGATTTCAAACAATTCTTAGTTAAAGGAAAAGTTCACCCAAAAATGAATTTCATGAATCACCCTCACTTTTGAAACCTGTATAACAAAAAATGAGTTAATTATAACAAAATAAACAAGCTGCTCTTTTCCATACAATCAAAGTGAATAGTGGCCATGGCCCTCAGGCAAGATTTTCAGTGAATTACAACTTAAATTTTAATCTGTTCCTCTCACATTGCTGTCATATGACTTTAGAAAGACTTGGAATATAGTTTTTCATGGTGCTTTTGTGTCCTTTTTAAAGCTGGAAAGCCCCTAGTTACCATTCACTATCATTGTTTGTAATAGAGCAGCTTGGGCATTCTTCTAAACTTCTCAATTTTTGTATTCCACAGAATAAGGTCCCAAAGTTTGGATCGACATGAGGGTGATAAAATGATTACAGAACTCAAATTGTTGGCAAGTTATAAAAATCAATATTCAGCCAGAAAAAGCACACGTTTGAAAGGCGTAAGTTTCCTGTCCTTGTGTATAGCTTTTGGGCAGTTTTTCAATGTGGCTTCTTGGTTAAGGAAATACCCACACACAGGTGTGGAAATTAACCATGCATGCCACCCGCACGTCGCCCCTGTGTGCTGCCCACATTCTAGTGGAGTTGGATACACAGTTTGGTGTGTTATGTCGGTGCTATGGTTGTGTTTATCTTCTGTGTCCAGTCATTTCCAGTGATATACTCAGTCTTTCCTCTATTCTCAATCTACAGTTAATATTAAAGCAATTCGGCCATTGTACAGAGTGAGCCATTACTAGATTTGTCTTTAAGAGACCCCACTAAGATAAACACAGAAACGGTGAGTAGGCACAAATGCTGGAAAACTGTAGAAATGGTCTAACTCAGTGTTTCAGGAAAAAGAGCATCAAAATATAAGTTGCCTGCCTTAAAACTAAAAGTAAACCCTTCTAGGGCACAGCTGGTGGCCTTTTTCAAACTCAACAAGGGACGTGTGGAAGAACTGAACATGCTGTAAATCTGAGTATGTGTTCCGAGACTCCAAACACATTCAGCTAAAATTGGAGTGAGTTTATATCTATTTTCATATGAGATATAAATCAATCTTAAAGGAATAGTTCATCCAAACCCTGCTGCATAGGGTGCTAAAAGGAATAGTTCAGCCAAAAATGAAAATTCTCATAATTTACTCATCTCAGATAATGATTCTTAGAAGAATATTTCAGCTCTGTATGTCCACACAATGTAAGTGAATGGGTACCAAATAATTTTAAGCTCCAAAAGCACATAAAGGAAGCATAAAAGTAATCCATACCACTCCAGAACAACTTCAGATGTTTTATATATATATGTTTGAGTGAGAAATAGATCAATATTTAGGTCCTTTTTTACTATCAGTCTCCACTTTCACATTCTTCTTCTTTTGTTTTTGGTGATTTGCATTCTTTGTGCATATCGCCACCTACTGGGCAGGAGCATTTACAGTTGAAAAGGAGCCTATATTCTTTGAAGAGTAAAACAAAAGTTCTTGCTGTTTTATTACAATTTGTTCAGAAAATATATATATATTTTTGTTTTGGTTCATTCTCCCCTGAAAAGTGTAGATACTGTGGCTCTTTGGTGCCATCAAAACATTGCTTTTGAGCAAAGCTGAATTAAACATCAATACAGTGCTGCCTTACAAGCACTATAAAAAGTTATTTGTGGAACCAACGCCCATTTGAGACATTTTGAAGCCAAGTCTATGCATTGGAAGAATAGGAAAGCTTACATTCAATTTAGCAAAGATGCATAAAACAAATCCATTAACTAGACTGCTAGTTTAAAAAGTCAAGCAAACACATTATTGTATAGTACATCTATACAGCCAAATATACAGGGAATATCCACACATTATGGCAGCTGGCTGTTCACACATCATATTGGGAATTTTACTGTACATTACATGTATATGGTGTTCTTTTGATGGCATGCATACCCAAAACCTCTCACTATGGTTTATAGAATTAGATCAAACTGTTAACATTATATGTGCCATGCCACGCTGCTTGGCAACAGAGAAGTTTTGGACGTATTTATTTATAAGTAGATGATGACAGTTGTTAATTTTAAAAGGACACAAGGTATTATTTTAATCAAGAGCAAAGTTATATCTGAACGTTATTGGTTCGAGGGGTCAAAATGCCAATGAAAAACACATGTAAACTTTAATTTGTGTTCGCAAATGGAAATCTTGGGCCAAGTATTCTGTTATCCTTGTGCCTTCAATACACAATGGTGCAGAATGGCTATGTATCAATAAATGGTCTTGTTCTGCAGATTTTTGTAGTAGCTAGTGTGTGGTAAACCTCACAGAACTTTGTAGGCTCTGCCAGTGTTTTGTCTATAGAGGAAACCCCCATAATTCATAACAGTTTTGCAAATTTCTGCATTTGTTAGTGCATGTGGCTTTTGATTTGGCACAGCTCTGTACAAACATGCTTTGACTACAATCATTCGTTTGTCTTGCAGTGAAACAGAAGAAGCAGAGAACAGCACAAAAAATACACCAGCCTGTTTACAGTCTGTACTGTATTTATGAGAGCAGAATGACTTGATGACACTTCAAATTTGATGTTAAAGGCAGAACTGAGAAATAAAAAAAAATGATATATATTTATTATAACATCATATCTGTATATATGTATATATACGTATACGTGTATAAAACTACATATTATTATTGTTATTATTATTATAAAGTTTACAAAATCACACCCTATATCAAATTGCTGGCAACATTCTTTGTAATAAATACCTTCAATGAATTGAGAAAAATTTATTAATTCTAATATGCAGTACATAAGCATTTATATATATATATATATATATATATATATATATATATATATATATATATATATATATATATATATATATATATGTTTTTTTTTTTTACTTTAGGTGCCAGTTAATTATACTCTGTTATTGAGTTTTTAATGAAGGCATGAAAAAATAAACAGTGTTGTCACTCTTCTTATTACTGTCAGATGCACACACTGTAATACAGTACACTGTATGTGTGTATAAGCCCACCGTCTCCAAGGATTTACATCCAATGTGCTTTGTAATTACTCTCTGGATTGCATGCAGTCTAGATAGGATGAAAAATCTAAACTGTAACCAATAGGAAAAACTGTCCATGATTAATCTGAAATAGAGTATCGTATGCCTACCCTATATTACTTACAAATCACTGGCTGCCTGTTGTATTGCCATTTTACATCTTCAGGTGATTTATTGGTTCAAACATCAGCTATCTATTGAAAACATGTGTCTCATATTAAAGTCTTCCCCTCCACTTCAAATAAATCAAGCATACTTGACACTCAAATTTATTGAAGCCATATTACTCAGAGTCAAGCCGAGACTGCTGCCAGAGAATATTTAGCAAAGATGGGCCACTTCTATTAAAATGATTAGGAGAAATTGGAACGTCAATCAAGATGCTGTAGCACACAACAGTCAACGGATGTAGAAAAGAAGTCACGCCTTACAGTTAAAAGAGCCAATCACCTTTTAGATACAGACATCGCCTGTCAATCAATTCTAGAACATGCATGCGCATTAGCAATACACGTTGGGATAATTGCGTTTTCTAGCGTAATCTGAGGTAAAGAAGCACAATTTATTATTTCAGTGTTGTCAAATTTTATTGCTGATAAGAAAAATTTTCTTTTATCATAATCTTGACCAACTGTTTTTTGATATTACGGTCCTCTCCATTCAAGTATATAGGATCTGCACTCATGACAGGAAATAGCCTCCTGAGAGCGGTTCAAAGATGGTTGACAGTGGACTGACTTGCTAGAAAGACTTTACTGCTGCCTCTTAAACATTTACATATTTAGGACGACAGAAAAAAAAAATATATTAAATTATATACATTTAAAATAGTTCCATGAAGCCAGATTCGGTTGCTATTAATCTGACAATGATCAACTCCAAAATGAACAGGATGCCTGATGCATATTTTCACAGAGTTGAAAGAAACAAACACAACAAACTAAGCGAAACTGCCAAAATGGACTCACAGTCTCTTTACAATGGCAACAGCTGGAGTAATGGAACTTTTTTGACAGGGGCATTATTATTTATGGTTTAATGCGATTATGGGGCTTTCAGTGTATGTATGGCGCACCTCATTAAAAAGTTGCCTTTGCAAATGTCTACAGTCTATATCAAAGTCTGTCAACACTTTATAGTCATTTGTCATGTTCACCCTGTTGAATCAAGCTGTGGATTCAACAGAGCGAGACTATGATCATGTATATTTTCAATGTCATTGTTTTCAGAAATATTTTTCACATTCATTTTCTTCATAGGGATTTAAATAAAAAATGTAACAAAGAGTTTTAAGCCAATAACCAAAACAACTAGCTCTGAGATGAATCACAACATTAAAAATATGATTTGATGTAAAAAATAATAATTTCTGTCCAATTTAACCATACAGGTAAAGACAGTTAATGAACAATCTGCAAATGCAAATTATGTAAAACAATAAAAAACGCCACTAAATAAAACTTGATTTGATGTAATTGATTATATGTGTATAACTGTGTATATATAACTGATATATAAGTTTATTACCATATATTCAGATATAGCCTTTCAAAAATACATAAGTAGTTTGAGAGGGTAGGGAGGGTGCCAACAGTGCAACCTAAGTTTTTCAGACATTTTGGTTCCGGAAGTATTTTTCCCAGTCATTTTTTCGCTAGGCATTTCATAATGTACTACATAAGAGAATTCTGTGCCATTAACCAAATCAACCAGCTCTGAGGTAATTCACAACACAAGCTTTGATTTGAAGCAAAAATGTATTTGAAAATCGGACAAAAAAGACAAAAGTACAAGACTGTGTACTTAACGACTCAAATGAGGGAATGAATTATAATCCCACTGCCAAGCTATTTTGCCACAATGAACATTTCCATGGTTACAGAGACTTTTCTGATTGGCGATCTATCATTAGGATTATGGGTAGTGTAGTTCTTCACCAGGAAATCAGCAATTAAACACAAATTTTAAAAACTAAATTTGAAATTATACTGACTTGTTGCTTCTACTGAATCAAATATCATCGCAAATACATGTTATAATTAAAAAAATATATTATCTCTATGTCAAATGAAATTGAATTTTTACTTCCGAAACCATACTGCCCTGCAAGTCATTTTTCTCAGTTGGCATGTTGGCGTAGTAACTACGAATTGGATTTGAAGCAAAATGTCATGCTATATAAGCTACATTCACTGAAGGCTTGTAATGCACCATTATTGAACTTCAACTTCAAATAATTTATGTTGAAGTGATTGATATAAGTTAACAGTCTTGACAATCTTAATGTAGGTTAGTATTAGCGATGATGGAGACCCTTTGACGTTTCTTCTGTTTGGTGCCATTCCATTAAATATTTTGAAGTCTGCCAGTTAATTCAGAGATACCATAGATATGTTCTGTCCGGATAAATAAACACCAATAGCTCCTAGTGGTACAATTGAACTGCTTATTGTGCCCGTTCTATTGGCAGGCTCCAGTCATACAGAAATACTGCTTATTTTGTTATGTTTCAAAATATCAGACTCATGTCTGTTAATATTAAAAACAGACATCATTGCTGCACGGCATGTTGCTTTTCTTTGGCACTGCCTGAGAAAGTGGAGAAAAAAAATGGCAAAAGATGTATTTAAAATTCCTTTAGAAAACGTCCAAGAGGTCTTAAAACAGCTACAGTGGTCCCAAAATGTATTTGGACATTTTTGGACATTTAAGTCACACATAAAAAATTATTTATTTCATTTTGTAGATAACCAAACATCAAACTAATTGGCATAAGCAAAAAAAACAAAAACAAATAATTTCTTGATTTTGTTAGTAAATGTGTGAAGTCAAGTTTACTTCAAGTTCATGCATGCATGGATGGATGGATGGATGTATGGATGGATGAATGGATGGATGGATGGATGGATGGAGGGGGTAGAGCTGCAGAGATGTGCAGTTCATAACTCAACACAAAAATAGAATGGTACATTCCAATCAAATATAACAGTGGCAGTGCACCATCACATAACCACAGTAAATTGTAAAATTATTGTGCACTCATTCTAAGGCACATCTAAAAAAGTCCACTTTGTCCACATACTGTACCGCAAGCATCGGATAGCACTTAAAAATCCCTCTTTCTAATGCATGACTAAAGACGCTGGCTAGATTCTAACAAGGCCAACAGGACAGTGCGTACCATTTCAGTTTGCCTGTCAGAGAGCAATAAAACTGACATCCCTTTAAAAACAGGATATGGTCACAGTTTGCAATGCTTACAATGTGTCTAAACAGCACTTTATTGTTTTTACTGCCCACTTCCAATGGCATTTGGAATTCAAACTTCTTTTTACTGTTTAGCCAAGTGTACTATGCCAGTCCATTGTGCAAAGCTGAAATGCGATTATGAAAGGAAAAGATTCTTATTACATACGATGAGAAAACTCAATTAATTTCGCCATTAGATGACTTCCAAGCAACAGGAAAATGACAGACCTCAATAAGTCATGGTTTAATGCTGTTAATAGTCTACTCCACATCGTGGCCTTGATCTGCATAGTTCTGGCGAGAAGCTTGGGAGTGTCTTACCCACAGCAAAACCAGAAATATATCTGCACCGCAGTTGGTCTTCAAACCACCCACTTAAAACTTCCTCTAAGGACAAAGAGAACCTAAATGACATTCACACACCAAGCAGGAATGTGCACAAAAATAGTGTGCCAGTATTGTGATTTATTTCTGTTCTGTTTGTTTGTTTGATTTTGGAAATCGACTTTGTAAATATACACATAAATTGTCCCAAGCAAGGTTATGAATTTGAGGGTTAAAGGGATAGTTCACCCAAATAGGAAAATTCTGTCATCATTTATTCATCTACTTTCTTTGTTCCATTGAACACATAAGGTGATGTTAGGCAAAATAACAGACTTAACCACCATTTACTTTCATCTTATTGAAAAAAAGATGCAATGAAAGTAAATGGTGACTTATGTTACCTGAAGGTAGTGTTGTTTTAACTGATGATACAGGTTATAATGTCTGAGACCGTCAGCAAAAACATAATGTAAAATGTAATTTTCTAACTCAAGTCAAAAATTCACACATAATCTGGCTTTTCATATTATTACTCGTCATTTTCCATATTTCAATTGGTTGAAGAATGAATTCTCTTTCTATATTTATTCATATCCCTTACCCTAAGTGTTAAATTACTGTACATACATAAATGGGTTATTCCATGTCAAATCAACCAAATTTCAGAAACATCCCCAGTCAAAATGTTTGATTTTGTTATTACATTTTAATGAAGAAAGATAAACATAATTGATGATAAAAGCCAATATATAAAATGCCATGAACCAATATTTACAGAATAATCCTTTTTTTTTTTTACTTTGAAGCACTACAGGTAAAAAAAAAAATATTAAAAAGATGGCAGCATCAATCATTAATGGTGTCTCCAAAGCTTGTGTAATTATGTTAACTTATCATGGTGTTTCATTTTGTTCATTTTTTTATTGTTTGTTTTTTAATAATACCGACCCCTAATGTAGAGAGTGTGTTAACTGGTATAATACATTACCAGGAAAGTAGAGATGATAAATAATTTATAATTATGCAATGCCTTTATAAAGATAGAAAAGTATCTACATTTGTAGAGTAATAATTCAGCAGAAAATTCCACCAGTTACAAACTTCAGAAAATTGTGCATCGTGCATTTGAATAAGAACACAACTATTGCTGGGCTTAAAAGATACAAGAACTAAATCAATGTTGAACACTGTATCTCAAAAGGAGGACAATGTGGACCCCCATGTGCTACTTAAAAAATTATTCACACAAAAATGAAAATTCTCATTTACTCACCCTCATGCCAAAAGTCTGTGACTTTCTGTCTTTAGCAGAACACAAGTTAAGATTTTTAAAAGAATATTTCAGTTCTGAAGGCCCATTCAATATAAGTGAAGGGGTGCGGTAGATTATGTACAGCAGGCACCACTCACATTATCTTCAGAAAATGTAAAAATCATAAAATTCAGTTATGTTGTATCCGGTATCATCTGTAACCAAAAACCTTAATATACAAAAACACATGTCTAGATATATACTTTTTCTGCCAGGCCATTTGGGCCAACAGTTCAGATTTCTGTTTAATAAGGCTTATTCTTTACGTAAAGAAATAGAGAACCCAACTGAGCACTTGTATTGTGCATGTCATCAGTCCAGTTATTTCTGAATGGAGTAATCGAGTGTGTTACAATTGCCCCCAGTCTCCTCTACACACATTACAGATTCAAACAAGAGCAGTAAGCCAACTGTGCATGTACTCATAAAACAAAGCTGACAGTAGAATTATTTCACAGAGGTGATTAACTACACAGGAAAACTTGCATACTCAAAACACATTCAGTGACTAAATCTTGAAATAGGCATTTGTAAGGCTCTAAAGTGAAGAACTGGGCCACAGAGTATTATTGTCACTGTATTTCATCATAATACATGATCCATTCAGCAATTTTTCATTAGACTCATGCCATCATTAATTACACTGCCTGCATTTAACATGAGTAATATATTGTTAGTCAGTGCCTTTAAACACACATGCGTAAATCACATTCCGATGAAGGACTTTGGGTAGAAAAGGAACTGGTTAGAACATCTCTACGATAGTCCAGAGCCACGTGTCTGATGGACAAGGAGTCACTCCCCAAATCGCCTGGTCATGATTATTCACATTTGCCAATGACTTTGTGGGTTTACTGAGAACTCTGAGATACTACTGTCTCTCATCAGCTCTCGATTTTCTTCTGACTACAGCATTCAAACCATATGTGAGCTGGAAACTTATGTGGGGTGTCATTCACAGAGGAATCACCCTGAATCATAGTGGTGCAAGATGTGGTAAGTGTTGCTTGAGCATTAGAATCAAATCTAGGTAGACTCTTTGAATTAGACTTTTGACTTAGCATAAGATCCAATGTTATCTCATGGGAATTAGTTTGTATTCTTATGTAAAGTTTAGTTCAAGCAAACGTACATTCTCTTATGTTTGCACAGACACTGAAACGTAAACTATCGACATAATGACAGCATCTAAAATCATCATTTTATGTATTAACACCTATGGAAACGTACAGATGTGGGGGCGGCTGTAGCTCAGGTGGTAGAGCGGGTTGTCCACTAAATGCAGGGTTGGCGAAGTGTCCTTGGGCAAGACACTGAACCCCAAGTTGCTCCCAATGGCCGGGTAGCACCTTGCATGGCAGCTCTGCCGTCATTGTGTGTGAAAGTGTGTGTGTGTGAATGGATGAATGAGTCACAGTGTAAAGCGCTTTGAATACCGCTAAGTTTAAAAAGGCGCTATATAAATGCATGTACCATATATGTATACTGATTGAATTTATTAATATTGAATAATTCATAAAATTAATCAGATAATTCAATTTAATTCATAATCAATGAGATTAGTTAAATGCCATCAAATTTATTTAACGCAGTTGACATAATAATATGACAGTTTCATTCAGTTCTGTGTGATTTCTGCAGCCCTATACAATGGTTTAAAGGATTACATCACTTTAACCAAGACTAAAGTTTAAAATGTTAAAATGAATAAAAGCACTGTAATCATTTAATCATTTATTAAAAAGCATTTTATTTAATTTTTGTTTGCCATGGGACACAAAAGCTGTTTTCAGAATATGCAATAAACCACAAAAAGCACCATAAAACAATAATAAAATTAATCCATAAATTTGTAATCCAAATCTTCAGAATGCTTTCTGTGAAGAATAGACCCAAATTCAAGCCTTTTATTCAACGTCTCCATCCACCACAGCGCTATCGCTCCCGCTGTAACCGTCAACCCGCGTTGGTTGGTTTTATTTTCAAAATTCTAAAATTGCCCTCAAAAAGCATTACAGGGCCGTTGCATTACACTTTTTTTAGACTAGTTTTACAAGTTAGTCATCTAAAATGTTGGTCTTATCTTTTTCAGTCAGTTGCATTAAAACATAGATCGGTCTAATTTTAGGATAACTTTCATTGACATTTTATGTTGCCATGGAAAATAACTGTCAGCTGAGCTGGTGGGGGCTTCAGTTGAGGGCTGAAAGAAGAATGAGTTGAGACTTTGTTGAAGACTTTGACTTCAGTGATGGTAACAAAATGTCATGTGTTTTTATTATTTGGGTAAAAAGCACTGAATTTGTTCATTAGAATACATTTTGAAGCATTGTGTTCCTCTAATAAGCAATTATTTTCAGCTAATGAAAATTGAATTTAACGTTCAGAGTCTGACATTTTTTTAAGCTGTTCACTGTCTTACATTTCCCACAATGCAATGCCAATTAGACTGTCTTACAAAAGACAACTGTGAGTTTGCTTTATGCTTCTGGCTTTCTATGGAGTTTTTAGCTAGTCAGACTAATTGTTATTCTTAAGTTAATGGCTATGTTTATGCGACCAGCTCCAATGGTTTTACGGCAGTTAAATCGAATGCTCATTGGCTCTCAAGTGTCTTTGTGACCGTTTGCGACATGCCGTATTCTGCGATGTATATGCTTGAATGAGGTATGACAGCACCGTTATGGAGCCGTCAGGGAGCACATCGGACTGTACTGAATTTAGAAATTTTTCTGAATACATTTTTTGATTAAATTTATCTGCCTGTTATGTGTTTTATATGCTTAATAAATAGGTATGGTTAGGTTTAGGAGTAGGTGTGTGATTAGCGGCTGTAAAATATATATATATAAATTAATATATTGCATCAAAAAGTGCCCTTTTTTCTGGGGTGCTTTTTTAAAATATATATATATATACATCCCTCTCTCTCTCTCTTTCTCTCCGTCCGTGTCTCCACCAGCAGTGCAGCACACATCAGACACAGACAGGCAGACAGGAAGGCAGCAGCCTCTCCCAGCTCCTATCCCAGTTGTGTTTTTCTTGGCTTGAGTGGAGGTGAGTGGTGATGAACAAAAGACTAAGCTACCAGTGCCTCAACTTTACAGCTAATTAGCCAAAAGACAAATATAGTTAACTTGTGTCTTGCTAACATGCATGAGAATGAGCTACTAGCCTGGGTAGCTCAGCGAGTATTGACGCTGAATACCACCCCTGGAGTCACAAGTTCAAATCCAGGGTGTGCTGAGTGACTCCAGCCAGGTCACCGAAGCAACCAAATTCTCCCATGGAGTAGCATGAGCCTCCACATGCTGTGTGTCTCCACAGTGTCATGCACAACGAGCCTTGTGATAAGATGCACGGATTGACTGTCTCAGACGCAGAAGCAACTGAGACTTGTCTTTCACCACCTGCATTGAGGTGAATAACGGCACCACCACGAGAACCTACTAAGTAGTGGGAACTGAGCATTCCAAATTGGGGAGAAAAAGGGATGCTTTTTTAAAATTTTTTAAAAGAGCCATCCGACTCCTGATTCTTTTTGCTTTTTAAAATCCAGCATTTTTAAATGTACATCTCCCCAGGTCCCGAGGAAACATGGGACAGTAAAATGTCCAGTCATTCACCCAGGTATACAAGACATATTTCATTTTATGTGAATAAAAATCAAATGGATGAATGTAGTGTGGGATGTACTTTTGTGTACCAGAATCTGCTGAATGAGCAACAACCATAGCTACACAACAGAACAACATTCCCTGACAACTGAAAGTCTTATTTTTATTTATGTTACATTAATTAGGGCATCTTCCCTGTCCAAGATTTTTTGTAAGTTCATTCTTCCTGTTTTTTACCATCCTTTCTCTAGAGTAGTGAAGAGAGGCCATCCAATATATCGATAAGAGATTTAGAAAACCAGCTTCCTCGCTCTTTCCTTGCAATCTGTCCATCTTCCTTAATTCAGTCTCAGCGATCGCATTAGTCAGAGTGTTTACTGATCAATCTGAGATTTGATTTACCACAAAACCAACAATTTGGTTCACGTAAATGTTATTAGTGCTACTCAAGCTCGCAGTGAGACTCTCATTTGCTTTAATTCATAAAAATTAGATTGGAGTAGCTGTGTTAGTCCATTAACACTGCGTAAATAAAAAACTGTAAGTGCAGTTTTTTTCCCTAGAGAATACGGCGTTCAAAGAGTGCTGATATATAGAACAACAGCACTGGGACGCTTCACTGTATATCACTCAGATTGTCTGTGTTATCTTGAATGCTCCATGTTCGATACAAGTTAAGCTCAATTGACCGCATTTGTGATTTAATGTTGATTACCACAAAAAAAGAAATGACTCATCCCTCGCTCATTTAAAAAAAGGCAAAATCGTTGTTACTCACAACACTTACAATTGAAGTGAACAGGGCCAGTTCATAAACACTGAAATACACACTGTTTCAAAATTATAGCCACAAGCATATATAGTATAAACATTTGACATGTTAACATGATGTTGGTGTGATAAAATAATGTATTAACCTTATATGTATTTCTATCCAACATTACAACTTTGTTGTCATGACAACATTACACAAATAACCCCATAATCTAGCAAGAGCCACAACAGCAGTAAATCCCTGATCTGATCATACTCAAATAATGTTATTACGTATAATGTTCACATCTTGTTTTTGGTCCTTTAGAAAAAGTTCATTTTTTCAGATTAAAACAAATGATTTCCATGAGGTGTGACTCGACTGAAATGACCAAATTGACAACAACATTTTAGACAAACACATTTTTTTCTTCCTACAATGATTGTGCAACTTATCAAAGATAGAAATATATATAGGAATATTTTCCCCTTTTTTGGGGGGAGTTGTATTCAAAATTGGCTTGGCTCAAATATCTGAGGGGCCTCTTGGCTCAGTTTAAACAGGCATGTTGCTTGCCATAGTTAGGGCTATTTTGTCATTAACGTGTTGTTAATTTATTAGTATGCCCATTGGGTCTAAAGCTAAACACTATAAAGTTGGATCCAACATACATATTTGCCATTCTGTTTGCTGACTGTTCCTGGAATGACTGAAAGTGCCCAAATGACCATGTGCAAGACATTTTAGACACCTTGGAAGTTTTTCTCCTTCACCCAAATGTCTCCATTCAACCTAGACTTACCAGACAACCCATGAAGTATTTTTCCTCATCTTGACAGTTATAAAGGCACATGGTGAAAAAAGCTGGTGTTTTTATTTAGGCATGCAAAATGTACCAAGCTCCACTAAAAATAAGTGTTGGGGAATTTCTTGTTTTGGTTAACTTCTGCCTCTACCTCAAGCGGTGAACAGACAACGTTACTGAATCTGACCTGCTCAAGTCCCTAGAAATATCACGCTTCCTGTAATAAAACAAAGCTTTTAAGTTGCTCACAATTTAAAGCAGTGTTTGGAAGTAACTGCCTAGAAGTAGCAATGCTATTAACTTTTGTTCTTACTATTTCTTGTTATTATTTACTATTTGCCACATACAGCATTTCAGTAGTGTGACAGTACTTTCAATGTTCTCATATTAATGTAGCTTTACAAGCTACTTTTTCCCAGCAGTTGGGAAATTGAAAGTTACACAAGATAAGATTTAGCTTCAATGTCATTAGCTACTTTTTGTTAGTGGCTCTTTTTCAAAAGTGTAGCTTGTAATTCATCTAAAAGACTGTACTTCAAGATTTAAAGTCTGATTTGTAAGTAGCTTGTATTCTGAGAGGCTATATATTTAATGTAGCTTTCCCAAAACATGCTTCAAGCATAATGTTCTACTCTGTTGGCATTGCTAGGATTCATTTGAAGGGAAACAATAGACGAAGAAAGTTTTCCAAGTTTAGACAGTAGCTTATCTCTGTACGTTCTCGCCAGGAAATTTAATAATCAATTTACAATAAGTCACTGTGGTCTTGACAAACAAAGATAACTTTGATAGCTCTCCTGAATTTGAGCACTTTTCTTTGTCTCGTTTCAGTTTGTGTCCGTGTCACATATAATGTTGCCGAAATAGTTATTTTTGTTGGAAAAGATTTAAGCTGGGATCTGATATTCTGGGATTGCTTGCTTTGGAACAGTAAGGGCAAACCTTGGAGGGCTACAGACTCCGGATACAGTGTTCATTTCAAAAGAACCTTCCATTATTGTGAACCTTTCAAGGAAATGTGTTATTTCATTCCTTTTAATATCTTCCCTATTTTACGATTACACTTATGTGTGTGGTCAATAAAGCAGAACTCACATGCCTCTGTGAAAATCTTCAGTAATGCTCGGAGTAGGATAAAATGACACCCAGTTCTTGGGTGGTCATAATGAGGGGCCATTTGACTTTTAAAATGGTTTCTATATATGACAATTTATTACACAAGGCTTCCCATTTTTTTTTCATTCTTTCTTGAATTTCTGTTTCGGTAGACTAGAGAATAGTTTGGTTTTTATTATAGATTTTAGTCTGCTGGTCATACTGAACTAAAGTTTGTAGCAATGTTAAGGGAGCAGTAACACTTGTAATGTTTAACTATAAAATCTTCAGCACTTCATTGGATTTATAATTGCCGATGTCTCTCATTTATATGAAAACCTTTTTTTTTTTTCCTTAATCTGTTCAGCACTGTATAACACTTTATATTGTGTAATAGCCATATTTATTTTTGTTCATGTTTTTTTCCAAAAAAAAAATTTTTTTATTAAAAACATTATATGTTTATGCTAGACTTATTAAAACATATTAAAGGATTGTTCTGTGTTCAATACAAATTAATCTCAATCAACAGCATTTGTGGCATCAGCAGTTTTCTTTAAAAAAAAAAGCAAAAACCGAGGTGAAGGCGAATGGGGACAATGAAAGTGAACGTGCCCAATTTTTGGAGGTTTTAAACACAGACATGTGAAGCGTGTAATTTCATAATAGCACTTGCATGAATTCTTCTGTTAAAACTTGTGTATTATTTGAACTTTAAATTAGTTTCATTTGTAATTTTTACAGTCATTTTAGGGATTGTTGACATTACATCGCCATAGTAACGAAGTTGTAAAATTGGCTATAACTTTACACAGAAAAGGTCTGTATGTGATTTTTTTCACACTAAAATCATGTTTACATACATATACTTTATGTCTAGCATATGTACGTATGAAAAAGTGAGTATTTTAAGGTCCAAAAATGGGCCCCCATTCATGTACTATTAGCATTTCCATACTCAAGTGCCAGTGTTTAACCCGGAATATTCCTTTAAGCAGTGTCACATGAGCAAAAGTGCTGCTGTTGATTGTTAGCTGATATTTAGTTCAACAGCATGATTGCTTGTGTAATATACCTTTAATACAACAGTTTTATAAAGAGGTTCAGATCTATTAACTAACATTTTAGAGTAATGTGTTAGGTTTAATACAAGATAAGCTCAATCGACAAGAGTAAATATTTTTAGCATAATGCTGATTATCACAAAAAATTATTTCCCTTTCAAGGGCAGTGAACAGGGTCAGTCCATAAACATTGAAATTGCTGTAATGTTCTACCCACCTTCGTGTTGGTGCAAATTTGTGTGATTTTTGTTTTCTTTCTGGTGAAACTAAAAAGGAGTTGTAATCAAAATATCATCATTATTCTCAAGAAAAAAATGCATCATTGGCTGTCATAATCACGTTGCATTCTCAGCACTGCCAGGGGCGCTATAATGGACATAAGTGTGAAATGTCCACTGCTACAGTATGTTTTCTTTTCAAAGTTGGCAAAGCAGAGCAAAAGACAATATTGCTGAGTAAGTTAAAGTCAATTTACTAATAGCATCTAATCTGAATAACATCCCATTCGGTTTTACGGTACTGACATTTGAAAGTAACTCTATCGCCCCGTTGAGACTTGAGGGTTTGTTATCGCCACAGTAATGCAAGAACACATGTTAGTATGTGCATTTTGGTAATGAGTCGACCAAGTGTTTGCATCTGCGTTCATGTACTTCCATAAGAAAGTATGTTTCTGGTGTTACACTTCCAAAAGGAGCAACTAAAATGAAAAAATATATATCTTTCTTTAGTGATGTCTTATCCCACATTTGGAGTGCAAAAAATTAAATAAAAATAGGCATACAATGCCCGGATATCTATCAATCTTTCTCAAAATCTTATGGTCATATACAATACACCATAATGCCATCCAAACCAATGAAATTTCCAATGAATTTCAGTCCTGAAATCCTGAATTCAGTCATGCGTGATTATCATTAGGTTTTTTTGTCCAATGTTAAATCCCATACTCCACAGGATGTGTTCCTTACCTAAAATCCAACTCTAGATGACGGGCTGTCACAGCTGTTGAATCATGATCCTTTATGGCGAAAAAAACGTCTGTAAGTGTCTGAACTCTGAGGATTAAATTGACCACCAGAATGGACGATTCTTGGCACAGAGGTAGACTCTCTGGTGAACCCATTAAATCATCTTTCCCTTATTTCATCTCAATATAGCAGAAGAGTAAATATTTCAGTAATACTTACTGAAGGCACAGTTCTGGGCCCAGGCCAAAACCACCACTAAAGGCAAAATGACTGAATAGGGAGCATTCAGTACCCACTGATCATTAGAGAATTGGACATCTCTTTATCCCAGAAGTGAGCAGAAATAAGATGTTGCTGGCCCAAAACAATAGACCTGATTTTGGACTGGGGGGCAGCAAACTAATCAAGGAAAATCCATAAGCTTTTCTTTAATGAAGATGAATGGTACTTGCAGATAAAATTATGGGTCTGAACTCCAAAGGTGTTCTTCCAAAGCCAGAAGAATTGTGCTAAAACTTTATTTTACAATTCAGGATGTATTCTATATGGCTAATGTATTACTCAAAACTAGTTCAAAACTAGTACTATCCATATGATAATTATACAATAAGATATATAATATTTTTATATTTTATCCATATTAATAAATCAACACAAATAAATATCACAATGACAATATAGTGCTCTCTGTCTGTGAGTATTGGCTGAGTATTTACATTTCTAACTATGGAAATGTTTAATGTTGGGCAAAGGTTTTTAGTGTGTTCAGCAAACAGTCCTTAGCCTTAAGCCCAGGTAAGGTGAATAAGAACATTTTGACCCATACCCATTTATCATATTTATATTTACTGTGTAAACACAGGAGCACAGTGTTTACAGTTTGAGAAAATTAACCCAAGAATGACTTTGTTATAGCTATCTCTGCATATTAAGTTGGGACACATGAAAGTAATTTAACCCCCAAAAAAGTCACACACTTCAGCTTTAAGTAAAATTTTGACAGTACATTTTTATTAAATGTAAATTTCCAGCTCTAAAATTTGATTAGACAAGCCACATTTGAAACTAGCCTTTGATCATTAATGCCTGGCAGTTAAACAGCATACAGTTAAGCTAACGAGATGTATTTATTGGTAGAAGAATTGTTTATTGTGATTATTACAATAAATAAATGTAATAATTTATTGAAGATAGGTGTCATTTAGCATATTGCTGTTGCCGTTATGTTATGTTATAAACAAGCTACTTGAGGCAATGTGATGGGTCAAGCAGAGACTTTTTGGAACACCCAATCACTGCTCCCCTTCTGTCACTCACTCGACGTTGTGTCGATGTAGTGACACTAGGGGTCGATCTTGAGAGCCCCGATCACCACGAATCTTTGAGAAAAGACCAATGAAAATTGGCGAGTGGAATTTGCATGCCACACCCCCGGACATACGGGTATAAAGGGGAGCTGGAAAGCAGGATTAATTCAGATTTTTTTTCTTCGGAGCCGAGCGGTTGTACTATTAGCAAGCTGAATACTAATGCTGTTCCATTCACCTCTATAGAAGCATATGCTGTTGGATATACGGCACATTCCAGCGGCTTTTTCTCCTTCTGCACGCCAACTGCAGCTTTGACAGTGCTACTAAAGAGTATATTTTCTGCTAAAAAATATATTCCTTAAAAGAGCACATACATTGACATTGAACATCTTTTTAAAGACAAGTCTTTTTAAAGATGCCTTTCCGTCCTTGTGTGATTTCTGGTGCGATCGTTATCTCTCGGCCTTAGGCGCTGCCACATGTGTCTGGGCAGCGATCACACTGAGGCAGCATTTATGGATGGCTCATGTTCTCATTGCGAGAATATGACCATGGCAACGTTGCGGTCGCTTCATTCATTCTTCAAACGTGGGAAAGCTGCCCTCAACGCAGTGTTGCCTGCTACCCCCTGCCGCGAGGCCCCACCCCCATGTATGTCAGAGGCGATCATCCCCTTAGTGCCCCTTGCCCAGGCTGGGACGCATGGCTAACGCTTTCCAACCCGTCGCGGAGGCTGGCCAGGTCCATCGGCTATGTAATTCAGTTCACCAGGCACCGCTTTAATTCAGTACAGGGCGAGAACGCTGCCACCCTGCGTGCGGAGGTCCCGGCCCTTCTTTGCAAGGGTGCAATAGAGCCTGTCCCACCAGGCAAGATGGGGGAAGGGTTCAAAGCCCTTACTTCATTGTGCCAAAGAAAGGGGTGGTTTACGGCCAATCTTGGGCCTAGGAGTTCTGAACTTTTAATAATAAAAATTATCCATCCATCCATCCATCGTCAACCGCTTATCCTGCGTACAGGGTCGCGGGGGGCTGGAGCCTATCCCAGCTAACATTGGGCGAAAGGCGGGGGACACCCTGGACAGGTCGCCAGTCCATCGCAGGGCCATAATAAAAATTATAAATAATAATTTTACATACATCATTTTTTTTAAATAAATGTTGACTAACCAATTTCTTGCAAGTTCTTTGAGACAAAGTATAAAGTAAATATGTATTATTATAATTTTTAATGGTTGTTGTAATTTACCATGTACCATGATTAATTGCGATTAATTGCGATTAATCGTAGAAAACGAAATTGATCAAATCAAAGCCGTACTTTTTAATAAATAAATAAAAATCACAATATTGTACTGTAAAATGCCATGTCTTGTTAAACAAAATGTAATTTTTCACCATACATGATGAAGTTAACAAATAAACAGTTTTGTTTTTTAATTTTTTCCATTACAATTACAGAATAAAAGAGTTTTGGTTTTTGGCTGCATGCTGTACTTAACACCCATTAAGCATTGTAAAAGGGACTTTTGGAGTTTTTTTTTTTGCCATTATTTGATTTCAGAGGAAAAAGCCTGTATGTTTCAAGTGGACATTTACTTATTATTCATATATCAAGAATCTCTGCTATGTTGATGGATGAACTGTATGCTGAGCACACACGTGTACAAAGGTAGCCCCACACGCCTTCAAACAAGCCTTTAGACTCATGAAGGAAACCTTGGAAATCATCGCTTCAGCTCCCCAGAGACTCTGGTGTTTTGAACTGCTGTGTAGGTACACTCGTGTTTATACTGGATGTGATTCTTGATTAAAATGGCAGAGAGTAAGAAATTGCTTGAGTTTGCAGTGGTTAGGCCACCAAACTAAAATATCCTCTTTAGCAAAATAATGTTGCCCTATTTCTTGAAGTTTTTTTTTTTCTTTAAAAAATTTGATTTAATTTAATCTCTTAATGCATGTTTTACTTGTAAGAGTGCCATTTGATATTAAACATTCCCCTCTGCCCACCCAAACCCCCCATGCTACACTGAGGGTGATTTTGTTTTTCCTTCCAAGCTGTAACTCCAAAAACAGTCAAAGAAACACCACAAGAAAAGCCCTCTAGGTCACAGGAAGATGTAAACTCACCATTGGACGGCAATACAAAAATAAAACTTTCATTCAAATGATACCTTTTGGACTACACCAAACAATTCACATCAAATATAAACATCCTTTTTGAAATATCAGTCCCTCTCCTCTTAAAATAATTTTAATTCAGTTCTGCCATCATTTACTTTCTTAATTCTGTGGAACACAAAATGAGAAGGAAGAAGTGAGAAGTAAAGAGAAAATGAAAATTGAATGTATGGGGGAAAAGATGCAATGAAAGTGAATGGTGACTGAGGCTACCATTCTGCCTAACCTCTCCTTTTGTGATGTTTAGAAGAAAGAAAGTCTTATAGGTTTAACAACATGAGCCTGAGTAAATAATGACACCCTTTAAGTATGGTAGATCTTTCAAATCATCTTAATATAGTAGATCCCCACCTGTAATGATGCTTAATATTTGTATTTGCAGCTCCCGCCAACAGGAATTGCTTGCAATTGGTGATTGTTTCCTATAAAAGCATGTTAATTCAGAGGTGGCCTCAGTGTATAATAGCCTGGCATTTTACAGATGTTGAACTAAATCACTATACCTGTCTGTTCATTTCGTTCTGCAATGGGAAGGAAATCAAGCCAAACCTGAACATGCAAATATATGATTTCTGTTTTTCCATATTTATTTTTTACATTTTGAAAACATTCCGCCAGCCAAATCAGTCCTTTATTATATGTGGTGTCCATTTGCAAATTTTAGATATTAACTCTAAAATGTATTAATTAATAAATATTTAGTGCAAAATAGAACAAACTGTAGTGTTACTGTTAATTATTTAATATTATATTTTACTTGTAAAAATATACAGAAACTATTAAGCATGTGATAATGTCATGCTTTTTAAAACTGAAACCAAGATATCTTAGCAGACTCAAAAAGTGGAGAAAGTCACAAAGGAAAACAGAGTTTATGAAAGTCCTCATACTGATTTTGAATATACATTATATACTTCCTGTAAGATTTGAATGCATTCAGTTATGAAATACGAAGCTAATGTTTAAATTGGTCAGAAACAACATTAGTAACAGTAGTAATATGGGTGTGAAGAGAGCATAGAGAGAAAACATTTACACAGGAATTGATAATGAGCTTTGAGCCCTTGGGCATGCCAGGATTTTCTTTTTTCTTTTTTTATAAAGTCATTGACATTATAATTAACAAAGATGGCAAAAACAAGCCATAAATTAAAAGTGTTCCTCAGCTTGTGTAGATGAACATTAGGAGATGAGACCCAAACTAAAAAAATCATTAACAAAAGCATTTAAGCTAAAAGAAATTATATAATAAAAAAAAGTAGTTAGCCCACAAGCTACAATTTCTTGCTGAATCTAAATTCTCCTCCCTGCTCAGTAAAATATGTATGAAGAATGTGAATCACCAAAACATAAAAGAAGAAGAATGTGGAAGTGAAAATGAAGATTTATAGTAAAAAAGGACTTAAATATTGATCTGTTTCTCACCCACACCTATCATATCGCTTCTGAAGACATGGATTAAACCACTGGAATCGAATGGATTACTTTTATACTGAATTTATGCGATTTCTGGAGATTCAAAATCCTGGCCTCCATTCACTTGCATTGTATGGACCTACAGAGCTGAAATATTCTTCGAAAAATCATCTGTGCTATGCAGAAGAAAGAAAGTCATACACACTTTGGATGGCCTGGGGGTGAGTAAATGATGAGAGAATTTCCATGTAAACTATCCCTTTAAACAACACAAAATATATAAATATGTTATATAACTAGATAATTGACTACAAAAAAGTAAACATAAAATCCTTGGTGACTCAAAAAAATCTGTGAATCGCTTTTGGTGTTCCAAAAAAAAACGAATGCGCTTTAAAAAAATCTGACTAACTCAGTTTACACAATAAAGCTATCTGCGCAAAAACAACTGCACATAAAAAACAGCAATTTAGTGTTTTATTACACTATACCGCTAGTCATAGCTTGTTACTATAAAAGCTACTTTATTTTGGATAGTTTAATCTTGTTACTTTTAGTAAGTTACTCCACAACGTAATGAAACATCTCTTTGTTCTATATATCTCTTTGAAAATATCCGACACATTCCATACATTCCAAATGTCCGATACATTCGTAACAACAGCTTACTTTATCTGTTTAAACAAATACCTACAAGCACAATCACAAAGCTGCCCAGAGCATCTGCCAAGGAAAAGACGGCATCCAACGTGTGTGAAATCAGTGATTCACAATGCATGATTGCAGTTTGTCACATGTTTGGGAGGCAATATTTCTTCATACACCCCGGCTGACAGGTACAGCATAATATATTGCCTCTTACAGGAATCGCTCATTATGGTTCCAGCCAATTAGAGAACATAGAGGCCGACTCATACAAACAACCACACTCACACATACTGTGACAAAATACCAGAGAGTTTTTGTAAGTACAGTGGCCCAAAAAGTATTTCAGCATGGCCTTCTAGAAATACCTACATTTTTGCACAAAAAAAAAAGTTCATATTGTATATATATATATATATATGTATATGTGCCTCGTTGTACTTACCGCAGCACTTTCCTGCCGAATTTAACACTATGAGGCGCACACGTTCATAAACACATACTTTTCACACTGTTCCTCTAAACACTTTTACTATAGAACAACTTGTAATGTGAAATATGTATAACTAGTGCTTCTAGTCGATTAAAATGTTTAATCACAAATAATCACATAATGATTCATAGTTAAGTATTGAAATTACTGAAATATTTCTCTATTACAGTGAAGAGGTCCTTTCCGCATCACTTTGATAATTGATTAATATGGAATTTTGCTTGTTTGTAGTGTGTACGCCAGTGTGATATTGTCCCTGGACACGTGGCAAAGGTCTATTTTAACCATACTTTGGAAAATTTGGAAAAACACAGCAAAATTTGGGCATTGGTGAACACTGAACTTCCATGACCAGTAAGTGGAAGTTTTGAATTCTCAAGAAAATTCAGAATCAGAATCAGAATATTCAACACAGAAAATCAGAAATTCAACACAAAAAGCATATAGAAAATTATTTATATCAAGCAGTAAAGTTAAATTCATAAACAGTCAAGAAATTTGACTATTTAAAACATAAACGGTCTGTTGATATTGATTATATATTTGCTGGTACAATCAAAATAACAAAAAATACCCATCTCTATGTAAAGTAGTATATTTAATACAAAGTGTTGTTTTTTTTTTAATGACAGGACAGTGCAGAAAACGGCTTTGAAATTGTTTTCCATATGATTTCCTGAAATGGCTCCATTGTGTGAATATAGGAAAAGTTTGACCACTGATGCCCAGCGATGCAATTTTGCTAGGCTTAGAAAAAATTTCTAAAATTCATGAGCGTTGATATTGTCGAGAAACGTAAGCATCACAACATCATTAACGATTTTGGGAATTGATAAAAAAAAAAAAACTCTTACAGGTCAAATATTTACTCCAAAAGTGTTAGCAATTAGTCCTTTTTCCTTTTTTGACTTTAGCGAGCTCTGACTGTGTTACGAAGGCAGGTGAAGGCAGACAAGGGGTGAGGATCTAAATGCGGTTTTTATTGAAAATGATAAAGACAAACAAGTCTGGAACAAATGAAACGTCCATGATGGGAAAACAAAATGAAAACACGAAAAACATCCAAAGAGTAAACAGGCTGGAGAAACATCCAGGGCAAAGGTAACATTACATAAGAACAAACAAATCCAAACATCTACATTCAACGACCGACCTGGTCTGAACAATCAACGGGGCATAAGTACACAGGGAGAGTGATGATCAAACGGGACACAGGTGAGAACAATGAATGACAGGCAATGATGAGGGCAGGGAATTATGGGAAGTGTAGTTTATGACAGTTGACAAGTGAAACACGGGGCAGACAACAGGGGATCGTGACAGACTGTTAATATGAAAGTCTTATGAAAATGTAATTTCATATACAAATATTTAATGAATATTGAAATATTGAATATTTAAATAATATTATTTAAATACTTTAAGCAAATGTTGAGATTCTACTATGCTGGGTCTCTGAGGAATAAAGGCACGGTTTACTCAAAAACAAAGTGACCAAAAACGTTTTTGTGCCACAGTGCATTTTGTGTAGGAATACTAATACAGAAATAAGACATCAGTCATGGAAATGCTTACAAGCCACCTTGTAACCATCCTTGAGGCTAAACATTTAAGATGCACGCCTCCACAATATAACCGGCTATCCTCACATCACCTCAAGGTTAGTCTTTGACATAACGGCAATGACAGGCTGTGGCATGCCACCAGGCAAGCTTATGGTGAGAGAAAAAGTGAGAAAAAGAGAAACAGAAGGATGGAGAGGTAGAAAGGAGGCAGGAAAGAAAGAAGAGCACTGTCATCCATATGTTGAGGGAAACGGAGGCTGTTTAGCATTCACGCCCTCCTCCGAAGCCTTATGACTCACGAGGGGTGAGTAGCAACATCACACGATTCACATCCACCCCTTCCCTCCCCACAGCCTCTCCTGAGTTGCCAGGAAGAGCCGGTGAACCACGCATCTCCAGAAAGAAGGAAAACAGAGGAAGGCAGCAGAGGAAGGGGGGAGAAAAAGAAGCCGAAAAGCCACAGAAGCAAGTTGGCCCACAAAACTTTGCAGCTTTAGTGATGTCACAAGCATGTGATCCTGCTTCTCCAGTGACAGTGTTGTGAGGGAAGGAAAAAAGAGATTCTTATGCCATTTTGAGTTTGTGTGAAGGCTTCGTTCATCCCGAGCAACCACAGAACCGCAGAACTTCAGTTCGGGATTACTGCATGGGCTGCCGGCAGTGCGTCAATGTTAATTGTCCTTGGTCAACATCGGGTTTGAGGACCGCACCGACCAGTAAGTACACTTCAACCGCACTGTCTACTGCAGCGTGCCTGGCTCTATCCTATCCAAAAAGGCGACATTTTTTTTCCTACACCATAACTGGTCATTACTTGTGGTCGAGAACATAGTTGATACCAAAACACAATTCTTGTGGATGTTTTTTTTTTTCCCTTTTTGTACATCTTACACTGGCACCGTGCATTCTAATAACCTAAGACGCATCAAGGGTCAACGACAACCACTAAGGAGCAAAATTTGTATGCCAAGTGACCAAAGCTGGCGACCAACATGGCATCTAACAGCCTCTTCAGTTCTGTGACCTCATGTCAGCAGAACTTCTTCTGGGGTAAGTGCCTATTGACCTTGTTTTGGATCATGCCATGTGGTAGATGTTAAGGAGGTGCGTTTTGAGAAACAACAATCGCGTGTTGATGTTTACAAACATTCTCCAGGAGGCCAACCATTGGAAAGCCTGACTGGGTGTAAAGCATTGTAGCAAAACGTGGGTACTGGAGAGAGATTTCCAACCAATGTAATTTTATATTCATCATAACTGAAACATTTTTGGATGTGCATCAGAAGGCAGGGGTATGAACTCCAATATAAAGGCAAATAAAGGAAAATTTGACATGGACTGTTGAGTAAATGGGCGTATACAAGCTGAAAGACCATTGGTGGGGTATAGCAATCCTCAAAATAAGTCACACTAGAGATATTCACCTTAAAATCACGAGATGAGCAATAAAACGTGAGAAATGTACTAGATATTCATTCACTTAATTTTTATTTTTTGATTTTTAACTTTAGAAACTTCCAGTGCTACTGAGGTGTCCGGATTTGTCCATAAGAAATTTCAGCTACTTTTTCTTTTCCAATGGCATCAGCAAACAAATATTGGTAGAGATTTTCTCAGAGCCAATTTATTTATTAATTTATATTTATTAACTTATTTTTAGCTATTATGGTAATGACATTTAACCAAATGGTGTAAAGGTGATTTTTCAGTTCCCCTCAATTTTTCACAGGTGTCCTACAGTAGCAGATAAACCACAGGTGTAGTTCATCACAATAAACATACTTTCATTCGACAACCAAAAATTGTCCCAATACTTTCATCTCAATTATGAACACTATATCTATCTATTCAATTGTTAATTTTAAACCAAACAAACTCCTTTTTTGGAGAATGTTCTGCTTAAAATTGTGTTTGGGCTGGATTTCTGTCAAATGAAAACCTCTTGGTTTGATATTTTATTATCTAATGCAGTGACATTCATAAATTGTAAGTGTGGCTTAAGTCCATGCTCTTCTGCGGCCCATTGTGTAAAGAATTATAAAGAAAAGTGTCTTTAAACTAAGGGTTTAAACCTCAACATTATGCAAATTATATATATATATATTCTTTAAAACAAAAATTATTCAAACAAACCTAACAGGAAACTCCAAGCACAAATCCATATTGTCCATGAAGAAATATGACTTTCCCATGTCAAACTAAAGGAAAGTAAGAGAGCCCAATCATTCCAACTGATATATGGGTTTTGCCGATACCTCCAAGAGCAATGTTGAAAAGCAATTTTCAAGTCTGAATGTCTTCTTTCCAAACACAGCTGTGCGAGGCCTTTTCCTTCAGCAGCACGTGTGCAGTGCTCTGCTCTATGCATGCACAGATGAAAAGAGTCACTCGCAGCAATCAGCACCTTCTATTAGCATGTTAACCTCTGACCCTCTGTCTGCTCTAGACCAGGATGAGTAGGGAATGGAGCAAATCTTAGAGCCAATGTTCTACCTCTGTTAAACAGTGAAAAGCCCATGCACCTGAGAGTTCAAACTCACCTGAGAGATACCGTTTGAGTTGTTTTGAAATCATTAGTTCGATTTCCTATTTTCTTTGCACATTTTTTTTGGCTCATTGCAGCTCAAAGTATTTTGCACAAATGTTTGATTTTTGCATTAAGAAGCAGTTTTGCATTTGGTGGACTGGATTTATAGCTCATGCACAGTGGAGTCCAAAAGCCTGAGACCACATTGAAAATCTCGGATTTCTTTTTTTCTTTTCTTTCAAAAACAAAGAAACTTTACTAAGAACCTATTCAGATTCTGCACTATTCACTAGTCATTAATCAGTTGTAACTAATTTGTGGCATTGACCATGTTAACTCCTTTGCATAGAAAGGTCAGATTTCCTTGCTTCCATTAAGACACAGAATATGCCTTAATGGAAACTTTCTCAAAATGTCAAATCATTGTCAATCGTTGCCATTAAAGCAAAAAGAATACTGCAAAATTCTGAAATTCATTTGAACTCTTTAAATCAAGTTTTCACTCAAATTGCTATGCTGATACTACAACTTTTTCATTACAAATTAAACAAACTAAGAAAAATCTTTTGGAACCAATTGTCCTGTATATGTAGATGTTCTACCTCAGAGTTAATCAGTAAAGAGCCTAAATGATTGCACTGCAAACCGTGCTGTAGACCAGAAAGCTGAATTTGGATCAATTTTGAATTGATCTATTGCACATTTATTTCTAAAAATACTAACATATTTAAAATTAGATTGCCTTGACAGAGAATTCTTAACTCAGATAACCCCTAACACCCAAAAAACACAGACCCAAACAGGCACATTATATTTCATTCAGGCTGCACTATTGAGAGATTTGGATTTAATTAAGTAGAAAACATTCTCTGTAACTCTGCCTAATGGCAAATGGGTGTAGAGTAATTGTCTACATGTGTGGCACAAGACAGACTCGCTATAGGTTTCTCCAGGGCATGTTTTGTAGCTCATTATCAAAACCGAGCTACAGTATTGACAATTATCCCATGGTAGCAATTATCATTTAGTGAGAATGTGAGACAGATAGAAAAAGCAAAAAACCTAAAACTAAGACCTGATGAAAGAAAAGAAGATTGTTTGGTTACTTTAAGAACTTAAAGTCCATGAGCATTCCGAAGACTCCAAGAATCCCAGATCATTTGAGGAGTAACATCAGATGAGTATCAAAAGCCAGCTTGTGTTGCAGGCATTGCCTGCTTAGATCCTACTGCCGGCCTTCATTTCTAAAACACATTTTAAAAGCAAACCAGACATAGTTTTTCCAAAGCAGGGCCAGAGCAGGGAAGCCCTCTCATCAATAGGTAATTGAAGCTAGGGGAAAATCTGTGAATTGCAGCTACTGTGAAGAGGAGGACCATCCAAAAGAAAATAAGACATGTTTACTGCAGTTTAATTGTAACTGGCGAGCAAACGTGTAATTTCTATGGCAATTTTTAGATATTGATTGGTCCTTGGATCTATTCATTTGCTAATATTAATGTAGAGTTCAGATTTTGTGTGCATTACTTATTCTGTAAAAGGCTGTTCATTAATAATTTGATATTTTTATGCGTATGATGTACTGATTATGAGGTCCCCTCAATCACTTTTGCCCAATTCTACACATTATTGTCACTAACAGATATAATTTATATGACTAAACCATAAAATAAAAACTATTCAGATCTATTTAGAATATTATTACAACTCATAATTGAAAGTGAAAATTTATTTCCATGCAAGTTTAAATTAGAGTTGGTATAGCACAAGGGAGTTTCTTCAACTTTTAGCAATTTGGACTTGTAGAAAGTCGTCTTGTTAAAATGTTTTTCACAAATGTGTCTGGTAATAATGTCCAATAGTGTATGAACAAGCATCACAGGAGATTTATGGGTTTGTTTGTTTTTTCTTTAGTCATTAACATTCCATCACAGTGTCATTTCCAGCACATCTCAAATTCTGTTTTGTGTTTACTAGAATTATGTTATGAAAAGAAAATGCTGATGGAATAATTTTTTTTTTATGTTTTTGAAATTAAATGGACGACTCCTTTGTCTTGAATTAATTTTGTAGCTAACATTTAATGTATCCTAAATACACACAATTAATAATATATTTTCAACTTTTTGTATGATTTGGCAAAATTACAGCTTGGCGCCCAATAAACATGCTCACATGTGATATTTACCTTTTTCTTTGCTTTCTTCAAACATCACTTGTTTCATATTTCATCTCAAACATGCTCTTCACTGACACATTGGTCGAGTTGGTTAACAAGTACACAAACTTTTGGAAAAAAAATAAAAAATCCTTTTGGGGGAAATTGTTTGATGTGGTGGAAATGAAACCACAACTGTGGGTCAGTCGTAATTTTTGAAAAACTTAAATCATTTTCATTCAGTGAGTATTAAAATGTTTTTTTATTTCATTCTTTGTTTCAATTATCATAGTTAACTTGCCTTACTCTTTTATTATCTAATGCAATGACATTCACACATTTGTAAACTGCTTTAAGAGTGCATATACTTTGGGCGACTATACGTGATTACACAACATGGTGTCTCACAACAGTAAACTCACTACCGGATAAATAAGTGATGAGTTAATTTTGCAATGTACAGCTAAATCATGCTGTAAGTTATTCTACACTTTAAGTGGGATGTGCTATACTGTCCAACACATTAAAGTCAGCCTTTGATCTTGCCAGGGAAGCTGGTAGAAACTAATGAGAGAGAAAAGGAGGAAGCAATTTGATTAATGCACTTAGTCATACTCCGCAAGAACGTGAAACTGATCCCTTTTGTCATGGTCAGAGCATATACGCAATCTATAGCGCAGAACCCTGGAAATGAGAGGCCAAAAAAGGATGGAATTTGGATCTCTATACTACAAGTACCATCCACTAATTTGATTCAATTACCAGCCCACAAACCCCCTTGAGGATAAAGGTGTTAAATGGATGGGCTGGATCAATTGCACACCTGAAGATTAGTTTGTTGGCAGGTCTACCCACGGACGCCCATACAAGCCCAACGCTGTAATCTGAGTGGACCAAAGACAAGAATAGGAAGAAAAAAGGATCACCTTGCAGCTCAGAGCTGCTGTAGTAGTATGTCACAAGAGACATATCTGTTAATCAGACACCACCCATCTGCTTCGGTTGAGGTGGGCAGCAAGAAACTTTTGTCCCGTCTTCATCGCCCTGGTCCACTTTCCTCCTACACATTTAAATATGATAGCTCAATCACGCGGCGCACAAAAGGCCTCTGTCTCTTGTAAAAAGCCCCTAGAATCACTGACATGCCACCTGCGCTGTACTCTGAACTGGGCACAAAAGATTCTGGGAGGTGTTCACACCCACAGCATCCCACACGCACATCCACTTTCACAAAGACCAAAATGAAATATGCACAGGACACAAAGGCAAGGGGGAGTGCACACCTTGGCAGTGTGTTCTGTAATTGCCTTTGATGTCACTGTGATGAAGCTGTGTATGAAGTGTCCTTAGGGATGCAGGAAAAACATGAGGTAGCGATCTTAGCAATATTCAGAATGGAATACTAGCTGACTACTTACTGAAGAACTGTGCAGTAGACACACACACAAATGTCTACCCACTAAAAATGTAATTGCTGCCTTAAATTTTCATTGCACACTTGCATTTAATTACTGATGATGAAAATCAAATTGAAACTTGGAAGTGAAAACTCAAAAAAGGGTCAATGACGTGATGCTCTTTATTCCAGATCTATTAAGTAATTCAAAAATAAATTAAAAATGCAATTCACACAAACAACGTAAATATACCTATTCTATAGTGAATATGTTTTCAGTTACTAAAAGCGAAAGTAATTTTTTTATTACTTTTTATAATTTTTATAATAAATATAAATGTATATTTTTTACTGGAGTTTATATATATATATATATATATATATATATATATATATATATATATATATATATATATATATATATATAATTCTCATTAAAAGATGACATTCTTTTAGAAAGGTTAAGTTTGTATCCTGAAAAACTGCCAAAAAAGTGAATGTTTCCTTATTAACCCTCTTGCTTTACCAATTAAGGCTGCATCCCTCCCATTTCGCATCTCTCAATCTGGTTTTAAATATTTGGGAGTTCATATTACTCGTACTTTCTCAGGTTTATATGCAAACTTTTTTTTACCACTCATAAGTAATATTAAGTCTGATCTTCAGAGATGGGATGCATTACATTTGTCTCTAGCAGGCAGAGTAAATTGTATAAAAATGAATATCTTACCTAGATTCTTATACTTATTTCGTTCACTTCCAGTTTTTCTCCCAAAAAATTTTTTCCGTTCAGTAAATAAACCCATATTATCATTCTTGTGGGGGGGAAAGAACCCTAGAATTCGTAAGGAGCTCCTCGAAAGGCAAAGGCCCCAGGGAGGCTTAGCTCTTCCTAATCTTATGGGCTACTACTGGGCCGCAAATCTTCAAAAAATTATTTGTTGGTATACTTCCCCTGAGGTTGATTGGTGTAAGGCGGAGGCAAATACTTGTATTTCTACATCGCTTTCTGCTCTAATAACAATGAAGCTACCATTCTCTCCCTCTAAATACTCTTCAAGCCCAGTAGTACGCTCTACGCTTAAAATATGGTCACAGTTTAGACAAAGGCATAAACTCAGAAACTTTTCTATGCTAAGCCCTCTCTGTAATAACCATTTGTTTCCTGCTGGTAAAATAGATCTCACGTATGCACAATGGCAAAGGATAGGCTTGGCCAGGTGTAGTGATTTTTATATAAACAACACTTTTGCCAGTTTCAATGACCTCTCAGAGAAATTCCATTTGTCACAGTCCAACCTATTTCGTTACTTTCAAGTCCGACATTTTGTTCAATCTCAGAGCTCAACTTTCCCTGACCTGCCACCTACTTCACTATTGGATAAAATTCTATTGTCTTCTACTTTTCTTAAGGGTCAAATTGCAGCAATATATAAGATGGTTATGTCCTCAAATGACGTTTTAATTGACAGAATAAGAGGTGAGTGGGTAAAGGACATAGGAAGTGAAATACCTGACGAAGTTTGGGATGAGGCTCTTAATAGAGTAAATGGATCAACCTCTTGTGCACGCCTCAGCCTTATACAACTTAAAGTCCTCCACCGTGTCTATTACACAAAATGTAGACTTTCAAAAATGTATCCAAATGTTGATGACTTGTGTGATCGATGCAAAGGTGACAAGGTAGACTTTTTTCATATGTTTTGGGCTTGTCAAAAGCTGAGTGACTATTGGACATTCATATTTAAAACATTAAATGATGCCTTTAGCTTGGATATAAAACCAAGTGTTGAAGTTGCTATTTTTGGAGTACCAGAACATGAAGTATCATTGACAAATAAAGTAAAAAATGTTATTGCTTTTGCCACCTTATTAGCGAGAAGGAGAATATTATTGGAGTGGAAGTCAACAAACCCGCCTAAAGACTCAATGTGGTTATGTGATCTAGTATCATACTTAAAATTAGAGAAAATTAAATATTTAATGAAAGGATCTGTTGAGAATTTTTATAAGACATGGCAACCCATGATTTCATATTTTGAGAAGATGAAGACTCTCCCACTTATTGATCAATGTTAAATATGATCACCAATTGACCAATTGGGGTTTTGTTTTATAACTATGTACGGACCACGGACCAATAATTTTATTTTTGGCTATTTATGTATATATCTTTTATTTATTTATTTATTTATTTTTTATTTTTATTTATTTTTTTTTTTTTGTTTTTTTTACATTTTTTCTTAATTTTTTTTTCTTATTTTTTTTTTCTTATTTTTTTTTTTTTCCTTCAAATTATTATTACTATTGTTGTCTTAACTTGTATGTAATGTATGGTTAATTATTGTGGCGGAACGGGTTATAATGGGGGGGAAAGCTCTAACTTTAATTGTATTTTCTTTCTGTTAATACTTTCTGTTAATGCTTCAAAAAAGTTAATAAATAAATTATAAAATAAAAGATGAAATTCTTGAAAAACAAATTTGGCATGAGTAATGCAGAAAAATCTAAAGAATAGGCAGAAAACAATTTTGGGACCCACTCTTATATACCTTAAGAACTAAGTTTTTTACATTCACGAGAAAATAGCACAGTAAAAGTACAGTTACAACACTTAAAATGTACTCAAGTAAAAGTAAAAGTATACAATTTTTAAACTACTTAAAAAAAAAGTACAAATCTTGGGAAAGTAGTTAACCAGTTTGAAGGGCATGCTGAGTGACTCCAGCCAGGTCTCCTATGCAACCAAATTGGCCCGGTTGCTTTGGAGGGTAGAGTCACATCAGGTAACCTCCTCTTGGTCTCTATAATGTGGTTCGTTCTTGGTGGGGTGCGTGGTGAGTTGAGACTGGATGCAGAGGTGGATGGCGTGAAGTCTCAACACGTGTGTAAAGCACTTCAATGGAAAGGAGGAGGTGAGAACTGGCCTGGTGATATAAACAATAAAAATAAACGATCTCTCTCTTGTCGCACCACCGTCCGCAATCGGTCTTTATCCCTCTCAGAGGCTTAATTAGCCTGATAAGGGACCGGGTGTGTATAATCACGACCCGGCCCCACCATCCACCCTGTCACAACGTGCTATATCTCCGCGGCAACGCCCTCAACAAGCCACATGATTAGATGTGTGGGTTGACGGTCTCAGATGCGGAGGCAGCTGGGATTCATCCTCCGCTACTTGGATTGAGGCGATTCACTACGTGACCACGAGGACTTAAAAGCGCATTGGGAATTTGGCTATAATTACTTCCAGTTAATTTATCGTACTGGAAAAGCAAGGTCAGGTTGAGTGCATTGCATTGTGAGAAACAATATTCTGCACAGTGTGCTCTGTTGAATATTGTACATTTTTGATGAATGTAGTAGGCCATCCATTTGATGTATACAGAAATTGTGCATACTGTGGTGGTTCGAGAATGTTAGTATGTTATTCTGAACATAGCCCTTCTTTTCAGCTCCCAGTTCACTTTTACTCAACAAGCATTCAGAAGAGATACAAAGTGAAAGCCCAATAAAGTCTACAAAAACAAATTTTTGAACTTCAGACAATGGCTTCAACTTTGGTTTGTTGCAAGTTTTACACTTACAACAAATGCAATAAACGTCCTCCTGAGTTTAATTACAATTTTCTTTGATTTGTTGGTGGCGTGCATGTCTGCACGTTGTTTTGATGTGTATGTGGGAAATGGAATGTCTGTTCTCTTAGGCAGTGAAACAGAACATCAAAACACTGATTTAACAAGACACTTCCCAGGGGATCTGAAAGCATATTGTGAAATGTTTTCACATTGACTCTGCTGTATACTGTTTACATAAGCAGCTATCTTCAAATTGTGCATTCACACTGATGGCGATTTTCAATGTCAAATCAACTTGAAATCATTAACTTTCAATGAGATTTGGCAATTGAAAGGCAATTGGTGGTGCGACAAAGATGAACACAGTTCAACTTTATGCAAATGAGCATGTGATGCGGTGACTACCAATAGAATTATAGATAGTGATTCATCGCCTAATACAGTTGGATACTGCAGTTGACTTCTAACTATTTAATTACTATCAGTGAACGTTCATTTACATGAACGTTCTTACACAGATTTAGCATAATAAATGGACAACATGTTGGTTATGTAAACACAGGAATCAACATGATCACACAGGAAGTTGGCATGCTGTTTCCAAAAGTTCCAGTACCCTAGGATCAGCGACAGTATGCCGACTTACTGACATACGACATTTCTCACCAGCCAAATTCTCACGTGGCTCGACCAGCAGCGTATTGTGTCAGCAGGAAGCCAGGAAGTAATTGCGTTCGCATAATCAGTGACAAGCATGAATCTGAGGTTGTACTTTTCCCTCTAACATTACACTTTTTCTCCACTAGTTGTTAGGTTTAGGTTTAGGTTTGGGTTTGGGTTGTGGGGCAGAGTCCATAAAATATGCATTCATGTTGACTGTATTACATCCTGTACAGCTGAAAGGAACTCACTTCACAACTAGCTTTTGGCAACCTCTCCTGGAAATTAATGGAGCTCACTCGTGCCCATACGCCCTACGTCATTTACTGCTTTGGCCACTGGGGGCAGTGCTTTAAATTTCAGTAAGAATATACAAATTTTTGCAGTGCAATGCCATAAACGGCTTAAGAATAAACTGATCCACACGGGTACATTACCCTGATTTCTGTTGCATGTAAACCTTAACTGCCGTTCTGTGTGCGCACATGTTTTGCACTCCTCTAAAGCCTTAAAGGGACCTCATAAATATCTGATTTGGATCACTCCAGAAAGGCAGAATTGTATATTTTAAAACATTAACTAACACCCAAAGCATTCTCTGTGAGAACTTTTCTAAAAGACAAAATTCTAATTTTTCAATTATCACTACTTAAAAAACAGTCAAAATTTGGCTTGTGTGGCGGAACGTCCTGCCCCTCCCTTTTGTCATCATCGACCTGCCACTGAGGGCCATCCTTCAGCCAGGCTCACAATGGGAGTGGGCAGAAGAGAGGTGAGGTGCAATATAATAAGCCTCGTTTAGGCTACAGATAATGAGGCGCACCTACTGTGAATGTAGCCTAGTCAACGCTGCCTTTGAAACATAGAGCACATCTCTCCTTGGGGAGCTGGCTTCTGTCAGTGTGCACACATTACCATCCTCATATGTCCAGAAACAGACTGGGAGGAGGGTCGGGAAGCCGAGCCGCTCATTTCACGGAGGTGAGCGAGTCGCGGCTGCCGGATCCCACCTATTATATCTGGAATTTATACTTTTAATCACCACCTATACTTCACAAAGCCCCATTCACCACAAGGGTGCTAGATCCAATATTTTGGACACTTATCTCCATTGACATTTTATTACCCATTTCAAAAATTTTATGTTGATTATTATTTCCAATAAATGCCTCTCTGAGGCCTGACACCACACCCGCTGTATCTGTCTCTTGTTCATCCTGCCACACTGGATCAATAATCAATCAACTTTGAAGCCATTGTTTCAGTTTCAGTGTTGGTGTTGTTGCTGCAAATGTCAGTCACTTTGGATAGAAGCAGCTGTTAAATGCATAAATGTAAGTGTATAAATACAAAGAAAATAAAACAACCAGTAAATCCTCTGTGGAAACAAAGTAGCCCTTTCTGAAAGTCCATATAATCCCACATATATGTGAACACACTCTAGCCACATGTTCCTGCCAACCTACACTTTACCACTGATATACACATTCAGCCTACGTGCTGCCCTTGGCCTTCAACTTCAGGGACAGGTAATTTATATCTCTGGTGAACAACAACCAAAGGACTGCTAGGTCACTCCTCAAGGCCTCGGAATTACAGTACGGTTAACCAAAGTATGACGGGGCCAGAATTTTAACGCTGTTTATCTTCAAATCGGCCCATCTTGACCTTACAGAGGTATCGTAAAACCAATACCGTGTGACCATGTGTGCTGTCCTTTGTGGGTTTGGGTCTATACATGGCTATTGGTTATTAATCAATGAATTAGGCTCTTTGCATTATGACAGAGAGACATTATTTATAGCAGTGGTTCTCAACTGGTTTTGCTTTGAAACCCACAATTTTCAATAGATTATGCTAATTTAAAATTTGCCCCAAAATACTGTAGATTTGAATTGGATAGACAGCCTCTGACATTAACAAAACAGTTATTTGTGTTGCTATCCTCCTAACTATGCACAGATATATGATTAGTTGCATTTTATTGTTTTAAATTAGAATTGGGTTTTTTTTCCCATCAGAACAGACTTGTGATCCCAGTCACTGATTTATTGTTCCTTGATGAGAAATTAATAAAAGGCTTCTGTATTTAAGGTTTCCAGAATATTCCTTTTTATTGTATGATTTATTTTTATTTGACGGGTGAAAATTATGTTTTATTAAGATCAGACACCCTGGCCCTGGGGCTAGCTACATAAAAACATGTGTAATTAGTGTTAATTAAACTGCCTCCAGGGCCTTTAATCAGCAAAGCAAAATAGGTTGATTTAATAAGACTTCGATGTGTTGCATAATCGTAATGAGCATAATAAAGAGAAAATATTTTTTTTCCAATCACTACATTTCTATTGGAATGCATTAAAATAATTGATATCCTACTTTGATATTAAAGCTGATATAATTTGTTCTATATTAAAATTATTTCTCATATTCTAGCTTAATATGCAGAGTCAACTACAAGTAAGATATTTGTACATTGATTTCACCAATAAGTGTGACACGGTGGCTCTATCAGGATATTTTATTTTATTAAAAAAATATTAATCAAATTATATCATGTGTGGAGATTGGGTATTACATCTTAAAAGGTAACAATTTCTATGTACTAGACTGTAAGGCTGTGCAAAAAGGTCAGAAGTTTTATAAATGTTTAACCATCCAAGATTAAGGGTTAAATAAAATGAGGAATCTAATGCAGTGATTTTGAGACATCTGAGATCTCTGCAGATAAATATCAGAGTCATTTTGTTCAATTGTAAAAATATCTAGATTGCATTGGTATGTCACAGGCAAACCACAGGCAGATCGCCCCTAAAGTGCTGCTATTAACAATAATATAAATTCTCCCAATGGGATTTGGGAAGTCAGTCAAATGTTCCTTCGTGAGCTACAATTCTTCTGAGTTTGCTTAAACACCCTAAATTAGATATCATTTGGATTTCCAAATGTGGCGCAAACAAGCTGCTGCAGAAAAATTGCTCCTACTCTTGCATAATGCAAAGACTACAAGCAAAGGTACTACAGCTGCAAGGAAATGTGCTGCAAAGTCATTAATCGTTTCAAACTTATGGACCCCATTCCAGTTGTGTATACCGTCCTACTTTAGTGGTACCTCCAAAGGGTTCAATAATATCTGAGTATTATACTTTATAATAAATGTTACATCTGCAAAGTGTCATATGAAGTAAATCTGTAGATATTATTGGAACTAACCTAGAAAGGTCCCACTAACACTAACCGAGGTAAACCATAACAGGGTAAACTTCTATAGAAGTGCATGGGAGACCACAGCTAATATTCATTTTGTATTTACCATTTGCTCCAACAGGAAAATATAAAAGTCCACTATTACATTCCAATGCATTCCAAATGTGAGTGGATTACTCTGACTAATCTCACAGTGAAATCGAATCGAAAACAGTAGGTTGGTTCTTTAACTGAATTTAGTCTGTGATTGATGAAATGTGAAACACTGCCCCCAGTGGCCAAAGCGGTGAGTGTTGTTGGGCGTATGGGCATGTGTGAGTTCCATTTTCTGGGTGAATTGTCCACGTAGTGGAGAAAAGCCTTTTGTGAAGAGAGTTGTTTTCAGCTGTACAGGCTGTGATACAGTCAAGATGAATGCATTTTTTATAAACTGTACTGCTCAACCAAAACCCCGAATGTAAACTGAACCATCAGTGGAGTAAAAATGTTATGTTACATCGAAAAATGCAACATCCAAATCGCTCTCATCACTGATTATGCGAACGTGATTACTTCCCAGTTTCAACGCAGCATCCGAACCCAGGGCTGTTTCTCAATGTGCGTTCTTATGTGTTCTTACATTCTCGTGGATTCATTCATCGTCATCATCCACTGCCGAAGTTCAATTTCAATACTCATGAATGCAAGTACAGAGAATGCTTAAAATAATCCGGATGTTTTCTTGATGAGGCCGAATATCGAGGATGCATCAGGTGGTGAATATTGGGCAAGAACCAATTTAAAGTCCCAGAAGTCATAGCGGCACTGTGGGACATTTGTTATGTTTTCCCTCAAGAGTTTTCCTATGTAAGCTCGCGAAAATCCGACGGCTCGTGAAAGTAGACATACTCTGTCAACATTTTTTTGTTGGTCATCATTTTAATAAAATAATAACCACATGGAGTAAACAAGTTTTAACAGACTTCTTTTCTTTCAACGTGTCACTAGTCCTGTAAAACCTCACTGGTGTGATGATAATAGTGCTGTCTCTGGTGTGTGATAATGCCAGTAGTTCTCTCACTGGCACTCCTACTCTGCTGACGTGACCCGCTTCTGGTCCCGCCACAGTGGAAAGTAAACAAACTGGAGCCTAAGCAAAAATGTCAGATAGGATATGGCAATTGTCAGTGAGTCCGGAGAATCTGGCCGATCCTAGGGTACTGGAACTCTCGGAAACAACATCCCGACTTCCTGTGTGATCATTTTGTGACAGTCAAAAGAGAGATAGATGACAAATTTGGAATACAAAAGAGACCTTAAGGAAAATACTTTTTCTGTGGCATATAATAAAGTTGTACTAAGGTCCTATATCACTACTAATTTTCATAACTCAAGTTTTCCGGAGTGTTTTGTCTACTTTTCGGAAAGATTTTTTCAATGTCTCGTCAGCTGAATGATACACACCAATTACAACAAAAGTACAAATCTATTGAAGCTATTCCAAACTGCCAATTCCAGGCACAGTTTAAATATGACATTACTCTGAATAAGGTCCATCAATTGCATCTGAATGGACAACACATTTCCCGCTTATTCTTGCGCCAAAATTTACAAGCTTTCACTTTGACAAAGATTACCAGACACAAGATGATGATATACTGTATATACTGTGTATATAGCAAAATATATATTCTTTTTGTTAAACTACTGGGGACCACTTATCATATAATTAGCATGTTTAAGTGAAGTGGATACTGGAAAAGGGTGAGAGAGTTCAAAAAGTTTGGATATTATCCACTGCAGACTGGAGTCCGTTCAGAAAGGGAATATTGTGGCAGTATTATTACCCCATACTCACTCACAGTAGCATTTTCTCTCAATTACCCCCTCCACGTATCGGATTCAGCCAGTTACCATCACGAAAATAGGAGACTGAGAAATCTAAACGTATTATTTGAAAACTTTTTACCATTTTCCCCTAAGCATTGCAAACGAGCAACTCTAGTTGAAATGTTAGAAAAAAGAATAGGGAGCTGGACAGGTCTGCTCCCCATGAGAATGATTCAATTTCGAGCAAACAATGGCAGCCTTATTTTTATGCAAGAGAAATATCAGTCCAGTAGCCAAGCAAATCACCTGTTTCCACAGACTTTTGACATGCTGGAATAATTAATTTAATCTACTGCTGTGCACATATGGCCAGGTTATATCTTTACCCCTTCCTATGGTTTACGTTCAAAAGAAAGCAACTCCATTGAACGAGCGAATCTCAGTGTTGGTGAGTCACTAAATTAGCGACGTTATGAAATTACAGATAATGAATCAAATGAATCGATTCATTATGAATGAGTTAAATGAAACAGTGAATCATTTTTCCAAAACCAGTTCATTAAAAAACAATTCACTGATTCATTTAACTGATTCTTCAAAGTTCCATTGTATGTCTTCATTGTAGCATTTTATAGTAAGGTACACAATGATATTTTTCACTGTGTATTTGACTTTGACTGTTTTAAAAATCAGCCTGTATTATAGTTTTATTGTAGGCCCTGTTTAGTAAATGTATTTGTTCATGTTTAATGCTTGGATTACAAAAATAAATTATATCATGTGAGAGTTATGTATTTAAAAACATATTGCCCCCTTAAATAGCTTTAATAAAGTTTTTATTATTTGTACATTCATTTTAAGAGTAGCTTTACTGTACTTTAATTGCTTTGAATTATCGTCGCTTGTAGCCTGTTGTAGCACTGCTGTTTCAAAGTAGCTTCCCCAACACTGGTCATATTCCTACTTTCCCTTTTTCTTTTCATCAAGACTTCTTTAAACAACTATGCATGAGCCATCCTGCGACCAAACAAGGATATAAAGCCAGGGCTATGTAAATCAGGGAGATGATAGGTGATATCTCCCCTACGAGTCACTTTCTGGATACCTGCCTGTTTGGGTTGTCCTCTGGTTTCTCAATCCATCAGTGGTTCACATTATGCAGCCAATAAATCATTCTCAATCTACTGCGGGACAAGGTGAAATCCCCCCACATAAATCTGCTATTAGTTTTAGCTTGCACACAAAACAGAACTAACGGGCTGTGGATACATGAGAACGGCGTAATAACTATAAATATTTTTCAACTAGCCAGGCCGTTCCAAAGAGGAAGTAGACCCATGCAATCCACAGCGGAAGGGGAAAGTGTGAGATGGAATTCTGAAGGTTAATCGGGTCCAAAATAAGCACACCCTTGTAAAGAGGTGATACTCGACCCTTGTCCAGACGTGCATGTGTGAGTCTGGTTTAGACTGATCCCTTGATTATTCTGACTCTCGACTCTGCTTGAATAAATCACTAATCCTCAATTGCTCAATCCCACAGCACATATCAATCGGATATGCACTTTAGCTTTTCCTGACGATTGAACATCTTTAAAATTCCCACATAACAATCAGTGAATTTCTATAGGTACTGATTTTTCAGGATGCAATGTATTGAAGAGTGCAACCCTTTTGATGTCTTTAGCATCATTAACCAAATGTCAAATATATTGAAAACATTTTGCATTTTTTGTGATGTTCTTGTCATGTAAGTCTCTTAAGTGAAAAATAAGTATGGCTTTATGTTTGGTCAATATACCGCCGGATACTGATCCAAACAGAAAGTATTTGAGCAGCTTACCATTGCTATGTTACCTGTTATGGTATAGTATGCGGTAATGGAGAGCATTTTAAAAATGCCATCCTAATGTGGATGCGAGGGTGGAAACGTAGCAAAATTATTGCGTTTTTAAACGAAAATATATTTGTGTGGACATGGCCTACATTTTGTGACTATTTAAATGTTGTTGAGACATCACTTATAAAATATGTTGTAATATAGTTTTGTACATTTTGTACTTTTTTTTTGTGTGAGCTGGTGTTTCATTAATATATACTGTATACTTGTTAATGAGCATTAAATGAATATTCCGGGTTCAATATAAATTAAGCTCAATCGACAGCATTTGTGGCATAATATTGATAATCACAGTCTGGGTTACAGCAAGGCATTTACAATGGGCGTGAATGGGATCAATCGATAAATGCTAAAATACTCACTGTTTCAAAAGTATAACCATTAGACAATATGCATGTTAACATGATTTTAGTGTGATGTAATCATATAACAACCTTTTCTATGTAAAGTTATAGCAATTGTACAACAATTATACAACTTCGTTGCAATGACAATTCACGATTTAAACCCCCTTAAACCCTAAAACTACCATAAAAATTACAATTTAAACAACTTTATGGCTTAACAGATGAAATAATGTAAGTGCTAATATAAAATTATAAGTCTCACATTTTTGCCTTTAAACCCTCCAAAAATAGTCCCATTCAATTAAGTGTTGTACTGTAACCTCAATTTTTTGTATTGTAACAAAATTATTGTATTGCATTCATTTATTTTTAAACAATTATTTTAAATGATGAAAGAGCATACCGCAATGGGATTGTGTCTAAGTGATGAACTTCTGCGGTCATGGCGGTTCTTTCACAACTGTTATTAAGATGCGTTTTGGGTGGTCCGGTCACAAGTGGTCAAATGCTCAATACAGGTGTAAACAAGGTCTAAAAAGTTTTTTGATCAGATCACTAAAACCACATACTCAAGAATGCATATAATGTGACCACATTGTATTTGAGGTGTAAATGCTAATCTGTCCTGATGCATCCTGGACAGAAGCAAAGCACCATCCCCCATCACAAAAGTTTTAAGCTTTGATGGTTATGTGTGGCCTTAAAGCTCAGCAAAATATACCTGCATAGAATTTTGTTTTTCCATGTTCCTGATTTCAACATGGAGTGAAACAGATAAGAAGCACATATATCTGAAGCTCAGCTAATACAGGTACTCAATTGCTGCATTTGTGCTTATATTAAATTTCAATTGCATCTGGGAGAAACAGTGCTATATGTCAACAAAAGAAAAATGCTAAATAAATAGCAAATTAAGAAACTAAAAAACATTGTAGGGGAGACAGATCTTTTTCCTCATTTATTTGATGCAAATTACTGATGAAACATAAACTGAACGCGCAGCTGACGCGCATGACGCATTTCACATACGACAAGTTCTGAGCGGGAAAATATTCGCAAGTCACTTGGAATCAGATAATAATCACATCTTTCAAATTTACTGTCTGGCATTAGCATAATCACAGAAACGATCTCTGTTTTATTTGTATAAAGTGCTGGAATTGAAGATCGGATTTATATCCGTTTGGCCGAGTCAAACTGATGTGGCCATGTCAATCAGATAGCAATCCGATCAGTACAAATGCATGTAGTGACCAAGGGTAAATACCCACCAGAGACCCTGCCCTTGAAATCTGAACACCAGTGATAACAGGAGATGCATTTGAGTGACCAAGAGTAAACAGCGATGTGTCTCGCCTGACCACATGTGATCGGAATACCTGAGATGCATCTTAAAACCAGGTGTAAAAAAGGTTAAGGTTCAGACCATTTCAGTTCAGGGGGCATATTAGAATATTTTATTGGTTAGCTCATCAAAATATCAGTGTTACGCCACCCGAAGGCATAATTACATACATTATACACAACTGAAAATGTTAGGGATTGTATACTCTTATACACTATCAGGCACACATGTTCTTGGAGTCACAGAAGATGATGAAAATCCTAGCCAGCGCCATAACAAAAAAGTTCCAATGACCCTCCATCTACTGTATATAACTGACTTCACTGTGAAATGGATATTTAATGGGAGCCCTCATCGGATATTTAATTGGAGCCCTTGTCACATATTACCAGCCGTTTTCCCCCTTCACAAGCCGCAGAAGTTCCTATTCTGTTCCTGTTTTTATGTACAAGTGATCTCAATTAAGGACCTCCATGAAGGCTAGAGGCGGCAGACAGTCATGCCAATGAGAGCAAAAAGGAAATTGTCTTCGTAGCCACCCACCCCCCCCCCACCCCACATGACCACTACCAATACCACCACAGCCCCCCCCCCCCACCCACTTTCCATACTGAACTGCCATAAAGAACGCAGCACTCATCCAAAACCACTCTACACACAGAGAGTCCTCGCTTTCATGATATTTCAGGGTGATCTCCTTCATATTCATAGTGATTCGTACCTAATGTTGTAAACGTACATTTTTGTACATTTGGACAGACAATGACACATAAAACATCAACATATGTTTTTATATCTACATAGCTTTAGACATGCAAATCTTTAAAAGTCCTCTAACGACTGGTCAGAACAGAAATTTATGGAAACTTTGCATGGGTACCGCTGCTGGTAAATGGGTTCAATACACAAGCCAATAGCAGGACTTTCATTTATTAGTAAATGTTGGAGAAACACTTTTTGAATGGCATTTTTTTAATTGATGGAATAAATTTTTTTATTAATAAAATGTATTTTGTTCATGCTTTTTCAAAGGAAAGATAACCATAATTATAATTTACTGAGGAATCTGTTATTTTGTAGAGGGGGGACAAAATGACCATTTTCGCCTATAAGTTGGAGCAAAACTACAGGTCAAAAACATTATCTTAGAAAGGTGGCAGCGTCATTATTTTATTGCATTATTTTATATTATAATAGTAGCCTATTGTATTCACCGTGGTATTTATTTTATTATTTGTGTATTTATTTGCTATTGTGGTTTAACTACAAAAACTGTATAATGGTTAAACTATGGGAACTGTAAAACCATCTTTAATTTAGTAAAGAGCATATGAAAAAAATATATTCTTCTTTTAATAGCCTTAATGTTGTAAGCTTGCAGATTGGGAAGTAGTTACAAAGTAGCTTCCAATAACACAGCTCCCTGGATATTTACCTTCAAATGAAATCACCCCACCCTTTCTCATTTTCTCCCATTTTGCCATAGACTATATGACCATAATATGGGGGAAATTTTCTCTGGTAAAGCAAATAGTACAGTATGTCTTTCTGGCAACTCTGGCCTTAAAGTCCTCAAGGTCTGCAGTAATGATGTCACTAACCAGTCAATGACAAATCAGCAATTATGGTCTCCCGATTAAGTCAAGGGGTTGAAAGGAGGTCTTCCTGGTGAGGTAAGGGGTATGAATTCTGATTCTGTATACGAATCATCACCATCCCTCTTGCTCTCTCTCCAGAAGCCTGCCAAGGATGGAAAGTAATCATTTAAAATTGGAAGCCTCCGTAGCCCCATCAAATTGCTCCCCACATATAAAGCCATAATTAAGTGTCTCAAAAATGCACCACTATGAAATGAAGCCCTGATCCAGGGACTTAAGTGGCTGTACTTTTCCTCTCAACCGACGAAAGAATGCGGGACGAGAAAAAAATGCATTGAAAAACACTCATGTAGCACGTTACATAATCCCAAGGCTTTATGAATCTGAATTGGAGTCATTTGGATATCATTAAAGCCCTGGAGCTCAGTGTCTTTTCATGTTTACATTAACAGTCAACAATGGGTTCTTTGTCCTGTATCATCACTTATAATACAACATGGATCACCATCAAGGGGGAAAAGTGTTGTCGGCAGATTTTTGCATGACTACCTGTCTGGTTGTGTTGAAATCGGCCTGACAGGACCTCTTTCAGTAGACTTAACCCAAATGCCCGTTTGATGAGCTAGCTGCACTGGATTACGCTGTCAACTCCGTTACAAGTTCAGCGTGTCATGCCATCAGTAGTTTAAGGTTCTGTTACATTCGGCTTATCACATCATCAATGTTTGAGCTGGGTCTGATCCAGCTCGAGTGTCTGGAGACAAAAAGCTCAGAATAGCACGCAGTCATCCCAGGTTCTTGCGCGGTGGATGGCTTCTAACCCCTCATCTTTGTAGCACATCATAGCCAGCTGTGTGGACTCCTCTTGGCTCATTAGGAGATCAAACGAGACGCCCAAAAAGAAGTGGGCAGAGTCCTGCTCTCGAGGACTTACAGTGAGCGACGTTAAATTGCGTGCGTTTGCTGTGTGCCGATATTGCTGGCAGATGGTGGCCATACTGTATGGCAAAGTGAATTCAGATGTGACAAATGCTCTTTGATATCTTTCTGTCTGTACTGTATGATTTAACATGCCTCTCTGTTTGGACATGTATACAGTCGCATTGTTTTATTGATAGCCACGATTTGCTCGTGTGTCTGATTGACTACACGCGTGAAGACTGTATGGTGTCCATCTGTGAGGAATTATTATCAGGACTGTCTCCAAAAGAAAAATGTAAATCATCTCCTTTTCCATCAAGATTTATTAAACAAATCAGTGATTGAAAGAGCAATAATCAGACAAACCTGAAATCCATTACTGTTTCAATAATACACAGAGTAATTTTCGCTTGGATTTGTTTAATACCTTTGTGACTTTCATTGCAGCTACTCTGATTTATAATTTTTTTATAAATTGGAAATGGATCTTTATTAATGACGGCCAATCTTGAACATATTTTTGCTGCTCAGGGAAACAGAGAGGGAGTGCAATTCAATCGTGACTTGTATAACTCAAGCTACATTTTTTTAGCTCTTAACGATGTGCCAGATGCATGTCAGTGCTTCCTGAAACTTTTTATATCCCTCCCACATACAAGACACACACACATTGTGCCCGAAAGGCCACTACCACCCACTCATGCCACCCAGCAAGACTTTCTTACAGTAAATATCAGATATTTGCCCCATTTTGAAGCTTCATATGGAAAGAAAGAGGGGATTTGCTTGTTTCAAATCTGTAAGTTATAAATCTGTGTTCCAAACAAGCTATCAGTCCATAATCATCACTTTTGGATGTAGTAAGTTTTGCCGTTGATTTTGTTTGACTGTTCATTTTTTCATGCCAACTAACTGATAGTATCTTGTATGAGAAGCAGGCCTATTTATACCAAAAATCTCACATTTGGAAACTCTTGAATGAATTAGTTTCTCATTATCTTAACCTTTTGATCTTAAGGCTTGTGTTTAAATCTTAAAATTAGTTTTAGGCAAATATAAATTGTAAATACATATGAATTTCTTGACAAAACAAAAAATTTACATATTTTAGTTTTTGATCATTTTACTGGTGAAGGAAATGCATAAATGATGATCACAGTGAAAATATGAAATCCCATGGGACATTGTTTATTGAATAATTCACAATTTTGTAGTGGGGGCTCAAAATTACAATTTTCACCTATGATTTTGGAGCAAAACTATAGTTTATACAGGTAAAAAAAAAAACGTAGAAAAGTGGCAGCTTCATTATTTTATTTTTAAAAAGAGGTGGGAAGGCCCATAACTAAAATCAGTTGAGCTCAACCTCCCTTGTTGCACTATATGCCCATGGACGCCAAAAAAAAGTGTGTGTGGGGGGTTTTTTGAGTCATTTTTCCAAGGATGGGGTCCCTATAACTCCAGAAGTATTAAAGATATCTTAATATCCTTTTGCATTCTGGTTCAAAACAAACTCATTTTTTTGTATCATAATTTTTAAGGCCCTATATGGTTAAATCCCAAAGATATGGGTCTCTCAATGTAGCTCCATCTTTAAATTGTTTCATTTCATACATTTTCAGTGAACAAAAACCAAATGCCGGTTTACAATTTACTCCCATTTGTGTTATTTCATAGTTTTGATTACCTTACTATTATTCTAATATACATATATATATATATATATATATATATATATATATATATATATATATATATATATATATATAGTGATTTAGAATGAGTAGGTTTGTCTACATTTTCACTGGCAGTATACTTACCTAAAGGTCATACTGTTTTGCTAAGAGATAACTGTTTACATGATATACAATGGGGTAAAGACAGAAACGTCTGACAGAATTCTGATTGACAGCTGTCGCTGGTTTGACGTCCTCTGGTTTATGCTTTCTCTCACACAGTTCTGCCAAGAATAATTAGATGCCTTATTCATACCTCATTTTTTTTACTGGTTATGCATGCATTCCCATCAAAATGATGTACCTTTTATTTGGATATTTTTTAAACGTGTGAAACATACTGAAACACTTATGACTTTGGTTCATCGCTAGCATGTCAAGTCAGAGGGAGAGATTGCCATCTACAGTATTAGTGAGAGAGTCCATGCACTTTTACAGCAATCCATAATGTTTTCATGCTCATTAGACCATAAGTATTTTACTTTCAGTGCCAGAACATGGAAAGCAGTACACTGTTCAGAGAAATTTTGTCCAAAGTGTGTTAAAATTGTTGCCTATTCATTCTGCATTTTATGGAGTAGATTAATCAAATGTGTATATGTTAAAAGTGTATCACATGAATCCTGTGCCATTGTAATAATGGCAGGTTCCATTGTGACAAGTAACCCTATGTGACAACATGCCCCACTATTGGAGCAAGTTCTCACATAAGGTCAATGTGGGTTCAATGAACTGTATATTTCTTTCCTGGGTAATAACGGTGAAGATGTTCAAACACTTTTTTGTTGACTTTAAAGCTGGGGTGGGGAATATTTTTGCCGTTAAAGGGACCCAAAAATAAACATGATCTCATCATTTACACACCCTCATGCTATCCCAGATGTGTATGAATTTCTTTCTTCTGCAGAACACAAATTATGATTTTTCGAAGATTATTTCAGCTCTGTAGTGCAATACAATGCAAGTGAATGGGTGCCAACATTTTTATGCTCCAAAAAGGACATAAAGTCATCATAAAAGTAATCCATATGACTCCAGTGTTTTAATCAATATCTTCAGAAGTGATATGATAGATGTGGGTGAGAAACAAATCAACATTTATGTCCTTTTTTGCTAGAAATTCTTCACCCTGCCCAGTAGGGGGTGGTATGATTGAAGAATGTGAATCCCCAAAAACACAAAAAGAAAATGAAATGTGATCTGTTACTTACACACACCTAATGCTTCTGAAGATACTGATTTAACCACTTGAGACTTATGTATTACTTGGATTATTTTGGCACCCATTCACTTTGTATGGACCAAAAGAGCTGAGAATTTCTTCTAAAAATCTTAATTTGGGTTCAGCAGATAAAAAAGTCATACACATCTGGGATGGCATAAGGGTGAGTAAATGATAGAGAATTTTCCTTTTTGGGTGAACTCACCCTTAAAGGCCCATTCGAGTATTTACGATTATGTGTTGAAATTAACATACGGATTCCGATACATGCTCACGCACCAAGAAAAAAACATTAAAAGGTCTGTCTATTACACAATATTTTGCATTGTTATCATTGAAAATTATTGTAATCATTATTAGGTCTAACCCTAAAGTAAAAACAACACTCTCTGCCTTATTTTGCAGGAATCTGATTTCCTGTATCCTAAATCCACAACATGTTCATCACAATTCATTGCTGTGAATTTCTCCTAATAATCACATTAATGGCTTTAATTTCTGTGTATGAATATATCATTGCCATTATGCACAGAACAAAAAATGTCTAGACTAATTCAATAAAGTCCTTATCGTGACTTATCTGAGGCACAACATAAAAATGATATTGTGTTTTCAGTAATTTAATCTATTCAGCTATTGGAAAATCCAAGTGGTCTGAAACTGACAGAGACATTTTCCCCCGTTTTCAATCAAACCTGAGACTTAATAATAAAAATAACCATAGTTATATGGAGATAAATGTTCAGAATGACTAGATGAGTTTTTATGATGTGACCAAGTGGCATCAGTGTAATGACTGCATGAAGCTGGAACTATATGAACCACAAAAAAGAAATCTCTATCTTCAAAGACCAACCACATTGGAAGCATTTTGCCTCCTGAGCTCTTTTCATCTTGTGATGCATGCGCTTTTCAAAGAGTAGCCCAATTTAAAAGGACAGCACTGATCTATACCAGAGACAAAATATCAAATAAACATGACGTTTTATTTATTTCTTATTATCAATGTTAATATGATATATGTTATTCAAATGTTATAAAATCCCACTGTCTTGACTGTTCACAATTTTCTCCAGACTGAAAGCGACTGCGCACCAGTGCGCTCCAGTCCCACTTGTGGCATTAAAGGTTTTCCGAATTATTTCCGAGACATCGGTCTAATCTGTTATGATTAGATCCACGCAATCTCATTACATTTTTGGAAAGCTAACCAAACCATACAAATTCTTGTCGTGACGGTGAATTAATTATTTTGATACAGGAAAACGTTAATGACGACTGCGCACAAAGCGCCAATTGAAGTCTGGTTGCGTGTGTGTAATCCGCAGCACTTCCGAATCTCATCGCAGACTGGCAGCGTTGCGCGTACGGAGAGGGACTCGCAGAAGAGGAGAGACTTTTGTCTTTAGGGCTGTCTGGCTCGTCTTAACTCTCTTTGGCTAAATTAGACTGTTGTGATGCGCATTCCCGTAGATCCCAGCGCCGGACGGAGGTTCAGTCCGCCGGTATCGGTGAAGATGAACGATGTGAACTCCAGCGCGGGACAGCAGCAGCAGCAGCAGGATGGCGCGGTGGTGCCAAGACTCCGTGCGCAAGAGAACCGCTCCATGGCCGAGATCATCGCCGACCACCCCGCCGAACTGGTTCGAACCGACAGTCCAAACTTTCTCTGCTCGGTTCTGCCTTCTCATTGGAGATGTAATAAAACCCTACCAGTTGCTTATAAGGTACGGACTTGTTTTTACACTTTCGGAGGTTGTTTGGAAAAGCTTGTATGAAATCGCGCAAAAACCCACTTGTTAAACTTTTCATTCGTGTTAATGTTACATTGTGGCCTAATACTAAGGTATAGTAATTTAATAATTTCCTGGGGCTTTTCATAGCAACAGATAGCTCCTCTTTTCATTACAGTAGACTCATATATTAGACTGACATGTCATAGGAGTAACATGGACACTATACTATAATATATACATAATATTATAGAACAGCTACATATAACGTGTTATTGTTTTATGTTAGATTTTGTGTCAGTATTACTTTATAAAGTGGAAAATATGAGAATTCTGCAAGTCGATTTTTTTCAGCTTTAAAACTGTAATGCACTTGATTAATAACAAAATGATTAAACACTAATTCAACAGGATAATTTATAAAACATTTAAACTATATTAATAAGTATATAATTCACCAAAACATTTAAACAATGTGTTATTTAAATATAAAGTATAGCATTTGCTAGAGAACCATTATTTGTATTCTCTCTAGGAACATGTCAGCATTAATTTAATTTTTAAACGAAAAGGGTAATTTTATTAATTTTAGTCAATTTTGCTGACTTTGTTATTTGCATATTCATGATTTCAGAATTATATAGCTTCCCCGAGTCAATGAAATCAATCATTTCCTTAAAACTGTAGTAATAGTGTGTGTGAACAGACCTTTCCTTTTAATATCACAATAATAACCACTTTTTCATAAGAAATTATTAAATTGTTCTGACATTATTCACTGTTTGATGTGTAACTGGCCTGTGGCAGACTCTTGGCTCATGTGTTTTTGGTCAGGCCTGTGCAGGTGTGTTTAACTAGGTAATTGGCAAATAAGCCGGTAATGATGAAAGAGCCAGAATTGAGAGAACATATGCAAATGTACCCTTTGGTGCAACACAAGGTGACTTATATTTCAACTATACTTTCGGAAATTTAATGTAACCCAAATTTAATGTTACAAACTTAAGACAAATATACGTAATGATGATGACAGACAAACACACAGCATAAACAGCCAGTAGAGCCAAAATAGGATGTACAATAATAGAATTCTGGAAAACTTGCATGGATTGTCCATCTCATGGTTTATTATGGTAGATTTATTTCAGAACGAATTTTTTTTTTCTAGGCACTCCCACAAACACCTACTTAGACAGCATCAATCATGTCACTGTTAAATATTTATTTTGTTTAGCATTTTATTCTATATATATTCGTATTACTATTTTATTTTTACATGTTAAATGTGCATAAATGTGCATATTGAGAAATGTAATTTTTTAGATAGACTTCACCTGTCTAATCAAGCTGTTGAACAGAATGTCTTACATTTGTGCTCCTACACAGTTTGTAATGAAACATTTATTTGAAATGCAACAATTCTGTGGTCATTGTATTTTTTATGTAGGTTGTGGCCCTCGGAGAGGTTCCTGATGGGACAGTGGTCACAGTGATGGCTGGGAATGATGAGAACTATTCAGCTGAGCTCAGGAATGCCTCAGGTGTCATGAAGAACCAGGTGGCCCGCTTCAATGACCTGCGCTTTGTGGGCCGAAGTGGCAGAGGTTCGTTCACCTTTTCATGATTGTTGGATTTTTGAAAACCCTTATAATGCACATTCCACAAGGATGTGTATTCAGAACCAAGTTGGTTGAGGAGTTTTTTGGCTATTTCTCATTTATCAACATTGTGTTTGTGCTGACTGCGGAGAATCGAAAAGGAGTCATTTTTTCTCAGCTGACGCCAATTACATGTTTGCATTTAACTGCATACTACCAATGAAAAGTTTGATTACACCTACTCATTCTTTATTATTATTATTTTTCACATTTTAAAATAATAACAAAGTCATTAAAACTATGAAATAACACAGATAGCAGATTGTTCATTTTGTAGTGATCAAAAATGTCAACCAAGTTCATGAGTTGCATCCTGGAATGCGTTTTACTATAAACAGAATTAAAAGAAGTTCCCATGTTTGCTGGACAGTTTTTGGCTGATTTTCCTTGATTATTTCTGTCCAACTCATCCATTTAAAAATAAATAAACCAATGATATATGGCATGAATAAATTAAAATGTAAGTTATGTAAAGAAATGTATTCATAGTCACGATTTCTATTTGTCTTCAAAACGAATTTCAAGCATTTAAGCGTGAGATCAACAGGTTTGCAAGATCATGAAAATCGTTTCAGTCAAGTGTGTCCAAACATTTGACTGGTATTTTCACGACCCTTTAAAATTGTATGAGCTGACTTCTGTTTACACGAGCTTAGCTTCTTAATTTATTGAGAGAGTTTGTATTGTTAGCCAATTATTTTCTTCTATTAGGCTTAATCATTTAATGTTTACCTTGCACAATGTGAAGTGGAGGAATCTTCCAGGGAGATTTTGTAACATGCATGCGGTCATACAGGGACACATGACATTCTTAGAATAATTATAGACAGTCTGTGTACTCAGCTATCAGTTACGAGCCATCACCATATTGAAACCACATCACCACACTGCCGGTAAGAACGCACTCATTAAATTACAGGTCTATGTGCGTTCTGTACTAAGGTTTCTCATACGATTGACGGTAACTTGCACACCTAACAGTCATATGTGTGTTATATAATTTTTGTTCAGTTATGAAGGTTGTTTAAAACACTTGAATTTTGCCTATAGCCCAGATCATTTTTATCAAAGGTGAAGTGTGTAATTCTGCACCATCATCGTCGTCATTCGAACTGCAAAAATAATTACAAACAGGTTTCCCGAACACTCCCCCTGTCTTCCATTGGTTGGACAAACAGATAACCATGCCCAGCCTGATCTCATGAAAATTACGAGACTGTGGCAACACTTTTGCAACACAGATTGTCCAGTTCTGAAGTGACACTGTGTGATGCTGAATGCAAGTAACATTTTCTCCCAGACAGATGAGGTTTTAAATCAACAAAACCGAACCTTTAACGAACCTTTAACCTAAGTATAACCGATAGTGTCATAATAGCAATTGTAAGATGAAAAACGCGATCACATCATTTTGTGGTGCTTCTGTCACACTTTCAACTCGCGTGTCGACTCGTGTGTTCTTCATGACTCATACCACATTCCTTTGCATTGTATTGCATTCAAACAAACTTGTAAATGTTGTTGATTAAGTAATGCAAATGTTCAAATGTATTGCCTTACAAGTCATACACTATAGCAATGGTTCTCAACCTTTCAAAACCAACCACATCGGAGAACCACTGATTCTCATAGAGCTTTACTCCGCGAGTAAAAATGTACCTTCTTTGCCTTGCACTTGTCTATCCATTGAACCGTCTCCATCTACAGAGCCATACAGGTCCATTAGCGGAGGTTGTGACTCTGCCTGTGTATTTGATGCTGCTAAACCAGATACTTCAGATGTGTCGCTAGACTTCAAAATCAGATGAACCGTGATACAAATGCGTACCAATCCGTATAATTGAGAACCAACTGATAAACTCCAAGTCTAGATAAACGTTTTAATCGTGATTTGTGTTAAAGTGATAAAAGTCATTGTTGTTGTAGTGCCACTAGTGTTCATTTCACCAGGAAACTGGCAGGAAATGTGCAACAGCCACGTCAAAATAATTTAATTCTGCATTAATGTGATTCTATGAGTCCAGGTAGACCACGTCCCAGACTCACACATTGGTTGGGCTAATGTTGTTTGTTGGGCTGGTCTGGATGCTCGAACGAAAATAAATCTTTTGGAAGTGGCACAAAGTTTTTAAACATTTTGGGGGAATCAACCTATGAATAAATAAATGTTGTCTCTGCATATTAAACTGAGAAAGGATAAAGTATTTTAGGATTGAAAGAAATTACACAAATCAAGACCACAAAAGTCTTGTATTGTTTAAAGCTTGCACACTCCTTACAAAGATCAAACAACAAGGTTCTTTCAGTTCTTCTAAATATTAGATTCTTAAAGCTTCATGATTTTTGACACTTGAGATTTATTTGATTTTCCAAAGACTCTAAGGGAACCAGTTCCGTTTCTAGCTTTTATGGTGCCCTGGGCGAACCCCCCTTCAGCACCCTACACACTAACAAAATGTTTTGGGGGGAGATGCCCAATTTACTGGGGGTGGGGGGTGGGGGCTGGGGGTTTGGATTGGGTTCGTGCCACCTGCGTTTGTCGCCCCCGCATGTCAGCCCTGACCACGTCGTCCATGCCTAAATCAGCCACTGAAGGGAAAGAAGATATGCCATATATTGTATTACCAATATGTTCAATTTATTTTACATGATCAGAGCAATTTGGTGCTATTTCAATATTTTATGATGGAGAGTTTTATGAAATCAGTGTCAGCAGATTTGTGGTGCTGAGGTTCCATGTGTCTTGCCAGCTGTTTCCCAGCATTGCCAAAGCATTTCGCCCACTACTTCCTGTCTCCTCAGCAAACCAGGGGCATTCATGAGTAAGAACCAGTGGAGCGTCATGTTAATCCCTTGTTCCCTTGTTTTAAACCACCGGAGAGCACAAATTGACTGGAACTTTTCTTAGGGAAATGATATGTCGGATGAAGGTCAATTTTGTCGATACCACACTGTAGCGTGGTACAATTCTGTGCTTAAAATTCCAAGCAGCCTACGGTCCTCTTTATGGGCAGTTGACACACAACATGTCCATAAACCAACCTGGTCTCATAAAATCACCTTACTGTACCTACATTTATACAAAATGATTTTAACGTGGCTTGTTATACATAGAGTATCGGCACTGGAGGCAGTAAAACAACAATTACTTTTATTCCATTTCCCACAAATGAACACTTACTTATTTGTGCAATTCCGTTTGGTACCACTAGAGGCGCAGAAATTATACACTTCACCTTTAAGTTTTTCACCATTTTTAACCACCCTTTTGCCTTCTCTTGTTTATTTTAAAAGGTTCTCCAATGTTTCAAATTAATGTTTAAAAGTATAACTATTCCATGCAGCCCTATAAATTTATATGGGGCCATAAAAGCTCCATATAAAAGATTTGTAAAGAATTAAAGCTGTTTAAAAAAGTTTAAGGTGGAGTACAGCATGTCACACTGCAGAACATGTAAAATTCCCAAATGTATATTAAGTTTACTACCCTTATGTACAGTTAAAAAATAAATAAATAACTAAAATAAAAAATGCAGGAAGTTTATGCTGTATTCATGTGTCTACTGCTGATTTCTAATTGATTAAATCTATAAATATCCCTCAAAATAAGGAGCTTATGGAGTCTTGTCTGAGCATTGCAGTTGCCTTAACAGTAAGTAAAACCCTTAAACATTTGTGTGTTTGCACAGGGAAGAGCTTCACCCTGACCATTACAGTATTCACAAACCCACCGCAAGTGGCCACTTACCACAGAGCCATTAAGGTCACGGTGGACGGGCCCCGAGAACCCAGGAGTGAGTACACCTTATATTACATAATGCTGTGACTAACCACATCCATGAGTCATGTCATCACATTCAACACTCTTTCAGGCCACTATCATATATATATATTTTTTATATTTTTTATTGAAGCAAAATAGTTATCCAACACCTATATCACCCATGTGAAAAACTAACTGCCCCCTTAAACTTAATAGCTGGTTGTGCCACCTTTATGGAGATCTTTATGGAGATCAGTCTTTCACAACACTGTGGTGGAATTTTGGCCATTATTATTTGCAGAACTGCTTTAGTTCAGCCACATCGGATGGTTTTCGAGCATGAACTGCCCGTTTAAGGTCCTGCCACAGCATCTCAATCGGGTTCAAGTCAGGACTTTGACTAGGCCACTCCAAAACTTTCATTTTGGATATTTGTCTTGCTGCATAATCCAGTTGCGCTTGAGCTTCAACTCACAGACTGATGACCGGACGTTCTCTTTTAAGATTTTCTGGTAGAGAGCAGAATTCATGTTTCCATCAATTCAGCAAGTCGCCCTGAAGCAGCAAAGCATCCCCACACTACCACCACCATGCTTGACCAAAATTATGATGTTCTTTTGTGGAATTCTGTGTTTGATTAGCACCAGATGTAACGGGACACCCGTCTTCCAAACAGTTCCACTTTTGACTCATCAGTCCACAGAACATTCTCCCAAATGTTTTGAGGATCATCAAGGTGTGTTTTGGCAAAATTCAGACAAGCCTTAATGTTCTTCCATGGATGCCAGTTTTGGCCAGTGTCTTTCTGACAGTGGAGTCATGAACAGTGGCTTTATTGATGCGAGAGAGGTCTGCAGTTCCTTCGATGTTGTCCTTGGCTTTTTTGTGACTTCCTGGATGAGTTGTCACTGTGCTCTTGGAGGAATTTTGGAAGGTCGGCCACTTCTGGGAAGGTTCACTACTGTGCCAAGTTTTCTCCATTTGGAGATAATGACTGTGACTGTGGTTCTTTGAAGTCCCAGAGCCTTTGAAATAGATTTATAATCCTTCCCAGACTGATGTATTTCAATCACCTTTTTCCTCATTATTTCTGGATTTTCTTGCAACCTTGGCATAATGTGCTATTGGGTGAGACCTTTTAGCCAACTTCATGCTGCTGAAAAAGTTCCATTTACGTGTTGATTTGATTGAACAGGTCTGGCAATAATCAGGACTGAGTGTGTCTAGTCCAGCTGAACCCTATTATGAATGCAGTTTCATAGATTTGGGGATTTAGGAACTAAGGGGGCAAAAACTTTTTGACACGTGCCCATTTAGTATTGGATAACTTTTTTGCTTCAATAAAAACATTATAATTTAAAAACTGTATTTTTTGTTTACTCAGATTGCCTTTGATTTATGTTAGATTTGGTTTGAATTTTTTACACACAAAAACAGAACAATTCAGGATGGGGCAAATACTGTGTGTGTGTGTGTGTGTGTGTGTGTGTGTGTGTGTGTGTGTGTGTGTGTGTGTGTGTGTATGTATATATGTATATATATATATATATATATATATATATATATATATATATATATATATATATACACACACACACACACACTACACACACACATATATACATACACACAAACACATATAAAGGCAAAGATCATCTATATTATATTATGAAGGCATATTTTTGATGTGTAATGTTTTGTGCTTTTACATTTAGCTGAAAAGCCTATAAAGGCTGTTCAATACAGGTGTAAATTAAAAGAGAGTTGTAGATTGTCCCACGTTCTATGTTTCCCCATCACCCCACAACGTTCACATGAAACTTACACCATCATGATAAGATCAGGGACATGCATTAAGTTCTATAAATAGGGTCACTTTTGTTTTCATGTTGACGTTAAAGTTTTCACACTTTTCTAAGTTGCTATTGGTAGCCAGATGGTTTTTCACTGTTTATCTTAACAAGCTGTCTGTCTGGTCAGGATAGTCTGCACAGAGGCTCCGCCATAGTACCATTGTGCTGCATCAGCTTGTTTTAATGGCTCTTATAAAACATAGCGGGGGGAAAAACTACTACATCTGTCAGTGCCAACTGGTCTGGCAAGCAGCTGTTTCACTTTATTATGAAAAAAATATATACTTTCGTCTTGGCAAAGAATTCAAGCCATCACATCCCTAACAACATTTCTCCCTCTCTCTTTCTCTGTCTCTTTCTCCCGCTCTTTTACTTTCAGTTCATTCTCAATGAACACATATGTTACTAGTATTTAAAGGCCCTTAGACACAATGGCTGTATATGGTCTAGATTCTTCATTGTATTACAATGGCCTCTAGCAACTGCAGGCCTTGTCTTTGATGTTGAAGACTTCCTCTACTTCTGCCTTATCTATAAGTGAAGTTTTGAAAGGCTTGCAGGCCATGCTATTGTGTGTAATAACAGATGAAAGTTTCAGAATACTGCCGGTCATTTACATAGTGCTTTTAATTTAGTGATGATTTTATATTGGAAAGCTCCTGCCTTGGCTGTTTCTTTTCTGTGGCTGAAGTACACTGTCAGATTTCAAATAAGAATGCCACCTAAGGATTTTACATTGCAAAGCTTTTAGATGTGTCGAAGGAACTTACAAGTTATAAAATAAGAAATAAGTTCATAATGGAATACTAGTGTACTGGTTGTTACATACTCAACATTATACAACAGTTAGTTCCAGTCCTCCAATCTGATTGGACGAGCTGCATTCCAAGAGTGCTGATATACAGTCCACCATCACTCGAACACTGCACTATTTGTATTACTCTTCTCCATGTTTATTGCTTTCACCAAATTGTAGGTTTTACATTTTTACGTTTATTCACTGGTTCGTTGAGTGACCCTTTATGGAGATTGCATAATTACTCCAGTAGGTAGGACAAGTGAACGGTGACTTGATTTGTTCAAAACCACTGATTTGTTTATGAATGAAACACCACTTGTTTGAAACCTGCAGAGCTTTGCTTGATGCTTTTGATTCTTTTGTAATTATTTTCACTGGCGTAGATGAAATGCACAAACTAATTGACCAGTTTTTGTCTGAAATATAAGTTATTTAATATTAATATACTTCTTTGTTAAACTGTTGTATTTAAAAAATAATCATATGTTTTAGACACTTCAAAGTGGCATAGAGTTTGGAATAGAATACTAATGTCCTGCTTACTACATACTGCAAAGTATATACTGTATACTGCTTACTATTTTAATATACAGTGTATATGAAACAGTATGCAGTATGTTTGATGAATGTTTTAATAAACAGTATGCAGTAAAGCAATGATATATGTTTGTTTCAGACATTATAATGCTGTTATTATCAACCATAAATATTGTAATTTTTCATTTAAAATAGATTTTTATGTAAAAATATAAATTTTTGGTTGTCCAATCAAATAATGAGTCTAGAAAAAGATGTTAAATCTAAGACATTGATATTTCATCCATAACTATTCTGGTCAAAACTCACCTGTGCTGTGAGCACATGCCAATGTCTGTGCCTTTGTTGTTATCATTATCATTATAATGCAAGTCATGCGTGCCCTCTTAACAATTCAACATTTCTTACTCTGCACTGATTATATTGGAAAATGCCTGATTTACAATTCTGCCTCATTAAACCTAAAATTGGTGTTAATGAGCAGGTTATTAGGGAAGAGGGCCAGTGCACACGTTCAGACAATCTCTAAAAAATTTCTGACAAACAGCTGATAGAGTGTCTCGTATGTCCAAAATTATAGTTTTAAAAATCACTGAAAGCACTAGAACATGTTTTCATACATAAAATGATTATTATTTCAGTCCAAATATCCTGCTCTCATTATGCCACATACGGGTGGTTCAAAGTGTTCATTTGGGTCATGTTTTTTCTTGCCTGCCACCCTGGCCTCATTCTAATATCCAGGAAATAAATTAATGTGTTTGTGTATTTAATAGATCTTGATGGGTCCCATATGAATTCTGCCTGAAGAGAGCTGTGCATAGCCCAGAGCTGTGAATCAATAGAGGCACGACAGTGCGTAAAACAACGAGAGCGTTGAGTATTTTGCCGTGACAGATGTCCCTCAGATCAGTAAATGAGTTTGCTTCTTGATTGGCTCGCATGTGTGTTGTTTTCACAGACAGAAATATTCAATAGGCCTATGCTCCTGTTTTTTCTTGTTATTGTATCATAACAGTGCATGCCTGCTGATACAACACTTGAATGGAATTATGGAAAGGGTTTTTATAAAGTTAATGCTAGTATGGGAAAAACTAAATTGTGCATACAGTATGTCTAATGTACAAGTCAGTTGTTGCTGATAGGCTACTGTTCCATTTACTATGCGTTTACAACCACATATATATTTTAGTATAAGTATAAAGAATTGTAAATATAGATAATTAATAATAAATAGAGAGGTAAAGCATGTTGAGTTTGGCTTAGAAAAGCCTTGTCTGAAAGTTTAAACTACTTAAAAAAAAACAAATGTAGAGGTTAAAGATAGATTTAAGCCCAAAGCACACAGTTTCGATGTGAACACTTAGCATCTGCATCCAGTCAAACTCTCAGCCTTTCAAAGTACTGTATACTTCATTTAGCTGCGCATGCATACACAGGTGATTGGCATATGTGCACAACAAATGCTATGACATTTACATTTATGCATTTGGCAGACGCTTTTATCAAAAGCAACTTACATTGCAATTATTACAGGGACAATCCCCCCAGAGCAACCTGGAGTTAAGTGCCTTGCTCAAGGGCACAATGGTGGTGGCCGTGGGGTTCAAACCAGCAACCTTCTGATTAACAGCCCTGTGCTTTTTAGCCACTACACCACCACCACTACATTATGAGACACTGGACTATTTCTCTTCAGGAGTTTAGACCAATAAAGATGTATTTATAGACCTCCGGACTCAATATACACAAATGCAGTTATCTCCTGAACTCTTCACACAAGCTCTCTTGACGTGTACATACTATGTTGTTGTTTCCACCTCCATCTTGTACATCTTCTTCTAGTGCTCCTTTGTGACGGCAACAGCTGCTCAATGGGGAGTGTTGCCACCTTGTGGACCCACTTATTAGTGCAAATAGTTACAGGTGCATACGCATCATGTGCGTTCAAAGTACAGCCAGTTATAAAAATAGAGCCGCACATGTTCAGTGCTCGAGCACTCTGCTGATGATAATATTTTCATCACATGTCCTGTATGCAGATGCCTAGCATTAGCGTAGAATAATTTAGCGAAGAATACTTTGGGTTTAAGGCCTCATTCACACGAAAACATTTTCGTTTTCGGAAGTATTCAGTAATGGAGACCATTTTCTAAACGCTTCATTTTGGGTGGAGGAAAATGTCATTCTAGTCTGGAGAAATGTAGCTAAATCAAAGCATTTTTAAAAGTGCATGTCCACAATAATATGTTTTTGTTTAAAAATGCATTCATTTCACTAGGCCTATGTTTACGGTTTTCATCCACATTTGAAGACTTTCGAAAATGCTCTCCATACTCAATACATACACTGTTTTTTTCATACTTTGAAAAAATATGGCATCAGGAAACTGCAAACAGAGTTGATTAGTGTGGATGTGGACCTAAATGCTTTGTTTGGGTTTGTTTACATTTAAAAAAAAGAGTTAGGCAGTTGGAGTTCCTTTTGAACATTTATCTAAGTCTAAGGAATTTGGGGATTTTTGATCATCTATTACAGAAAAAACGTAAGTCCGATCAGTTAGAAAAGACATAGCAACCTGAGTCAAAACAGGCTGAAGGTCTGTGCCAAGTTTGGTGGATGTTGCTTAAAAGCCTTAGGAGGAATTACAGTCAGACAGTTTGGTCTTGGCTTAGGGATTTAGAAAAAGTCTGTAGTATAATCCAGCATACACAATTTGGCTGTTTATTGAATATTGGTGTCTCGTATCATATTGTTTTTGCTGCCATTACACTACAGCAAAGCTACTCAAGTTCATGCATGGCACTTATCACACCACATTGTAAATTCATTGTAATGCTTCTTGTGGCTTGCCTTGCTAACCATAAAACATGAATATATAGGATGGCTACTTCTAAACTAAATTATTTGGTAGACAAACCAAACTTACAGTGCATTCAAGGTCAACATTTTATCAGGAAAGCTGTGTCCCATATGACTGAGTATTCATAGTACACTACTTTTTGTTTTAGTTTTAGTGTTAACACACTACTCGCACTACTTACACTACAAAATGATGTAAAATGCAGAAATGTGCAGTTTGGGATGCACCTTATGTGTGTGTTCCCTGAGAATCGAACCCCTGACGAAACCCCTGCTGTTTCTCGCACCAATGCGCTACAAGTTGAGCTATAATATTTGTGAATCCATATTGAGTTTTATCATATCCCTCTCAAATTTTCACTATGCTAACAGGACATGACTGCTTTAAAATACCAAGTGGTTTGCTGTTTCCATCAAGTACTGTATGTCTTTGTGTGTGCATGTCAGTGTGTTTGTGTACACACTAACTCCTAATAGCTCTCATTACGCGTCATTTGATCTAATGGTTGGGGTGGGGTTGGTTAAACTAACATACCTGTACTGGGGTCCATATGTAATTACAGATTCCATGCTAGACTGTCATTCTTTGTAACACATTTTAGGAAATACTCTATGCATTTTTGTCTCTGTAGCTCAATCACAGCACTCAAACTGCACCAAGACCACAAGTAAATCTGCTGAAAATCCCCTTCTGAGTGGATTTGCTTGAAGCTAAAATCCCAAATCCAATGCGCAAGTCACATTGTTTTGACAATCTCACACATCAACAAGTTGAAAGTGGCTAATAATTTAGTCCTAGCAATAACAGTGGCTGATATTACAGTGAAAAAACACCAGATTTGTGCAGTGTTCCTTTCAAAGCAGACCACACAAGATTGATAGACATTATTTAACCTTACAATACAGAGAAAAAAAGTTGGTTTCGTCTAGCGAAGGCGTCACTTTGGGGCGAGTTAAGTTTACAATGGGAACTGCTCACATAAAACCAACCCAAACAAGAGAGAAGAAGTCCAAAAAACAGAAGCAGTAGTCTCGATCCAATTGGAGCTGTGAGAGAACATGGCGAGAGAAGCATGCGTGTGATGGTAGCAACCACAAGGTCGAGGGCTTGGATTGTGAGTGTGTTTGTGTCTTGTTTGGATAGTTGGTGCATACATCAGTGCTGCATCATTAGAAGCAGAGAAATACGGATGCCATTCTGTTCAGAGTCACACTGCTTTCATATTTGCGTGGAGGTGATGAAGACGTGTGCCTGCGGTTTAAAAATGGCTCTGTGTGTGTGTGTGTGTGTGTGTGTGTGTGTGTGTGTGTGTGTGTGTGTGTGTGTGTGTGTGTGTGTGCGTGTGTGTGTGTGTGTGAGCGTGTATTTATCACTTTGTGGGGACCAAATGTCCCCATAAGGATAGTAAAACCCGAAATTTTTGACCTTGTGGGGACATTTTGTCGGTCCCCATGAGGAAAACAGCTTATAAATCATACTAAATTATGTTTTTTGAAAATGTAAAAATGCAGAATGTTTTCTGTGAGAGTTAGGTTTAGGGGTAGGGTTAGGTTTAGGGGATAGAATATAAAGTTTGTACAGTATAAAAACCATTATGTCTATGGAAAGTCCCCATAAAACATGGAAACACAACATGTGTGTGTGTGTGTGTGTGTGTGTGTGTGTGTGTGTGTGTGTGTGTGTGTGTGTGTGTGTGTGTGTGTGTGTGCATACCCCTTCCCCGCTTGGTTTGTCTCCTAAATGCTGAAATGTACAGACCACACAGGCATCTGGCAGCACTCCACAGCAGCCTGGCTTTTTCTCTTTTCTACCTCTCTCTCTCTATGTTTGTAACTTATGCCAGTTTATTCCGACTTTCCTTATTCCTCTGACTTTTCCAAAAACCCTGTTGATGACAGGTGGTGATGAATTTCCATAATTTCCGGCCTGACCCTGATAGCCCACATGGTCGCCTGGATGTCTTTTCGATGTGTGTGGTTTTATGTGATAGATGAAAACTTGATCTGTATTATGTCTCTACAGCGCTCCCTGTCAGATGTTAAATTGACATTCTGCAGATGTTTCCGTGATGTTTGTGATTTAGAATGTATTGTAATTGGCTCTTTTCAATATGTTTGTCAGATGTTTGTACACAATAATTCGATTTTTTTGTTTGTTTGTTTTTACATTTTCTGAAGAAGAAAAAAAAATGCGATTGGTGTTTGCCTGGATTAGGGTATTGGTCGGGGTTGCCAGGGTGTTGCTTTACAGTTGCTAAGGTGTTCTGAGTTGGTTTTAAACCTATAAGTATGCCATTCATATGTACATTTTCTTGAAAACTGTAAGCACTGTGTCTCTATAGCACTATTAAAGTCTTTTAGGTGACCCATCTATACAAGCACAATTACATTGACTCGACCAGTGGTGTTAGTGGGGGCGGGACTTTCTCTTTGTTTGACCAGCGGCAGACATGTGGCATATTCAGAAAGCTTTTTTGAAAATAAAGTGTAATTTTGTAATTCCATTTATTGGCGATAGTGGCACAGAAAGTACATACAGTACTTCAGCTTTAAGTGTGTTACTATGTGGTTGCTAGGGTGTTGTAGGTGGTTGCCTGGGTTTTGTTATACAGTTGCTAAAGGCCTGAGTATACAGTACTTTGGTTGTCCGTGTTGCTGATCACTCCAAGCACAGTATGCATGATGTAAATTTCATCATAAGCCAGTCCATGCGGCAGATTTTCTCGACCCGCGGATGCGGTCATCGTCTGTACGCATTGTCGGAGCATACACCACCATTGACTCCACTAAAAAAGCATCAGCAAAAGAATCAAAAAGCAGCTGTAGTATGCATGCATCAAACGAGTCTGTCTGCACTCAGGGTCAATGGAGTATACTCAGGAATGCAACGCGGTCAACCGAAATTTGATATGGGACACAGTCAACCGAAATATACCTGAGACTTAAGGTGTTCTTAGTGTTTTTTGTGCATAACTATGCATTCAGTAGGGTGTTGTGGGTGGTTGCCAGGGTTTTTCTACTGTATACATATATTAGCTAAGGTGTCTGAGTGGTTTTTAGTGAGTATGCGGTTGCTAGGGTGTTGTAGATGGTTGCCAGTGTGTTGTTAATGTATACAGTTGCTAAAGTGTTCTGAGTGGTTTTGTTGTGTTACTATATGGTTGCCTGGGTTTTGTTAGACAGTTTATAAGGTGTTCTGAGTGGTGTTCTGAGTGGTTATAATGCAGCAAGGGTGTTGTGGGTGGTTACCAGGGTGTTGCTAATGTATACATTTGCTAGAGCATTCTGTGTGATTTTTAGTGTATTACTATGCAGTCACCAAGCCAATTTAAGGAAACATTCATGTCTGTAGCACAAATAATGCATGACAAGACACACACCAATGTTTAATCATTTTATTTTAAAAGTTGTGCTTGAAAGTGTGCTTTCTGTCTTGTGATTTCTACATTTTATTAGCATTCACTTAACTGTAACTGATCTAATGCACACAAAGAAATGTTACATAAAAAAAATGTTTGTTTGTTTGTTTTTAAGAGTTGCGCTTAATCAAAGTCTTTTTAGCAAGTCAGTTCACTCGGTGGCCATCTTTGGAACGCTCATGGGGAACTATTTTTCTCTATAAACAAGCGGCATGCCACTGCAGCTCCAATCTACTTGAAAGGGGAGAGACCGTTATCTCCAAGACGGTTGGCCAAGATTACGATCAAAGAACATATTACAAATCAGCAGTAAAATCTGATTACAGTGGTATCATAAATTGTGCTCCTTTACCCTAGATTATGCTAAAAAGCTAATTTTTCAAGCTTGAGTATGCGCGTTCTCGAGTTGATTGACAGGTGATGTCTGTCTCTAAAAGGTGATTGGTTATTTTCCTTCCTTTCTATATCCATTGACCGTTGTGACCATTGGGCATTCCAATTTCTCCCATTCAGTATTAATAGAAGTGACCTGTCACTGCTAAATAGTCTCTGGCTAACTTTGATAGGGGCACCTAAAGACTGCACCCCTGAAAATGATGTTTATAAATTATTTTAATAAATGTGTTTAATTCACACACTGACTGTGTCCTCATTTAATTAGTTACTGTGTCTATTACTTACCCATTGGAAGCATTTGAAAACAGACCTTCACTGGTCTAAGAATAGTCCAGGAAACAGCAGATAATTTATTTAACACTCATTACATTTTTTAAATTTTTCTTAGATCAGCTTTACAGAATCCCTTGTCATTTATTGAAGCCTGAATACAAGAATAACCTCACTCTAGTTATACACGCTCTTATCTTCTCAACCTGAGATAAAATCGCATCAGCTGAAGACTGAGCCACATCCCACTGGGCCATTTAAACATCTGGAATTAATGTGTTTGCACTTCCACTCTGTGATTGGACAGGGAAGTGCTAGCTATCGAAAATCTCACTCTGCTGGCTGGGGGATGATAGGAAATTTGGGGACTTTCCCTCCAGCAGTGATATCATCTGGTTTCCTGGCCCTCTTAAATACCTTTCCTCACAGATGATGTCCCTCATGCCTTCATCACAGAACTCATTTCAGGATCCTTAATGAAAAAATACAACACACACAGGTTTACTGAAGTCCTTAATTTAAAAGGATAGTTCACACAAAAATTTAAGTTATGTCATCATTACTCACCCTCTCGTCATTCAAAACCGTATGAGTTTAGGAGATAAAAGAATGTTGGAATCACTGATTTCCATACTATAACAGTTAATAGTGACTCACTTTTAAGCTTAAAATAGCACCCATAGTGTCATAAAAGTAGTCCATGTGCAACGTATTCCAAGTCTGTGTGAGCAGATACAAATTTAAGTCATTATTAATAGAAAGAAAGAAAGATAAAAAAAGAAAGAAAGAAAGGAGAGAAAGCATTGTAAAGCAGATTAAAGGCCTTGTGCATTGGTTTACATTTACATTTTTAAACTTTTTGATAGTTGGAGTTTAAATAGTCTCACCTGTTTGAACATTTTGTCAATGCAAGTATTTGGGATTTTTCAGATTGATGACAAAGCTTGACAAAGCTAACATACACGCTAGCGTCCAAAGATCCATACTTCCCTACTGTCAGGCAATTTGTTCAGGAGCGGGTTTGGTTATTAGCAATTATCTGTGATAATTATCCATTAATAAAATCAATAGAACATTGATTAGAATCAGAATCAGCATTAGCTTTTAAATAAACAATCATCAAAGATAACCATCAATTATCAAATTCAATAGAATATTAATTATTATAAAAGATTGTTGTTAATTATTAAAATGAATAGAACATTGATTAGAATTTACATTAGCTTATTGATCATTCAAATCGACAATCATCAAAGTTGGGGGCCTGGGTAGCTCAGCAAGTAAAGACGCTGACTACCACACCTGGAGTTGCAAGTTAAAATCCAGGACATGCTAATTCCTAAGCAAACAGTTGGTCCGGCTACTGGTAGAGTCACATTGGGGTAACCTCCTCGTGGTCCCCATAATGTGGTTCTCGCTCTGGGTGGGACATGTGTTGAGTTGTGCATGGATGCCGCGGAGAATAGCTTGAAGCCTCCACACGCACTAGGTCTCCGTGGTAACGCACTCAATAAGCCACGTGATAAGATGCAAGGATTGACAGTTGCAGAAGCGGAGGCAACTGAGATTCATCCACAGCAACCCAGATTGAGGCACTATGCCACCACGAGTATTTGACTGCATTGGGAATTGAGCATTCCAAATTGGGGAGAAAATAAAACAATCATTAAAGATAATTATCAATTATCAAAATCAATAGAATATTAATGAGGATTTATATTTTACAGTTTTATCAATTGTGGGAGAGAGGGCAACAGTTATTATATCCCTCAGAGATGCAGTGAGTGGGTTGTAATGCATCTGCTGTGATCGTTGGTTCTTTATTGGATAAACTCAGTGTGCCAGTCTCACCCACGATGGCGGAAATGCACAAAAAGTCCAATGGTGGTTCGTTCAACCACATTGCAAGAAAATCTAATTTGTGGTAACAGTAAGTTACAAATAATACCTTGATTTTTATTAGCAGCAATGAGCAGACTCGGTGGTCCGTAAACTGTACAAGCTAATTTTTACCTTCATACACAAGAAAAACACACTATAATAATCTATCTCTGCCCAGACGTAAACCTCTTACTTGAGATGCGTGAGGACGCAAATGTGTGTTCGGCCATCATTTGGCTCCGACTCGGTTCCTTAAGGCACTGATGATGACGGGAGGCCGTTTCCTCGCTCTGTCGGCAGGCGGTACGGTGGCTAATTATTGCCGGGCCAGCGGAAAAAACAGCAAAGTCAACTCGGTTGAAGAAGGAAGAGAAAGCTTCTTCAATTCAGCAGGCAAAAGGTGAAGACGTGGATTGCTCGGCAGTCTCCTTTGGATCCGTTAGCATGCTCTGTGGAACACGGAGAAATCTCAGCTCATCCAGTGAGATGGAGATCATACAGCCAAAGTTCAGGAACGTACATTACTTCCTTGGGCAACAAGGCTACACCTGGAAGCAGCAGGGCTGCATCTAGACGAGGCACATACTGTCGCTGGAAGCAAAGCCTACAAGGAAATTCCGGGTTTTATACTCTCGATGTCGTCATGGTTGGGGGCGCGTTCTGTCATGCGTTTCATCCAAAAGGAGTTGAGAGTTCGATCCTTCAGAATTTCACACATAGGTGTAAAGTGAGCCAGTCTTGATGGGATCTGTAGTCTGTTTTAGTTGATTTTGGCACCGTTGTTGTTATCAGGCTTTGAGTGTTCGTATAGGCCGCAGACAGGCTCTATATCTGTATGTAGGCCTACTTTTGTCTCCTATTTGTTGAAATGAGGCCCAACACTACTATATAGTATACCAAGAACAGTATGCCAATGGAATAGTGTGCAACTGTGCTCCGCAACTTATACATTTTTTGCATAGGTTTCTCATAAATTCCTCCATAAAAGAGTTCTGCAACCTGGTCTCATACTGAAAACATGACTCTATATACAGTACATTTTTGCAAAACTTGTTAAACGTGTCTCCAGTACAGCTCCCTGCAGGTCGCTCCTAGGCAAATTTTGTGGGCTTTGATGGCCGTGGTTCTCTGATTGGTGAACCGTTCTCTGTTGTACCATGGGAAATGTAGTTGTTTACTTGGAATTCCACTATCAAACAAGCTATTTAAACAATGAAGTTGAAATAATGCAGACGAATGGCTTCAACAGGGTAGGTCTGTCTTGAAATGAAAAGTCATTGTTGAAAATCAATTAGTCTATGAAAAATTAATGGGATTTTTACTTCTAGAACAGACTGTTGCACTCTATAGTATCAGTATACATGAAGCAGTAAGTGAGAAATACCCAGATGGCCTAATATTTCCAGTGAGATTCAGAAGTGTGGATCGACTGGACACTTAATGATCTCATAATCCCTCAGGAGGCGACGTCACGTTCAAAATGCTGGATTTATACAGTGGCAAAGAACCGCGAGTCGCACAGCTCTTTTTAACCAACAGGAAAATAAACAACAGAACATTTTCTAACCATAGTTGGTACAGCAGCATCAAATA